>NW_022107431.1:76456092-76465664 GCF_000313985.2 Echinops telfairi
GCGCGCTCCCCGCTCGCCCCGCCTATCTTTCCGAAGGGCCCCTCCCCCGGGCAGCGAAGTCACGGTTAATGACCGCACGCCGGCCGGCCCTTTCTCCAGAAGCGCGAAGGTGGCTGAATGGAAACACTGACACGTGAAAACTCTATTCGGAGTGACTAAACAGGGGCCCCCTTGAGGTTTGCGTCTTGCTCAGCTCGCCTCGCCCTCGGATCCCGGCAGCTGTCCAAAAGGTCCCACTAGGTTGTACTGTCCCTAGGGAAGGTGAAGCCAGGAGGGAGGAGGGGAAGGGAAACGTGAGAGGTCTAGGGCCGCACAGTGATCCACGGGGAAACTCCCAACCCTAATCCCAGGAATGTATGTGCCAGCGCATTGTTTCCAAACCAAATCCGGAGGGCAGCTTTCTTTGGGGCCCTGGAACCCCCAGCAGCGTCTTAGAGAATTGATAGGCCACCTCGGGGCCATCTGTCCTGCGGGTGGGGACACAGTACAGCTCCCTTCAATCTTGCCCTCCCCTTTCCCTTCCCCTCCCCATTAGCAACCAGTTGACTAATGCTGCTCCCACCCCGCCCAGCCTAGCTCTCTCTATTGCAGCCCCTGGTGGCTGGTGCCACCAGACAGGGTACCACAGAGGAGAGGCCGAGCTGGAGGGACTGCCAGGGCGCCTGGGCCAACCTGGTTGAGAAGACATCTCTGGGGTGATGGCCACGAACCTCTGTCAACCTCTCTGCGAAGGAAATGAGAACTGCTTTCTTGGTCCTTAGTTATTTCACCCGCAAGAAACGTGTGTTTTTTTTCTAGCCCGAGTACAATCCTGTGGATCAGGTTGCATCCTTGACCTTCTGGCATACAAGTTTGGACGCTAAGGGAGATTCCTGGGCTGGGGTTCCTCCCCTGGGCCTCGCTGCAGGGGCCTCCCCCCCCCCCCCCCCCGCAGGTTTGACCGGCCATAAACGTCTTGCAATGGGGGTTTGCTGGGAAGGGGTAGCTCAGATAGTCTACTTCCACCTGGGTGACTACCCTCCAGGCTGCAGTCTTGCCAACTACTAGTGTCTCGGCCAGTGGAGGTCAAGCTTAATTCTGGCACCAGGCTCCAGGCTCTTTCCTGGCTTAGCCAAGAGAGGAAGAAAGGAAAGCTGCAGGGATGATGGCGGACATCCCCAAACTCTGCCCCCCAGGGAAAGAAGGGGAGAAAAAAGCTCTCTCCACTTTGCATTGTATTTCTGAAACCTGGAGTGAAAGTGGAAATTGTTTGATGTATGAGGAGACGTTATCTAATTAGGGCGTAAGAAATTTAATCTTTCCAGCATTCAGGTCAAATAATTAATGTTAATTTAACGCTCAAATTCTCAGTCATTAATTTTTATTCTCTTAAATGCAGTTTGGCAGGGGCGCCTGATCCAAGGCAATGGATTTTCCTGGATGTGGGGCACACGGGGTCTGAGAAGTGACTCACCGCAGACTCCCCAGCCCAACAACAAGATCACATCATGTATGCATTATTAAGCCACTTAATTGAATGGTCCATAGTTTGCATATCAGACTATTAAAATAATGTGTTTTGCTTTTCTCTGAACACGTATTGTTCAAGCCTCTGCGAATATGTGGCGATTCTGATAATTATCACCAAATTACTGCAAATGTTCTCTTCATTAACATGATTTCTTTCAAGCATTTTTAAAAATGCGAATACCATTATGAATTAAGGGACTTTTTACAAAGTTGCGTGAACTTTTTTAAAGGAACTTATCACTGGAAGAGAAAGAATCCCTTTTCAATGGGAGAAGGGAAAAATGTTTTCAATCATGCCTTTCAAATAACTTCCTCAGGTCAAGGAATAGTTTTTCTGCCTTGTTTTTCTCGCAGCTTCTAGAACAGAGAACGAGGGGGGGTGGTGGTTTTTTTTTAAGGCACAGGAGAGTAGGAAGGAAATCATTTCTTAAAACTCCTGTTATCTTCTCTCTGGTACAGATTACTTATCCCCACAAATACATCCGAACTTTCAACCTACCCTAGAGTTAGTAATATTTCTTCTTAAAAAACAAAAAGATAAGCGCTCAAAATTTTCTGAAGTTAACTAAATATTGGAGTTTTAGCCTTGTTGTCCTGATCTAAACTTTGGAGAAATTATATGCCCTAAAGAATCTTCATTAAAACATTCTCCATACACAGTTTCAAAGTTAAATAACCAGACACATTTAAAAAAAAAAAAGAAAAGAAACCCTACTGCAAAATAAGAGTCTTTCTTAAATGTGGGAAATTCACACGCCTTTTTAGCACAGTTTTCCTTTAATAATTTAAACACTCTTCAAAGAGGCCATCCCGCCACTGCCACCGAGGCGGTTCCTTTGCCAGCGGCGCGGTCGGCGCGGCGCGCAGTCGGCTCTCCTCCGACGGCACTCTAGGCACTGAAACGTGGCGCTCAGCCCCGGCCGAAAGGGACCTTTACCTGCCGGGAAATTCTCATAAGTTAGAAAAAGTTGTGGGCTGTTTCCCACAACAATGTGCGTGCGGGAAAACAGGGGTCCGAAGGCGCGCGCGCGCACACAGCAGCCCGAATTCGTGCCTCCCTCCGGCGCCGCGGGAACCTGCTCGGCGGCTCCCTGCGGCCTGGGCGCCCCTCCCCGCCCGGGCTCTGGGTCCTCGGAGCCGCGCGCTCTGAGTCCGCGGTCCGCTCCCCGGGAAGGGGTGCCAGACCCCTGGCGGCACTTTTATTTTGGCTGAGAGGAGGGAGCGCTGCTCCCAGGCCCCAGGGAGGCGAACTGAGCCCTTCTGTTTGGATTTCCCTCCTCGCTATAGCAACCAGCAGCCTCCAGACAAAAATGCGCCCTCCCTGGACAATGGCCTGGCCTCCCTGTTCTCGCCCTAGTCTTCCTCCCCCGGACCGCTGCCAGGACCCGCCGGGGCGCTCAGCGGCGTGGGACGCCCCCCCCCACCCGCCCCCGCACCTGCCGTCCCTCCTGGAGGGGTCCCTCCAGAGTGCCAGGCCCCTCTGCTCCACCCTCCTGATCCCCACGCAGGCCGAGGTCTTGACCTAAAACCTCCCCCTGAGTCTGGGCCTGGCCACAGAAGTGCTCTCGGGACTGTGTGCGGTGGGGGGAGTGCCCCCAAAAAACCCAAACTCCAGATCTTTTCAGTTTTTTAAAAAATTATTGTAATTCATCGCCCTGTGTCTTTCTGTCTCTGTCACACACACACCACACACACACACACACACACACACACACACACACAAATGTAAGCATCCCAGACCAGGGACCTATGCATGATCTCTGACTTTCTATCACTCTCTCAAGGTTAATTAAGTTCCCTTACAGGAACTGAGCTCTGTGCCTATTCATTATTTTCTTTTTCTGACCTAGGGCGTTAATATGATCAAGCCTGTGACTTGGCCACATCCTGCTTTCCTGTTTTGCATTTAATGCAGGGACTAGGCTGTCCTAAGTAACCATCGAAAGCTCACAGGAAAACAGCAGATGGAGGGAATCTCCCTGCTTCACCCTGCTGCCTAAGTCTCCCTCTTTCTGTATCTTCTTCCAGCCCCTGCTAGTCCCCACACTCTCGAGGCCATATTCTGGAAAACAGTCTTTAAAAAACAAAAAAAAATTCGGTCCAAACTTTATTCAATCTAAAGCTGCCTAAAATTCAGGGCTGAATCACAGTGACCTAATTGGGGGCTGGTGGAAGGTCCTGGCCCACAGAGATTATATAACTTTTCTCAAGAAAAATAACAACCCTAAGGACAACCTCCTCCCCTCAACCCCCCCACCCCGCCACTGACTTTACACACATACATATACACAATTCAGTCCACGCCTACTCTTCAGTAGGGATTTGTACTAGTGCTCTGTGCAATCCGAATGAGAACCTAAATCCAACCTGAACCAAATACTGTCTCCTCAGCTATGGTGACCCTTGGGGCAGGATCTGTTACCCCTGCACCTGTGCTCAGGTGTGGACTGGCTTGAGCTGGACACTTTTGCTTCTGAAATTGCTTCCAAGGCTGACAGAGAGAAGGGGCTGTGTCAAGGACATCATCTCAGTACACCTCCAAATGCTTTAGAACTATGGTTTCTGTTGGAATCACTTTTTCAGAGAACTGTCATCCCCTCCTGGTGGCCAGCAATACACCTGCTTCAAAGCGAAAGGGGGGTGGGGGGAGAGGAGGATGTATTTTTAGGTTTCATTGTTAAGAGGTCATTTAACTGTTAGTCCTTTGAAAATGAAATCATAGGAAAGCTAATTCTGAGCCAGTAACTGCATCTTGTTCCGGTTCTGAGCTTTCAGTATAAACAAGTTGTTTTAACTCCAAGTAGAATTTATCTTGCCCACTGATAGAATCTGTCCTTTACACTAAGGCCTCACCATTACCACTCAGAATTTAGCAGACTGCTTTGGATACATTACTCAAAGTAATCCCCCAAACAGCTAGGCTGCCTGGGTGACATGGTCTTAGAACTCTTCAAGCCTTCCTGTCTGTAAAATATTCACTGGCAGACTACAAAGGAGGGGGAGGGAGACTGTTTAATGATGAGATTCAGAATTGAAGAAAGGGGCAAGAGATTAACATCTACAAATTCAAATAATTGCATTTGAAATACTGAATTTAAGATGCCACATCTCACTGGCTTGATGAGTAGTAAAAGTAAAATGAGAATAGTCTATATGTGGACAAACACAGAGACACTAAACATATGAAGAATGTCAGTTTTAACTTTCAGGACACTTTCCCTTCTTCGGGACAAATGAGGTAGCATGGAGACAGATGCAGACATAAGAACGTGTGTGTGATTTTTATCTCACAATATGCATGAGCTTCACATAAATATACTGATTTCTGTACCTTTTTTAAGACAAAACTTCCTTGTATCTCTCAAACACTGGCACCTTGAAAGTGCTATTTCCCATGCTTCTTGTAAATATATCCCTGAGCGTGCAGTTTTTGAATCTTTAAGGCGTATTTCATTAAAGCAGCCAGCTGCCTCTTTGTGTGGATTGGCTGCTTAAAGCTACAGCTCTGAATTCGGGGCCTCAGTTTTGTCATTCTGTAGGCCCCTAGCAAAAAAAAAAAAAAAAGTTCCATTCAGACATGAGGGACTCTGCACCAAATAAAAAAACTCGCGGGGAGGTAGCAGGAGAGCAGAAAGAAAGCTTGCTGGATGACTGGGGTGTTATCCGTTCGCATAAAAGAGAACGGAGATCCAAACAATTCTCCTCCAAGGAGGAAACCTTAGGTAGGTCCTTGTTAAAAAAAGAAAGGGCACAGCAATTTGACCTAAGTTTAAATCTTTCAACGCCCCCCCCCCAAAGAGAGCTCCCATTGTTTCCTGATCTCCTTGATCCTAGAACCACATGCATTAAATAGAGAGCCAACAAATAAATAAAATCTTATCAAATAAATAACATTTCTCTGTTGTAAAAGTGTACTTCCAGCTTAAAGTATAGGCATGATTTGGGGAGTGTTTTTTTCTAACTACCAGAATTAAAATATAAATGCTATTAGATATGGGGACTGAGTGTATTTGCTAGATGAAGGAGTTAATAGATTCGAGTTCAAGTTAGTTTGTGAGCTGGTTCTCCAACTGTTACCGGGGTGGAGACCTAGGGAGTTTGGATCTTGATTGCTGGGGATGCTGGGATACAGCTTGTCTTGCTCTCCGGGAGGGCTAAAGCTTGCTGGGTGAACTCAGCGTCTTTTCTCTTTAGGTTATGCCATTGCCTCGGCGCTCAGCTTAGCCCAGCAGGAAGGATTCCGCACCACTTCTTCAGATCAGCCTTTCAGCTCTGGACGGCCTCCAGGGTAGAGCTCTCCTAGGGACCCAGGGGAGTGGGCAGGGCTAGCGCTGGAGCCCGGACCCCCTACAGGGTGCCTCCAGCCAGCGCTGAGGCCAGCCTTCACCCTAGTGGCTTGGGCAACCCTCAGTCCGCGCCCGGGTGGCGAGGCCCGCACAAACCTCCGAATCAACCATTGTCCTAACGAGTGATCGCGGGAGCTGTGCGGGAGATATCAAGACACCTTGTCAGTTCAAAGCATTTTAAGGTTGTTTGAAATCCTCTCCACGTCAACGTTAGCAGCCTCTGTATTTGAACAGCTGCTTTGAACAGTAAAAGAGAATGAGCTGAATCAAAACCTGGAGGTGGCTGCTGCAGACACCTTCAACGCGCTTTTATGCAGGCGGAGAAACCCAGGAAAGGTACACCGCACTCTACCCTGGCGCGGGGGGAGGGGTCAGCCCCAAAGGAAGGTGCCCAGGACCTGGGCTGGGAGGAAGAGAGGAGAGGTCCCAGTCTGCAGCTAAAACCGACAGTAGCCCAGGTTTCTGGAGTCCCTGCAAGGCGCCTGGTGGGAAGGCAGCTCCAGACCTGGCGTTCGCGCCAACCGGACCCCCAGCGACCGGAGGGGAGGGGCGGAGGGGGGTCTTGATAGGGCAGCTGTGCGCGCCCAGCTGCCAGAGCTGGGTCCTCCATTGGTTCTGCGCGGGACGTAGGAGGGGAGAGCTTCTTCGGAGGCCCAGGTTGGAGGGAACTGCTTTGTGTTCTCCCTGGTATTTATTGGGTGTATTAACCCAATAGAACTGCCTGGTTTCTCCTTAAGAACTTTTCGGCCCCTTCACCCGCTGGTGAAATGAGGCGGGGTGAGGGATGGCATCTGGAGTGGTGATCTGGGACGTCAATGTGGGCTGGATCTGGGAGCAGTTACCTCCCTCGAAGTATTATCCCAAACAGGAAGTTTTAAAGGACACGTGCAGCCTACGCTGGTCCTCCTCCCACAGCTCCCCAGGCCTCCAACAACTGGAAAAGGCTCGGTTTTGCAACGCAGGGAGCATGGCAAGGCAACTTTGAAGCCAGACGCTGCCCTCCCCGGCAGCCGAATTCTCCGGTCTGCAGGAACGCTGAGCTCCCGCCGGGCCTGGAGCCGAGGGTGGGGGAAGTGAAGGGACTCGGCGATCCAGAAAGGGGGGCGATCGGTCGGCGCGCTCCCCAAGGTCTCGCAGAAAGCCGCGCCCCAACGTGGGGGACTGAGAACGCATCTAGGCAGTGGTGGCCCAGCCACTTCGCTCCGTGCAAAGGCGCCTCGGCTCCAGGCTCCGAGTCTGTGCGCTCCTAGGCTCAGACTTTTTCCATTTTATTTTTTCCCCTAGCGGGGCAAATTTCAAAATTCTTAGCAGCCCCCTAGGCGCGCGGCTCGAGCTGCTCCGCGCTTGCGTGGGACCGAGCGCCATGCTGAGTGTGTCTTCGCCTCGCCGCGCGGGTGCGCGCACGGAGCGGGGCGGGTGTTTGCGAGTCCGTCCCGCCCGCGGCCTGTGCCTCGCCCCTCCCCTAGCCGCTTCCATCTCTCCCACACCAACGCTCATAAACACAGGACACGTGGAAATGCTCAGCCCAAGCTCCTTGCCGGCGCGGGTGTGCTCACCGCGGTGATTTATAAACAGCTCAGCCACTCCCCGAAGAGCTCCGCTCCTCGTTAGTCATGATGAATTCTCGGGCCCGCTCGACTCGGCTGTCTCGATTAAGATTCTCCGAGGCCCCAAAGTGTTCCCCTTGAGTGTTCATTTGGCTTCGCTCACAAGCCCAATGGCCGCCAGCAGTGCCAGCGCCACATCGCACGGGGGGGGACAGGGCGGGAGATGCCCGAGCGCTTCTCATTCCCTGGGGTCTTTCCCTTCCGGGCTGCAACTTTTTCCCTTCGTTTTGCGGTACCCACGCCACGCTCCCTGCCCGGCGGAGCGGCCCCCACCCCCACGCTGGTCTCGGCCGCGCCGGAGTCTGTCCTCCCGGGCTCTGAACGCAGCAGCAGACACCTGCTCCTGTCCTGGGCGCCGCGCGGCCGGCTGCACGGTTTGGGGAGTTTAGGGCTGAAGGTTGAGCTGGGACCTTGACCAGCCAATGGCCAAGACCTAATGGAGACCAACTCCACCCGCTGGCACCGCCAGAAGTGACTGTTTAGAAAGGTCCCCCAGCATCAGCCCTTTTCGACTCACACTCTTTTCCTTCCGTATAAAAACGGCGACAGGAAAAGTTGCAAGGAAAAGCTCCGGGAGAGCGGAAGAGGGCTCAAGAAGCAGCCCCCGCGGTCGGCTTTCGCGCGCCTCCGCCTCACCCGGAGGCAGCACGCCCCTAGCCGCCGCTTCTGCGGCCTCGCCGCGGGCGCAGATCCGCCTGCGCCGTTTCTAGTAGTCGCAGCAAACAAACAAACAAACAAACTGCGCGGCGCGCCAGAGTGTGTGAATCTGACCCAGAGACTTTGAGAGTTGGTTTTGATTTAAGTCCAGACCAGTGCGCCATCTGAGCAGGGAACTCCGCGTCGTTAACCGGAGCTACTCACTAGCCTTGGCACCTGCCTCCGGCGGGGTTCTTTCGCTGAGGAGCTGGAACCTAAAAAGGGGACAACCTGTGCTAGCTGTAGGCTACAGGGGTGGGAGGGACACTACTTGGGCCAGAGTCCGCACACCATGGAAGAGGAGGAACCTGGGCAGTGCAATTCTAATCCTAGGAGAAAGAAGGCTACAGCCAGGGACCAGCCTTGCTCCTGGCTCTAGGTTTGAGACGTGTGTGTGTGTGTGTGTGTGTGTGTGTGTGTCCAGAGGAAAGGACTCCTGCTGGCTTGGTGTGCTCCCGCTTTTCTCTGGCTCCCTCTCACCGCCCCCGCCCAGCGCCCCTACACGCCCTGTGTGGTGGAGAAGGTGGACAACACCCCCTTCGAAATCCTCCAAGTGGCGGTAGTCGATAAGAGCTCTGGGGCCGCCCCCTGCCTGGCTCCTCTGCTTGAGAGACAGATGGGGGGCGGGACCCACCAGAGATGGGCGGAGGAGGCCCGGGGAGGAGGGCAAGGGGGGGCCGTGAGGACACAGAGAATCTGAATCAGGAGGCGAGGGGGACCGCGAGGGGGGCTAGGAGCGCTCACTGCCCAGAGGGGAGAAGGAGGAGGCAGCTCTGCACCAATCAGTGGCGCCGGCCTGGGAGGTTGCTAGCGGTATCCACGTAAATCAAAGGGCGCGGAGCCAATGGGAGGGGGCGGAGGGGGCGGGGCCCAGGCGCGTGCCGCTGTGAGCTTGAGCTGCCAAGAGAGCGGGAGAGAGCTGGAGAGAGCCGGGAGAGGGGGGAGCGCAGAGCGAGTCACAGAGTGAGCGAGAGCGAGGAGGGAGAGAAGAGAAAGAGAGCGACGGCGGGCGGCGGGAGGCGGCGGCGGCAGCAATAGCAGGAGCAGCAACAGAAGGCGTCGGAGCGGGCGTCGGAGCTGCCCGCTGGGGAGAGAGAGAGCGCGCAGAGAAAGAAAGAGAGCGAGCGAGGAGAGGGAGCCCAAGGCGAAAAAGTAACTGTCAAATGCGCGGCTCCTTTAACCGGCGCGCTCAGTCCGGCTCCGAGAGTCATGGCGACCGCAGCGTCTAACCACTACAGCCTGCTCACCTCCAGCGCCTCCATCGTGCACGCCGAGCCGCCAGGAGGCATGCAGCAGGGAGCAGGGGGGTACCGCGAGGCACAGAGCCTGGTGCAGGGCGACTACGGCGCGCTGCAGAGCAACGGGCACCCGCTCAGCCACGCTCACCAGTGGATCACCGCGCTGTCCCACGGTG
>NW_022107431.1:76466001-76484641 GCF_000313985.2 Echinops telfairi
ACCACCACCCGGGGCCGGGGGCCTGGCGGAGCGCGGCGGCCGCAGCGCACCTCCCGCCCTCCATGGGCGCGTCCAACGGCGGCTTGCTCTACTCGCAGCCCAGCTTCACGGTGAACGGCATGCTGGGCGCCGGCGGGCAGCCGGCAGGGCTGCACCACCACGGCCTGCGGGACGCGCACGACGAGCCACACCACGCCGACCATCACCCGCACCCGCACTCGCACCCTCACCAGCAGCCGCCGCCGCCGCCTCCCCCGCAGGGCCCGCCTGGCCACCCCGGCGCGCACCACGACCCGCACTCGGACGAGGACACGCCGACCTCGGACGACCTGGAGCAGTTCGCCAAGCAGTTCAAGCAACGCCGGATCAAACTGGGATTTACCCAAGCGGACGTGGGCCTGGCGCTGGGCACCCTGTACGGCAACGTGTTCTCGCAGACCACCATCTGCAGGTTTGAGGCCCTGCAGCTGAGCTTCAAGAACATGTGCAAACTGAAGCCTTTGTTGAACAAGTGGTTGGAGGAAGCGGACTCGTCCTCGGGCAGCCCCACCAGCATAGACAAGATCGCAGCGCAGGGGCGCAAGCGGAAAAAGCGGACCTCCATCGAGGTGAGCGTCAAGGGGGCTCTGGAGAGCCATTTCCTCAAATGCCCCAAGCCCTCGGCCCAGGAGATCACCTCCCTGGCGGACAGCTTACAGCTGGAGAAGGAGGTGGTGAGAGTTTGGTTTTGTAACAGGAGACAGAAAGAGAAAAGGATGACCCCTCCTGGAGGGACTCTGCCGGGCGCCGAGGATGTGTACGGGGGGAGTAGGGACACGCCACCACACCACGGGGTGCAGACGCCCGTCCAGTGAACTCCAGCGTGGGGGAGGGGCAGAGCGCGGGGCTCCCCTCCCCTCCCGCCCACGGCCCCTTCTTGGCCCCCCTGTTCCCTCTCTAACTTCTGATTGTTCTTTTATTTTTAATAATTATTTCCCCGCCCCTTAAAAAGAAAAAAACAAATAAGGAAAAAAAGGAGAGCAGCTAAGGCACCGGACTATCCTTTAAGCGGTAGCAGGTGTTATATGTGTTGACCTTTACAGGCGAGTACCCGGGCGGCGAAGGAGCAGTGTCTCAGAGTGACAAGAGAGCGTGAGTGAGTTAGTTAGATGGCAAGCCAAGAGGAATACCTGGCCAAACGAAACAAATGACCAAAAAGAAGGGGGGTGGGGGGATATCCACCAAACCTTAATAAACACAAAACGCAGCTTCCCGGTGCTCCAGTTGGCACACACTGCCGTGTTTATTCAATGCGGATCCCCATCAGGAAAGAGGGAAAATGCACAGGCTGATGTAGGCAAAATTTAACTACATAAATTTGCACTGCAAGAAAATTGAAGTTTACATGTACAAATTCACGGACTCCCCCCCCCCTCTCCCTACAGTTTAATTTTGAAATGACTTTGTTGTTGTTTGATTCCGTGGACAGAGTTGGGCCGCTCTTGGCTGCTGCCTGTGCCTCCTGTTCTTGTACTGCCCCTTGTTCTTACTGTTGACGAACTTTGGTTGCCTTCAGAATCCCCCCTCCTCTTTACACTGGTGTAACCATTTATTTGCTCCTTTTACCAAAGCAAAAAAATCAAAACACAAAAGAACAAAACGATTGGCTTCATGCAAAATAAATAATTTTCTGCTTTCAAGAAATGTGCTTGTCTACCGCTTTTTCTGAGGCAAGAGTCCAGTTTGGAATATGAAAATGAGTCAGGCATTGTTTGTTATCAGCCACAAAGTAAACTTCATTTTCAGGCAGTGTTTTGGGGGGAGGGCTTGAAGGGGGGGGACAAAATGGATAGTGAAAGGCTGTTTCATTTTATTAGGTGGGCCCATTGTGAACGAGCTCAGCAGAACTAGGGAGGTAAAATAGATTTCCAGAGTTGTCCAAGAGAAAGAAAGTGGCACTTTGAAAACAACTAGGAAAATATATATCTTCAGACACCCCTGTATAGTTCTCTGCATTCAGTTTTAAACTTAATTATGAAGAATTATTTGTGCTGACAGAAGCAGTTTAACTTTGTTCCTCTAATAGTTGTTTCTTTTCTTTTCCTCTTCGACAAAAAGAAGCACCCAAGGTGTGTGCATAAACTGTGTTTCTGGGCACACAAGTACTCAAATAAGACAGCATACACAGAATATCTCCTCCACTCCGTGGTACAACCATTTTTTCTTCACTAGTTCATTTGTTTTCCAAATAATATTTAGGGGTCCTCATCCCCTTCTCCCATAATTTATTACAGAAAATACCAGTTTGACTCAGACAGCTTTACCACTACCCCTTTTTTCACCAGGGGACTTAAATGAAGTGGGGAAAATTGTCATTTTTCCCAACATTCTCTTTTTCCCCTTAATAGTTTTAATACTTTTTAATACTTTATTTTTTGGGGGGGGGGTAACTTTTCTTGAAAGAATATGCTTAATTCCTAAAAGAAAAGATTCTTCTTGGGAGTCCGAGGAAAATAATTTAATAGCTATTGAAAATAAATACCATGAAACTGCGACCAGTTAAAAAATTTTTCCTTAATCAACACAAAAGGGCACTCAAAAGAAAAACATTTTATTAAACTTCAGAGTTTGGAGCTTTCTTTCTGGTTAGGTATTAGGTAAAAGTTTTATTTAAGAAAAATTACATTCTCTTTACCTCCCATACAATTATGGACCAATGTCTGATTAGCATTGCACTCAGTAGTTAAGGTTTTAGTAAATATGCTTTATATTGTCTTTTCAAACACCTGTGATTGTTTCCTTTATAAAGTTTTTGCAAGATAAATGGTGACTTATACTGGGCATATTTATTGGCCTTTATTTCTTCTCCCCCCCCCCCCAAAGAATGTCAAGCAAGGATATGGGCACAGAGCTGCTTGGGGTGATTCATGCTGTTTATTCCCTGAGATGTGGGAAGTAGCCCTTAGAAGAAACCCAGAGCAGGGCAAATAGCCAATGGTAAAGGGAGGAAATGAATTTTCAGATACTATGACCAAGTGGGTAAGGTCAGATGCTGGAGTTTGGGGACATGTCTGTAGCTCCTCTAACTCTCAAAGATTTACTAGGTGAAAGTTACCACTGAACCTTACCACAATGTATATATGTTTAATATCTGTCTTTTGAAATGCAGAAATAGTTTAAATGTTTCTTTGTCTATTTTTTTCTTTTCTTTCTCTTTTTTTTTAATGCTACCCAGGGAAATATTTTCATATCATTTTTAAGTGGCCTGCCTCAATGTATATTTATTTCTTTTAAAGCAAAAAGGTTCTGGAAACTGTTTTTTTCTGTAGCTTTACATAAGTAAGTGAGCAAAAGCTATTTGGGATGTAATTTTTTTGTTCAGTCTCTTTAAAAAGTACTTTGTTTTGGTATATTTGGTTGTGCTTGTGGGGAAAAATAAAAACGCAGAGATCCTTATATATTTATGTTAAAGTAATATTTTATTATCTACATAAAACAGAAATGCACAATACCTTCATAGTTTGTTCTAATTATTGAAATATCTTTATTTTATTTTTAAAGATAGTGCCAAATTTTAAAGGGGAGAAAAAAAAACCTAGATCTTATACTGAGTTGAGTTATGTGTAAAACACTTCCTTGATACTTCATGAAGTTTTGGAATAAATTTTATGCATATACTGCCAGGTTTCATGTTTATAAATGTCAGAGGCTTTTTTTTTTAATGGATACTACTTTCTTGACTCACTTTTCTTTGCAAAAACTGTCAGCCCCAAGCCATTCAGTTGCATGCCTGAAGCATTCATGGTCATTGGGTTTGAGCTTCAGTTTACTTGCCATTTCATGGTCCCACAAAGGGATGTTTGTCCCTTTTAAATACATGCAAATATTCCCTGCCTCCTCTTTCTAGGTTAGTTTAACTTTATCCAAATGTGTCTCCCTTTCCCCCTGCCCCAGAGCATCCATGGAATAAGGTGGACTTTAATCGTTACCTCCAAGCCCTCACAAAATATAGAAAGACATGGCTTAGCTCAAGGGATTCTTCTTCTTAACAATGAACAAATACCTTTCAACAAAAGAATGACCCTGGCAATGTACAATCAGTATGTGAATTTACCAAGTTCTCTTTATGATGAAGTCATGGTGTATATAATCACATCTGTTTCTCAAACAGACTCTAAAAGAAGGAGGAAAAATATTTTTTAAAAGAGCATATGGAAGTTCTTTGCCGTTAATAGCAGGTTGGCGTTAATAACAAGTCCATGCCGTTAATTGCAGGTTGTTCCAGGAAGTCTTAGATAGGTCATGACACTTACCAAAATCAAGTTTAAGGTTAGTGAGAAAGCCAAGAAGTGTTAGGTGAGTTTACGAGTTTGCTGGTGTATGTAAAGTCTTCCTTGGAACACTGGTTTAATAAGTATAAATGTCTATCTTGAGAGGTAGTTCCTAGGCTTATTACATCTGATGATCTTTTCTAACTCCTAGTCAATATTACAAGGGTCCCAAAACAGATTCAGCCAAATGATCTTATCAATAGTCTGGACGGGAAGTGACAGAAAGAAGAAGTGTTTTGTGACCGCAGACATGCTGAAGGGTAAAATGTTTAAGCTGGGTATAGATTTGAGTTCTGGGTCAATAGCTTCCTCCATTGTAGGCAGAAAACAAGCAGCATCTGCCCTCTGCAGGGCATTTTAGAGGACCCTGAGAAGGCGGGTTTTGTTCTGGGCCACAGGACCCACGATGGAAAATCATTCCTTGTGAACTGGACACAAACTGGTTTTGACCCATACTTGCCTTTCAGTTCATAGGACTACTCGGGCAGTTTTGACACCAGTTTGAGGGAATGCATTACACCCTATGGTATTACACTATCACTGCCACGGGGAGAGATGTGTGAGACAGTCTTGCCTGAGATATTGGGTAGCCACAATGCAAAGAACTCTTCTTCCCTTAAAGATGAAAGTGCAGAACATGGCCACCCAGCAAGAGCTCCTGTTTCCTCAAAATGTGTCACTTTTTAAGTTTGTAATGTGAGGTGGGAGGGGAATGATCATTTGGGAAAGAGTTCCGGGAAGGCTGGTCACAAATAATATCATAGCTGGCACTTTACTTTTAAAACACCAAATAACCTCCTTTATATTTCAGATGACATCGACAAACGCCCTCTCCTCTTCTCCTTCCCTTCCTGATCCTCCCAGAGGTGGCTGGACACTGGCTGACAAATTTTCTGGCAAAAGCCCCCATAGATCCAGGCACTCGTCTTTCTTTCTGTTGGTTTCTCCCAAAGTAACATAGGGGTGGGGGCGGGGAGAATTCAACAGCAACTTTGGGGAGAAGGTGAATAGCATTTGGGTACATGGGTACCCACGGTGGTGTATTCAGATGCCTTTCCTTGGCCTGACCACAGAAGCAGCTTGGGTAGTGTTAGGGAGATGGGTGAGAGAAATTATCTTTTTTTGTTTTAATCACTGGTGGTGTCTTGGTAATATTTTCTGTTGACTTTTTAATCAATTCATAGAACTCTGTATCTATAATGATGCTGTTGGATTCTTACATAATTCTGTTAAAGACTGACAAAGAATGAAACTTATACAGAAAAAGGAAAAAAGGATGGTGTAGTGAAAGTCAAAGGTGAATGTGTTTCTTTGGGCTTGCTTGTGAATTGGGCTAGGGAACAGTACTTACTGAAAATGAAGGAAGGTGCATTTTAGGGTACTGTGGAGAACCAGGAATCTTGACAATATGGCTTAGTGATGAACAGTTTAAGTGTTACATATGTATGAATATTTTCCCTGTTCAAAAAAGTTAACTTTTTCATGAAACGTAGCTGTTTACAGGAGGGGAGTGGTAGGGGAGAAGCAGGGCTCCTTCTACCTAGTCCTAGCACTTTTTCCAGGACAGGAAATAATACAAAAGTGTCAGGAGCCTGCCACCCAGCTAGCAAATCATAGAATCAACTTCAGTTCATTGGCAGAATTCTGGTCAATGTTACTTCAACATCCCTAGGTAGAGGTGGGCCATTAAGAGATGTTCAGAAAATGACCCTTTAGTTTGCTTTAAGGTTTCGGTTGTTTATGGAACTAAAGAAACTATCAGGCTGTTTTTAACATTGTTCTGGTGTTTAGTGGAAAGCTAAGCCATTTTCTCCCTCACTAAAAAAAGTTCATTAACCTTATCATGCAGTACTCTCTCTTTCCCCTAATAACAACTCTGCTTGGCTTAGCTGTTAAGAGGTTTTGGAAACAGTATCATATCCCATCACAACCGCCCTGGCCTCTCTTTTTTCTTCTGTTCCTAAAATTCTGGCTGTCTAACATCATGATGTTTAGATGGTTATTTCGCTCACTCTTATATGGTATTGAATACCGCAGTAAAAGTGCATCTCTACCTTAAAGTTCATTCCCACCCCTCCATGAGTTTTTATAGCTCTCTGTTCAGGACTTGAAAAGAAAAACAGGAACAAAACAAAACCAAAAAATCTTCCATCTGCGGTTTTTGCACAAAGATCTCAGGGCGCTGGACCAGCCCTGTCCCAGGATGAGAAACTGCAATCTAGTATAGGTGGCCCACAAAGATGTACTTGTCGCTGGTTTTAGGACAACAGAGGAGCATTAAGACCCCTTAGGACAGTGGTTCTCAACCTTCCTCATGCGGTGACCCTTTCCTACAGTTCCTCATGTTGTGGTGACCCCCCAATCATAAAATTATTGCCATTGCTACTTCATTGCTGTAATTTTGCTACTGTTATGGATCAGGAGACACCCCACCCCCTGTGAAAAGGTTGTTCTACCCTGCACCCCACAGGTTGAGAATCACTGCCTTAGGAGCAAGGTGGAGGGGACTTTGATCACTGAATCCTATAGATGTTTAATTCTAGTGGGTGTGCCTAAGAAAGGCTATAGGAAACCTCACTGTGGAGTAAAGTTGAATTCTGGTCCTTTTTGGTTTGGCGGTCCTACGTTTTTTCTCTCCCCAGTGTTTCCTCTGAGTTTGCTATTTAAAAACAACAACAAAGCCATACAGAAAAAAAAAATGTGGCCAGAGAGTTTGGCAAAGGAGTGGGAAAAAGAAAACTTGCTTGTAGGTTTGTGATACAAATAAGCGCTACAAGTAAATCACTGGGCTTTAAGGTCTGACAAACCCAAGGGGAGGGAGCTGGGAGAGCTGGTCCGCCGTCACTAAATTCATTCCGGAGAGATTTTTTATGTGACCTCTTCTGTTTCAGGGCACGTGATTTTGAAGAAAATTAAATGACACGAGTAACTTTGTTGTTGTTGTTTCCCTTAACAAATACCCAGTTGTGTCGGGCCTTTGAGTGGGAGCTGCTGGCCGGCTGGGCACTCAGACACAGGAGGCAGCCAGGCCTGGCCAAGGCCGCACAGTCCAGAGCCCAGACCTTGGAAGGGGGAGGTCTGCCGGGAGGGGAAAGGATTGAGAGCAGCCCGTCCAGCCAGCCTCCATTAGGATGCTGCAAACTGCCCTGCTGCTGGCCTTGAAACCAGGGACTGGGCTCCGGGATGGGCCACCTGGACCTGCAGGAAGTGTAGACAGCCCCAACCTGGCGGACCACCCCACCTCTGTTTCCCTCCAGGGAGACAGAGCCACGTGTATGGGTCAGTGCTGGGGAGGTCTGTCTAGCAGTGGCTTGGAGGACTTGGAAATACCCTCCGGAGGTTGAGGCTAGAGGTGAAGGCAAGGAAGTGAAGGGCCAGTGCTCCGGGTGTTGGCCCTGGGGGAAATGGGAAGTAGAATGGTGGGCAGTGGGTTCTCCCCACGCGGTGCCTGGCTGGGGCAGCAGGCCCTGGGGCACAGGAATCTCTTTAAACTTCCTGCCCGGGTGGCTCTCGGTTTGATTCCACGAAATCGGGCTCCCACAGAGGAAACTCGGCCCGAGAGCAGGGCGCCTAGAAGGCCAAGGCAGGCCAAGGGCGATTAAAGGAAACTGCGGGGCGGAGAGAGGGCATACGAGGCTTGGGCTGCTTTCCTGCCTTTTGAAGGAGGCGGGGCGGGCGGGTAGTGAAAGAGAACTGTGTGGGAGCCAGCGGTGCTTTGAAGCGCCCGCCCTCAGGTCCCTAGTCCTGGAACTTCCAGCGCTTCGGACCTTTGGGCCCTGCCGCCGCGGATGGAGAGGAGCACACTCTCCAGGCGCTGCGCCGCCTCCGCCGGGGAAATCCACCTCTCCCTGCTGGGCCTAACTCCGTCCGCTCGGGAGAAACGTCAGCTCCGGGGCCTCGGAGGCCCTCTGGGCACCCCAGCACCGGCAGCCAGAGCTGAGGGCCACCATCAGCGAGGGGCCGTGGCCGAGCCCAGGACGCCCGCCGGCCGTCTCGCCGGCTGGGCAGCTGCAGAGAGGCCGGACGAGCCCGGGCCCGCGATGGGGGGCAATCCCACAGCACTTAAAGCCCGGTGCAGGGACGCTGCGAGTCCTGAGCGGCCTTTTAATTCCCAGGGGGTAGGGATCTGGGGTGCTGGGCCTGGTGCAGCAGGCGGAGAACTGGCGGGGCGGGGTGCCGACGACGCGAGGCTTCAGCTGGGGCTCCGCTCGGTGCGGGCTCCGGCCGGCCGGCCGCCGGGCGCGCCTGGTCCGCCTGCGGCCACTCCGGGGCCCCGCGGCCAGCCGGGGCTGAGACGCAAGCCAAGAAGGATGCTTCTATGGACTCGCTTCTGCCTGTGGATTTCTAAGACATTCAGCAGGCACAATCATTAAACTAATTTGTATTTGATTGTTTGGGCGGACGGAGGGTAGTTTTATTGCGCTAAGCATTCAAGCAGGCACGCATCGCTGATTACCAGTATACATTAAATAAAGTTGTTTGTACACATTGTCTTACCACATATAGGCAGAGGCTTATTATTCTAATTACTCTAATTAGTGCATTGAAATGTTTTCTACTTGATTTGAGGAGACAGTGATTAGTTCTATTACTTTTTTTAACTCGTATTTTATGGAAAACTGGTGGTGCGTGTTCAAATTACTTTATTTGCCCCTGGAAGATATCGCTGACCCATACGCAGGGAACTGCACGGCCCTGGTGGGGCCCCAACTTTGACTGGGCCTTCGCTTGGGAGAGGCAGCTGTGATGTGGTCTCTTTTCCCCGTGCCGCCGGCGGGGCCGCATCTCCAGCGCCCGGCAGCCGCGGCCACCCCACGCCCACCCCCGCCTGCGCCCCAGACGCGCGCCCCTCTCGGCCAAGGCCGCGCCGACGGGAACCCCACACCTGCTCGACGCGGCCTCGCTGGCCTGCTGCCCCAGAGGTCCCCGGCTGCGATTACTTTTAAAAGACGCCCTTAAGCATATTTCCCCTGAATCTGTTTCTTGAGCTTTAATGTTACTATTAATTGATAAGATCAGCTCATCAAACATACTATTTCGATAGGGAATTGTAATTAAAACCTTAATCCCGTTTGAGACTTTTTTCGTTTAAATTCCTTTTTCTCCTGGAAGGGGTGCAAAGTTCACTATAAAAAGTATTATAACAGGGAGATTAATTCGTTATCTAAATAACAATCTTTGTTATTGATCCAACGTACTTTCCGCAACCTTTTGTGTTAGTCCGGGAGGTCCTTAAGTGGAAGAATATGACAAAACAGACCGCTTGGACCGAGCCCCACTGACTCCAATGGACTTGGGAAAAGACAGGAGGCCGCGGCCCTCCCCCTCCATCACCTCCCGGGAAGCGCTGAAGGTGGGTCCTGGTCGCCGGCGACGCCACTGGGAAGTGCAGCGCCCGAGCCGCAGGCCTGGGAGCCGGACCTCCTCGGTGCGCCTCTCCCCGTGCCCAGGGAAAGCTGCTCGGGCTCTAGGTAAATATTCGGCCGGTTGTGCTTTTACTTTTAATATTTAAACTCGGATTACGAGGCGTCTAAATGCGCGTCGCTAACCTTTGCTGGTGGCTGGGATGTAATAAATGCTGGCAGGGCCCGGGCGCTCAGCCTCCTCGGCTCCGCGCGGCCGCCGCCCCCCGCCCCGCCCCGCCACCCCCGCCCGCAGCCGGCACCCGGGTCGGAATGAATCTGCGCCTCCCGGCAGCTGACGGTTGAGCATCCAGGCGCTCCTTTATCCCGGCGGAGTCCTTAGGGGATGCAGATGGAGGTGGCAACCCAGAGGCGCCCTGGAGGAGAAAGAGCCGGGCTTAAGCGGGCAGGGGCCCCTGGGACAGAGGGGGCGGGGAGAGCAGAGCCCCATCACATCTCTCTCCCCTCCTTGTACCCCTTTTTAAAAGAGCTTGTGGTCTTGGTTTGGTTTGAAGCCCCAGAATTTCTGAGACGAGGAGATCACCTCAGTCGTCCAAGACACTTTCCATCTTTCAAAGAGCACCCTCTTCTCTCTATCTGTCTCTGTCTCTCTCTCACACACACACACACACACACACACGCACACACACACGCACACGCACACGCACACACACGTCCTTTCTTTCCCTCCAATTTAAGACTTCTGCCTCCGCATAGCGTACAGACACGTGTTATGTAACGAAGTCTTCTAAGCGAGTTTAACTGGAAAATAAAGGACACCCAGCCCCCCTCCTCTCCTTTCCCTTCCCTCCTTCCTTACCCCCCTTCCCCTCGCCCCCCGCCCCTTCCTGTGCATCTGTTCTCTGGGACTTCTGTCTTCAGCACCCTAGTCAGCCTTAGCCTTAATCGAATAGAACTTTGGCGCCCCACAGTGGCATCGACTCGAAACTACGCTTTGATTTTACTACCTAATCCATTCAACTATTTTGTTTTTGAAACAATCCCGCACCCCCCCCCCCGCCCCCCGCCTTTCTCTCCCTCCTGGCTCTATATTATTTCCTTCAATCGCTCCCAGCCAAACACGTATGAAGGTGACTCTGTGTATATGACTCACACAAAATGTTCTCACACCCAGTCCTACGGTAGTTCCTGAATGGGGATTTAAACGTTTCTCCAGAAAAAGTTCCCAGAGGTAGAAAGCCCCCCTCCCCCAGCCCTGAGACTGAGACTCGTTGAGACTGTAGCAGGCAAGCCTTCCATCTTCAGAAAAGTCCTGGCTTCCAAAGGATATCCAGACAAGAACCCCAGGTTAGAAGCAATGGTGCATAACAGGTGAGATGCTTTTCAGGAAAAGAGAACTAAGTGAATGCTATTATTGCCCAGGTCAGATGTCACCTGTGACTTCCTTTGATGTAGGTTTTTTTTTAAATTTGGTAGCTCAAAGGTGATTTTTCAAATAGAGATCCTCTCATTTGAAAGGATCTCATCCTCTCATAGAAGACTTTTCTGAAACAGGGACTTCCCTCCATCCCCATCCCAACAAACAAAAAAACCCTCCTACCCAAAGTACTGATTCCACTTTGTTCAGAGACTAGTGAATTCCTTCTCCCGCACCCTGGACCATTTGCAGTACGAGTGGTGATTTCTGCCTTGGCCTTCATGCTACTGGTACAGCAAGGTGGGGCAAGAGAGGGAAGGAGGGCCAGAGGCAGCAGACGGCAGAAATACTGGACCCAGTGAGGGGCTTGCCTATCAGAACCGGAGGCTTATCTCTGGGAAATAGGGCCTATGACCAGTAGTTTTACGTTGCTGAGTGAACTCTCACAGCTGGTGAAGGAAAGTGCTAATAGAAAGTGCTCATTGGCATCCCCACCCCTTTCATGTGATGCCCAGGGCGTGGCACCATGCCTGCCACACCTTAGATACACCTCTTAGACAGGCCTGACCTCAGAACACCTGGGTTTGTATACCAGCTGGGCACTCCCTAGCAAGCAATCTGGGACAAGTTATTTGACATCTCCTAATCTCTTTCTCCCTCCCTTTCTTCGTGTGCAGAATGTAGATAATACTGCTTATGTGTCTTTCCAACAGGATTAAGTACGGCTCAAATGAAAGACAGTCCCCCGGGTTATAAACGAGATCCGTTCCTAACTGTGTCTTTAAGAATGCATAGGTAAGTCAGAGCAGGTGCATAAGGTTCTTATTCAGCCTTAACAGCTGCCAGGCTACAAAGGAGGGTGACCTTGATGAAGACTTTGTTGTGAGTAGGGACTGGTTCAAATGCTTCAAAGTGGCAAATTTACAGAACCTTAAAGGTCAAGCAGGAGTTGGCCCTACCCGGGGCTCCTGACGAGACTGCCTGTAATGTGCCCTAAGGCACTACATACACCAAGTTCCAGTCCTGTGTGAAGTGCTGTGGTCCAAGTCTAGTGGAGGACATCTGTCCATCACTGTGGGCAAAGAGACTTGCGGGGACAGAGATCTCAACTGCATGTATCCGGAGCTTTCGGGACTACCACTGCCGAGATTCCTGGGTTTAGGTTGTCCAGGCAGTGGCTTGTAGCTGAAACAATCATTGGGGACGCCAGCGCCACACATTATAAGGTGGAGCGATGGAAGTTCCCGAGGCGATGTGAGGCCTGGGCCAATAGGGCCGCAAACCACTCCATTTTTTTAATATCTTGGGACCTCCACGTCGTCAGCAGCATCCTTCTCTGGGCGTCATGCAAAGCAGCTTGCATTAGTCGCGAAGACATTGCTGGAATCACATACTTAAAACCCACCACAAGCACTTAAAATAAAACAGCAGCCGCAACTACCGACGCCAGTAGTACCCCCCACCACAGCATCTTACCTGAATCCACACAGGCTCCCACCTGGGGCGCACTCAGGAGGTCAAGCCCCCGTCCAGTCTCTGGGCTGGCTGGGGTGTAGGATGGTTTAGATCCACCGGAAGCCGAGCCACGTCCAGGAGTCGCCAGGAGGGACGTTGTGGCGGAAGCGCCCCTGGAGCCACTTTGGGGTCTGATCTCAGCATGGCCCCTTCCACCTCCCAGGGGCTCTGTTCTCTGCCCCAGGGTCCCTGTACCTCTGGCAGATGGGGTCAGTCCCTCTCTCTGCTGGGTGCCTGATGGTGTTGTCAGGGTTTTTCCGGTCTGCTGCAGGGAGGGGTGTGGGGGGTGGGGTGGAGGCGAGAGTGGTGCAGCCCCTTCTGAAGCCCCGAGGGTCCCTGGACATAGCATGCTGGGGCCAAGGGTTGTGAACACGTTGTTTCCCCAGGTGATCACCCAGAAGTGGGCAAGGAATTGGGGAGGTGAACCAGACCGCATAGTGGGGGAGGGGGGGGCCTAGTCCCCCACCCTGCCCCTCGCTAAGTGGATGAGGTGGCCTGTCTGGAAAGTGGCCATAGGCAAGCGGTCCCCTTCCACCGGGGCCCCAGCTCGCACTCCGATGGCTCCCTGACCCAGAAAAGGTTTCTTCCCAAGATCTAGAGGTCCCAAAGGGTTCCCTGTCCCAGGGACTGGGTGGAAGAAGAGGAACCAAGACTGTAGGGGGCCACCCAGCCGGCAAGGGAAGTGGAGGCAGGAACCCAGACGTTCTGTGTACGTGCAAGTCCAGCAGGGACCTGGACTTCGTAGGAGATGCACCTCTACCCGGTTGTAGGAAAGGCCAAGCCACTAGCCTGAAGGGCAGCGCAGGACTTCCTGCCCACCGTGGGGGTCCCTGAGCCAGGATGCCCCGGGATTGGCAATACAAGCACATGAGCACACACATTTCCAAATGGACTGCCCAAGCTAGGAGGGAAAGGTCTTTTAAAGGGGGTGAGGGGCAGGATGCTTTGGGCAAAAGAAAGTGCTGGGGCATGGTAAGTGGGAGGTGCCTGGCATGTTGTAACGCAAACCGCAAACCGGATAAAATATTCTGACTCATAGAGACCCTATCTGGGGTTTCCTGGTTTACAGACCTCCATGGGAGCAGATAGCCTCATCTTTCAGTCTACAGACCTTACGCCTAACGCTTTACACCCCCCCACCCCCTCCCCCTCCCCCGACACACACACACACACACACACACACACACACACCAGAGCTGGGAGACAAGAAAGCCCATGGAGGAGGGTGGGTGGTAGATTTGATCTACTGGTGAACAAGAGTTGGTGGCCAGTTTGCCGATTCATGGAGTTAATTGGTAGAGGTTCTTGAAGAAGGTTTACTTCAATTTGAAAGGCAACTAAGTCATTATGCGAGTGGAGGAGTGATGCGAGCAAAATAATACTTCAAGATGGGAGTGCAAAAAAAAAAAAAGAAGGGAGTGCAGTGTAGCTGGGAGGTTGGAGAGGGGCGAGGATAAAGGCAGGGAAGTTCCTTAGGAGGGAGCAGGAGTAGTGGGCTTCCTTGTTTAGCATTAAGTGGTCAGGGAAGTCTGAAAAAGACAGGCAGAAAATGGTCACAGCAGCAGGGCCCCGAGAAGGATAGAAAGACCGCTTACACTATGGTGACATGCGTGGAAACTAGACGGAGGAGGACAGAATGAAGAGGACGATGAGAATTGTGGGAAATGTGTCCCGTTTTAGATGTGCCCTCTCTCTCCCTCATCACACACACACACACACACACACACACACACACAGTATTTTTAGGAAGCCACTAGAACAGCAGGATATTATAAGACAGACTCTGGTGAAACCAACTTCAATTCAGAGAATTTTTATTATGTACCTATCATACCTTTTCTAAATGGCTTTTCTGTAACCCAGGCTGCACAGAGTATTCAAAAAACAAACTCACTGCCATTGAGTTGACCCGATAAGACAGTGAATTTCTGAGCTGTAGCATTTTGTGGGAGTAGACAGGCCTGTCTTTCTCTCAAAGAGAATATTAGACACGAGAACCTAAGCATAAGTCAGAGGCCAGTTTTATATGTGCCACATCCCAACCCAAGTGCCCAGTATCCCCAGGACAAGGGCACAGGAAGCCTTCAGTAACTTCCCAGGAGACCTGCTGGCGTCTCAGCAAGTCATTTTCCCCTGATCTTCCGCCACATATTTTCATCCCCACTTTTTTCAACAGGTTAAGGAAACGAATCTATGAACTTTTCTTATTGAACTTATCAAATCAACCAAAACTACAGGGGTGTGTGTGTGTGTGTGTGTAGATTTGGGGAGAATACATTGATTTGTATTTAATTACTATTTCCCAAGCAAAGCACAGAACTCTTCTTGAGGAATCCCTAACCTCAGAGATAAGCAGGGTAGACAGGATTGCTTTGAGTTAGGAGTCAAGGAAGGACATTTGAGTAGAGATAGGCAGACTACAAGTAGGCCAATATTCGCATGAATGTACGAGGAAGTAAGCAAGGGGGCCTGGTTTTCAAGAGAGAGCATCGACTCCCTTCCATGCCATTGCTCTCCTCTCCCGAAAGCCAAGCATGGTCGTTCTGGATCAGCTCTATTGTCTATTTCCCAATGAGAGTCAAGATTACCAGGATACCTTAACTCCTCCTTGGAAATTCCTTAGGTAGCACCCAGGAAAGGGGGTGGGTGGGACCCAAGCAAGCAAACAAAGAACCTTTTCATCTGAAAATGTATTTTAGGAATAAATAGTTTTAGGATACTACGGAAACCTAGAGGGGCAGTTCTACTCTGTCCTGCGCCATCGCTCTGTGTTGCAATCGCCTCCATAGAGTGAGTTGGTGTGGGTTTTAGGAAGAAACGAAGGAACGGTGGTGGCACAGTGGCTGAGTGCACAGCGGCTGACAATGGTTCAAGCCACAAGCCTCACAGAGAGGAAGATGCGGCAGACAGTCCGCTCCGTCAGGACTTACAGCCTTGAAAACCCAGGGGGAAGTTCTACTCGGTCACACGGGATCACTCAGAGACAGCGTTGATTGGATGGTGATGTGTCTGCAGAAAACGAAGAGCCTATTTTCTGTAATAATTGTCAGGATAAGATTGAGCACGAACTTGTTAAGGGACCTAAACCCTTCTGGAATAATTTTGCAAGCATTTTTTCCCCTCCAGATACAGCCACCAGATATATTCCTGTCCAGATAGAGTCTCCATGCCCACCCCCACATATTTTACAAAAGTACCGTCAAACCCCACATCGGACACAACGAAGTGCACTGCACGGGCAGAAGTGCACACACTCACTGCTCAGGGTGAGAGCGTGCGCGTGCGCAGTGCAGGAGCTGCGGGGCCACAGGCACCTGCCACAGCCCTCCCTGCGTATCATCACCATCTCCACCTGGAAGGGCGTGTGCAATGGGCGGCGTGCAAGGGTGCTGTTTGAGGGCTGAGTTATCAGAACCATCGTTATCATGAGGCATTTTAGATACCAATACCAAAAAAAAAGTTTATTTCTCAGTTTTAGGTAGATAGAAGCTAGATGGGCAATAGAATCAAGTGATCAATCTAAAACCTGAAGCTCTCTTTATCATCTTGAAGTGTCTATCTGTGGGAAGACATAAAAGAGCAGTACGGCAGTGCTCTGAGGAACGGCACAGCGTTTAACACAAGAGAAGCATTACCAGCCTGCCAGCCTCCCTTTAGTGGATGCATCTGGACCGCTTCTCTCCTCTTCCCCACCAGGGGCAACCACCCTCCCCAATTTCCTCTTCACCAGTTCCATGAATTTATGTTTTTACATACATAGTTCCATGTTTTAAAACTATAGAAATGATAGAAACTGCTTAAGTAAGCTTCAAACACACACATACATATGTAATTTTAATACCTGCATCTTTGATACAGTTATACTTTTCAGAATCACATAATGCAACGTTTTGGTTCAAAGACCTACATAGTCCTCTCAAACCGTGTGTTTTTTCAAAAATGGAAACTCTTACATCAGCTTGAAAGGCAGAACAGATATGATGGTTTGTCTTTTTCAATAACAGCCAAACCTATCTTTTCCAAATTTTCAGTAAAGTTCAATGCACAAACCAAGGGGCTAGATTACCGTGTGTGAGTGCCTGTTCAGACCATTGGCACTTCCAGAAATAGATACTTGCTTCCCGATGTAAAACCTTACTTTTCATTCTGTTTCATTTTATGCATATTAAACGATACAGGAAGAATGCACCAGAGGAATTTGAATACACATCAGTGTGTTAAATTCTTTCTCCAATTACCAATAAAAACAACAGTTTGTACATTATTTCCAAAGATGAGCACAATGGGAGCCCCCATCTGACATGCTGCCCCTCTTCTCAGCAAGTAGTAGAGTCATCTCCCTCCGTGACACCAGCCTTCAGAAACTGGGCTCGTCTTGCGCCATTCTTTGACCAAGAGAATAACCAGCTAAGCCAGCTGCTCTCAACCTGGGGTCAGTTGGGACCCCTTTGGGAGTCAAACAACCCTTTCACAGGGGTCACCTATTCATAACAGTATCAGAATTACAGTTATGAAGTAGCAACGAAAATAATTTTATGGCTGGGGGGGTCACCACAACCTGAGCAACAGTATTACAGGGTCACAGCATTAGGAAGGTTGAGAACCACTGCTCTAAGCAGTCAACACTGGCTCACAGTGATCCCCTAGTGGTTTCTGAGACTATAACTGTTTACGAGAGTAGAAGCCCATTCTATCTCCTGAGGAGCAGCTGGTGGCTTTGAATGTCAACCACGCCGATCTCAGCCCAATGCGTAACCACTACACCAGGAGAAGAAAGGCATCCGACGGAGTCTATGGAGTTCGTAGGCCAAGCGATAAGAGATCTTGAAATTGTATTTTCACAAGACTGAGACCACTGAGGGGAAATGAGGAGGGAGATGTCCAAGCCAGCAGTCCAACTAAACATAGTTATTAAGGATGACCTCAGATAGGAATAGAATTATCCAAATAGTCCTCAGGATGCAAGCAGCAAGACATCATTATTATTTTAAGCCCAACATTTTGAGGTGGTTTATCATGCAGCAATCAATAATTGAATGAAGTGTGATGCAGGAATGTCTTTGTGCTGTAGTTCTGGCATATTTTCACTGTAAGGGGAAATCATGAAAGGAAATCATGCCAGTCCCATCTCTTGAAAAAGCACTAGATTTAAAGGTGTTCGAAAATACTCCGACCCAATTCAGACCTCTGAGATCTTTCCAATGTGAGCAAAGGGCCTTTTACCCCATGGATTTTCTTTTCTTTTAGGGAAAAGCCAAACACCCCATCCAAAGAACAGCTAGATGTATTACCACCTGTGGAGGGACCCTGAACTCCTCTCGTGCCAATGTTATTAAGATCTGTCCCGAGGGGGTGGCAATCCAAGCACACAAATAGATAGCAATGCAGAAGAACAGAAGCCGACACACTGAGCGTTCTTAGCTGGAGAAGTCCAGGCTAGAAGAAGTCCCACAGGAAAATCATTTAGCCGTGTTCCAGACATGAGACGATGTGACCTGCCAGGAAGACGCAGGAGGACAACTGGAAAAGACCAAGGAAACTTGCCCTGAAGAAAGAGTGGGCAGAGGGAAGAGTCACTAATACAAACTCCCCCCTCACCACCAAATGGTCGGAACAAACTCAAAAGCAGAAGTATGACTAATGGGATCCTTTCATCTTTAAGTAACTAAAACCAAGCCAACGGACTTCGCACACAAAGAACCCCAAAGGACTGTTGGATCATGGAAAGTGAAACTTGTGAAATGGCTGGATGCAGGAGGGCAAGTCACATGCCAGGGTTCCGTCAGCTGGTTGTCCTCATCCCCTGGCAGGCAGGCCCGTCCTTGTGCCTCGGGGACTGTGGACTTGATGTTGCGTCAGGCTTGTTCTGTGCTCTGCCAGGGCCCCCAGCCATGGGAGCCCACCAGAGGTCCAGAGCTTAGTCTTACTGCCCAGCTCCTTCAATAATCATGGCATGAGTCCTCTGGGGCGGTGAGTTTGTTTTTGTGGTGTGTGTGTGTGTGTGTGTGTGTGTGTGTGTGTGTGTGTGTGTGTGT
>NW_022107431.1:76484783-76499327 GCF_000313985.2 Echinops telfairi
TGAGGGGGGTGGTCACCACAACCTGAGGAACAGTATGAAAGGGTCACGGCATGAGGAAGGTTGAGGACCACTGGGTTCAAGGGTGGCTATGTAGAGAAATAAGGAAAAAAGATGTGAGAGAGAAAGAGAAGTGGAGATGGGGAGAAGAGAGGAAAAGTGCCCAAGGGTCACGGCATGAGGAAGGTTGAGGACCACTGGGTTCAAGGGTGGCTATGTAGAGAAATAAAGAAAAAAGATGTGAGAGAGAAAGAGAAGTGGAGATGGGGAGAAGAGAGGAAAAGTGCCCACTATATTTAAATACACTTGTAACATAGTAATGCTTCTAGTTTTGCCATCTCTAGGCTGAGATTTTAAAGGAGCGTGGAGAGCTCTGGTCCCCTCCTCACATGTGGGGTTAGCAGCTGAAATCGGGGTTCTGTTTCCCTGTTCACCTGCTACTGCCCTCTTTTTGCCTATAGAGGGAACGGGCCTTTCCAGGAAACTACTTTTAGAAGATTAAGAGATCTCATCTAAAACTGTACTTATTTGAAATTCCACAACATTACTAATGAAAAAATATTATCTGCATAATTACATTAAATGGTTTCTGGAATACATTACCACTAATGATGCTAATACAGTTAGTCCAGATGCAAACTATAAAAACATCCATTATCTTTTGTCCTTGAAGGAACTTCAAAAATGGCCTTTTGGGGGGGTGGTTAGGAAGACTATTAATGCTGTCTTCTAATTTCTTGCATTTTGTTTGTGAACTGTTCTACGGAGCCACAATTTCTTACAAAAGTTTCTAAAATGATGCTGAAAATATGTCTCATGGGGTTTGTACTTTTCCAAGTGGCCCAATTTTACCAGTAATTGATTTAATGAATGTAGTAGCCAAGCTATTTAGACCTGATATTTCTTTTCCTTCTTAGCTTGAAGTCAGTCTACAGTTATTAAGCAACCCCCAAACTCACTGCCATCAAGACGGGTCCAATTCATAGAGACCTGACAGGACAGTCGGACCGGCCCTGTGGGTTTCCAAGACTGTAACTCTTTTTTCCCCGTCCTTTTATTGGGGGCTCATACAACTCTTATCACAATCCATACATACATCCATTGTGTCAAGCACATATGTACATTTGTTGCCATCATCATTCTCAAAACATTTGCCTTCTACTTGAGCCCTTAATATCAGCTCATTTTCCCCCTCCCTCCCCACTCCCTCATGAACCCTTCATAATTCATACATTATTATTTTGTCATATCTTACACTGTCCAACGTCCATCTTCCCTGCTGTCCATCCCCCAGGGAGGAAGTTATACGTAGATTCTTATAACTGGTTTCCCCTTTCCACCCCACATTCCCTCCACCCTCCAGGCATCGCCACTCTCACCACTGGTCCTGAAGGGGTCATCTGTCCTGCATTCCCTGTGTTTCCAGTTGCTGTCTGTACCAATGTACATCCTCTGGTCTAGCCAGATTTGTAAGGTAGAATTGGGATCATGATAGTGGGCGGGGTAAGCATTTAAGAACTAGAGGAAAGTTATATGTTTCATGGTTGCTACCCTGCACCCTGACAGGCTCATCTCCTCCCCACAACCCTTCAGTAAGGGGGTGTCCAGTTGCCTCCCAATGGGCTTTGAGTCTCCACTCTGCACTTACCCTCATTTACAATGATATGATTTTTTGTTCTTTGATGCCTGATGACTGTAACCCTTTAATGGAGTAGAAAGCCTCATCTTTCTCTGGAGGAGCAGCTAGTGGTTTAGAAGTGCTGACCTTGGGGTTAGCAGTCCAATTTGTAACCATGATGCCACCAGGTCCCCTCCAGTTATTAATTAGGTAACAATAAAATAAACACTGGACCATATGCACCAAAATGTTTTATATTAATTTATTAAAATGTAAGTGAATGTCACTGGCAATACATACACACAACGCGTACAAGGAAGTTGAAAAGAGATCTGCTTCTGTATCAGTGTTACATTAGTTCATAGAATTTTTAAAATTACTGCAGTGAATGTGAGACTATTTAACTCAAATGTGTTAAATGTGAATATTTAACTCAAGTACATAAAAACACACAAGTCTTACAAAAATGATGCTTACTAAGAAATAAAGGAAATGTCTATAAAGTGGGGAAGCCCCTCTCCCTCACTGCCCTCGAGTCAGTGCTGACTCCTAATGGCCCCCTGTGGGCTCCTGAGACTTGAGCCCGGTCTTTCTCCCATCGAGAGACTGGTGCTTTCAAACCGCCGACCACAGGGATCACAGCCCAGCGTCTGGCAATTATGCCACCAGGGCTCCTAGGGAAGGCTCTAGTGACTGAAAAGTTTACATAATTAGAGCCCTTTGATTGATTGGATTCCTTAAAGATCTGTGTTAAATGGGGGTCAAGTTGAACTTCTATATAATGCAAACTTAAGTTAGCTTTTAGTGGTTATATATCATGGACATAAGTACACGTTGATGCTTTGAATCCAGCTAATAATTTTTTTCTGTATATAATTGGTGGGGCACAAACATTTATAGCTTTGTTGGGCTTACAGTGTGGTTAACTCAAAGGCTGAGATCATATACAATAATTTGTAAGTCTAAAATCCACTGCCAAATAATTACATTGATAACAATGAGTACAAGGAAGAAGAGAATGTTCTAAAATTGATTGTGGTAATTGGTTGTACAATTCTTCTTGATAAGACTGAACGACTGAATTGTATGATATGTGGATGAAGTGCCAATAACACTATTACAAACAAATAAAATCAATAAAGCCCACTGCCATGAAGTTGATGCCAAGTCATAGTGACCCTATAGACATAGTAAAACGGTCCTGTTTTAATAGAGCTCAATTGTATGTTCTATAGAACTAGTTCCAACATGCCCACAGTTCTGTTCCCTTGCTGGTACAAACACTCGCACGTGCTGAGCTGCTAATGGAAGAGCGGGCAGTTTGTGCCTACACTGAGACACCTGGGAGGAAGGCCTGGGGACCAGCATGGGCAAAAGCAGCCAGTGCACACCCCCGGGAGCATCGCTCGACTCTGACACACGCAGCAGCCCCACTCGGCAGCCACGGTTTTTTGTTTTGTCGTTTAGTTTTCTCATGCATTTTCCAAGTTCTTTGGGACTGTTGTCTAAATACATTTTATGACATAAAGGCCTCCCAAGTTTACATGTATGTTTAGGAGGGAGGGCATCAGAGATGCCAAGGAACACATTGTCCTTTTAGTTGATTAGTTTCTAAACAAGGCGATTTCTTGCTTTCAGAGGAAAGCCTGAATGCTAATACCCACAACCAATGTCCATGGGAGCAGCGGTCAAGGTACCAAACGACAAATTGCATTGGGAAACTGCTGCACAAGAGCTCCTTTAAGTGTTGAAAAGCTGTGTTAGTCTGAGTAGACTAGAGAAACAAATCCATAGAAATTCACATTGTCTAAAAAGAGGTTTACATACAAGAGCAGTTGAATATTGAGGAAACATCCTAGCCTAAGCTCATAAGTCCGATATTAGCCCATATGTCCAATACCAATCTATAAAGTCCTCTTCAGACTCATGAGACACATGCAATGACGCCAAATGCAGGATGACCACAGGCCATTGAGTACAAAGTCTTTGGATCCAGTGGCGTTGTAGGCATCTCAGCGCTGGCAGGGGTCTGTCTCTATGTGGCTTCTCTGGCTTCAGAGGTCTGGTTGCATCAGGGTAGGTCCATGTGGCTTCTCCAGCTCAGGGCACTAGCATAGTTCCATGTGTCTTGTCAGCTGCAATGTCTCCGAGGGAGTGAGCAGAGAAAGAGGAGTGTTGCCCACCTCCAAGGAAGAAATACAGGATTTCCTATAATTTTCAGGAGAAGGCCATGCCCGCACAGAGGCTCCTTGGCTATGATCTGATTGACAGGCTAGACTCCACCCCTACACTCTCAATCCTCAAATTGACAAACAATTATATAACTACCACAAAAACCAAGATGTCACTTTGAGGACAAAGGTGCCCTTAATCAAGCCATGACACTTTCAATCGTCCCATATACATGCAAACACTGGACAACATTCAAGACAAGATGAGAAGAGCTGGTGCATCTGCATGATGGTGTGGGTGAAAAATGTTGACTATCCCAAGAACTTCCAGAACAATACATCTATGATGGAAGAATGTTCCCTAGGAATGATGATGGTGAGACTCTGTCTTGCCTACTTTGACAGTCGGAGGGACCCGTCTCTGGAGAAGGGCCGTGTGCTTGGTAGAGAGCCACTGAGAGAGAGGAAGCCCCTCGGTGAGAAACTCACACGGAGCCCCCATGTTGGAATGAGTGTGCGGCTGGCACAGGGCCAGGCGGGGTCTCCCTTGGCCGTGCACGGGGCCCCTGTGAGTCAATGTCACATCCCCAATGCCTAACAATGGCAGCACGACCTCCACAGGCACCTCTCCCATAGATGTATCCAATGAAGGAATGTTTTCAGTATGAGCATGTCAACTGAGAGCCTTTCACTAACATTGAGCTGATTGTTAGTTTCATAGCTAAACTAAGTAGTTAACATTGTTGAGAGGAAATATCAATTTCAAATTGCCTTAATTCAAAAATCAAGTATCACCCATAATTGGAAAACAGACTAGGAATGTATCAAGTTGCAAAAGGGATGATAAATCTGAAGGTAGTAAATTAAAATGGCTTCCCAAAAATGATACAAAACTTAGAGAAAATTAAACTAAGAATATTGCCTACTTTATGAAAATGGGATCCTTCATAGTCTGTCTTATACTGGAGACAAGTCAAGCTATGGATAAATCACCAACATTCATTCAACAAATATTTGGTGAGGACTTGCTATGTGCCAGGTACTACTGAAAGCCTTGGAGGTAAAGCAGTAAGCAAAATACGATCCTAGTGCTTAGAGTGCTAAAAATTAAGGGGCCGGATACAAATGAACACAGGATGCCATGTAGTCATATATATTATAAGTAAAACTATAGCAATGCACAAGGACCCGTGACCAATGGTGGAGGGAAATATGCAGTTTGGGGGGAGGGGCTGCTCAAGAAAGCCCCCTCTCCAGAGGCAGCACCGTAGAGTAAGAGATGGAGCCGTAAGGAAATTTGCGGAAGAGCATTTTAAGCAGCGCTCTTCAATAGGGAATAGTGCAAAGAGGAAGGGATAGTGGGGAGATAAGGTTCCACAGGTGGCTAGGGTAAGGGCTTTGTTTTTCTGGGGGGTGGGGGGTTTAAAACAACACGATCTGACTATATTTTAAAAGGAGCACGTTGGCAGGGGAAAATCCCAGGGTGATGCACGCTGTTAACACTCTAACCTTTCATTCAAGCCCACCTAAGGGTGTCTCGGGAGAAAGGCCTGGCAATCTCCTGTTGAAGACACAGCTATTGGAAACTCTGACACACAACTCGACTCTGACACACATGGGATCAACACAGTGGGAGTTCCTTCCAGGAAAACAGGTTAATCATGGTGGAGGTTAGTGTGGAAGGAGATAGGGAAGAAGCCAAGAGATGTGTGTGTGCGTGTGTGCAGTGTTTCTGCAGACATTATTTGTAAATAAAAATATCCCTGTAGTTATTTATAACAATACAAACCTTTTTCATACATGTGTCAAACTGCCTACAAGGTTAAACCTTTAAGCTAATTTACCTTCTAATGGGCTCCTCTCAGCTATAATTTTTACCCAGTTACAATGAAGCTTCGAATCAAGTGGTTTCATCTACATGTGCTCCAACAACACTCTGGGTTTTGCTGTTATTGTTGTTTGTTTTGCTGCTGATGTTTTCTTGTTCTATAAATCTTTTGTGAATTCGGTGAAGATCAGAACATGAGTTTCACATTGAACAATTCACGGACATTTTTGTGTCAATGCAACCATAGCCATTCCCTTCAGTGGACCACCCATCACTTATCCACGCCCCGTGTTTCCTGTTTCCGTTCCTCAAAAGCAAGGAGGTTTACTGCTACGATCCAACAGTAGTTGGTTAACTATATGTGCTTTTTGACTTTCCCTTAGGGGAAAAACCTCAAACATTACAATGCTTTGTTTTATAAATCTCTAAAGATTATGTTGTTCTTGTGTTATGTGTCATCCTGTCAGGTCTGAACCATAATGACACTATGTACAATGGAATGCCATGCTGCCTGGTCCTGTCCCATCTTCATAATTATTCTTGTGTTTGATCCCATCAACACAGCCAACATTTCAACCCATCTTGTCGAAGGTCTTCTTCTTCTTCTTCACTGCTACCCTACTACTTCACCCAGCGTCAGGCCCTTCTCTCAGGACTGGTTTCTCTTAACAGCATGTCCAAAGTAGGTGAAACGATGTCTCCCCATCCTTGCTTCTAAGGGGCATTCTGACTGAACTTCTTCCAAGACAGAGTTCTCAATTCATTTGGCGGTCTATGGCATTTTCAATATTCTTACCCAGCACCATGATTCAAACACATCCATTTTTCTTCAGTCTTCCTTATTCAATGTCCAACTTTCACATGCGTCTGAGGCCACTCAAAATTCCATGGCCTGGGTCATGCTCAGGTGCACCTCACTCCTCGGAGTAACATCCTGGCTTTCAGCACTCTAAAGAGGCTTTGGAGGTTTACCCAGTTGGGCACAAATAACAGGAGCATATTGCATGGTTTAAAATCAGGTAAGGTGTGCAGCAGGGTTGCATCTTCTCACCATCCTTATTTAATCTATGCTGAGCAAATAATCAGAGAAGCTGGATTATATGAAGAAGAATGCAGCACCAGGATCGGAGGAAGGCTTGTTACCAGCCTGTGGAATACAGATGACACAACTTTGCGCAATAGCTGAAAGGAAGAGGACGCAAAGCATTTGCTGCTGAAGCTCAAGGACCGCAGCCATCAGGATGGATTACAACTGAAGGTAAAAAGACACGAATCCTCACAACTGGACCAACGGTTAACATCATGGTAAATGAAGGAAAGGTTGATGTTGTCAAGGATTTCATCCTGCTTGGGTCCCCAATCAATGCTCATCGAAGCAGCAGTCAAGAGATAAACAAAATCTAAATGTAAAGACTCTTTGTGACCGTAATTTCATTATTTGCATAGATCTAGTACACTAAATATGATGACATAATCCATAAAGACAAAATATAAACACCTAATGAAGAATGAATGATTGAGAAATATGACATCAACAACTAATTTTACATCTTTGTAGGTAGTATGTATTATTCTATTGAGTGTGTACTTTCATTATCACCAAAATAACTTACAGAGTTTGTGCAGCTTAAACTGGTTTGGACACCTGGGGTATGTGTTTAAAACGCAGTTTGCTGGCCTCTATCTAGTGTCAGAATCTATGGGGGGCTTGGGACTGGGAATTTCCATTTTAAACAAGCTTCAGGTGATTCTTACCTATAATGATGTTCAAGCTAGCAATTCTCAGAGTAATTGGAAAATATTTTAGTGGCCTGGGTGTTTTAAACCTACTTACTTTGAATATTAAAAATTGAAGATGAAAAACAAGGTGGATCGCATCCTATTACTTTATCTCAAATCCACTTTTGAATAAGATGGGATATGAACAAGAAGAAATTAAAATTCCATTACTCTGCCATAATTCCAAGAAAAACAATGAATTAAACTACAATAAAAATTGCAGAAGGGTATGCTTTGTTAATTTGATGGCAATTAAAAAAGGCACTGGAAGGATAGCTATAGATTAACAATGGCCTTAGAATGCCTGGGGAACAAGTTCCTTATTTTACAGATAAGGAAGTTGAGACTTAGAAGTTAAGTGACGGCCCAGTTTGCAACTTGGCTCTGACTCCTGTTTCCCTTTATTGTTTCCAGCACATATCCAGACCCAGGTTTATCCTATCTTAAGGGGGAAAATTAATTACAATTTTATTAATTTCAAAAAATTTCCCACAGAATGAGATGATAGTTATGTTTGGAAAAATCTTTTTACTTTTCAAAAATAAAACATAGTCAGAGAATCTGAAGATCCTTCTAAAAATCCAAAATCCAAACCAATGTATTATTATTATTTTGACCAGTTTAACTACTTTTAGTGAGTTCAAATATTTGTGGCACTTTGCGGCAGAGTATTATCATTTATAGTATTCTTTCCACAACGTTTAGGTGCGATTCTCTCTGGGAATAGTCTTGCTGTCCAGGGACTGAGCGGGAACGCATGCTTGGTTTTGACCAATAGAATGCGAGCTGACTCGAGCACTGTCCCCACCCACATGCGCTCATTCAGTGCCTCTACTCCGAGGGAGGGGCATCGCAGAGACCCCTCTTTCAGGCTGGGTTGAACAGAACGGAACCTTGTACTGCATCCTGAAGCAATGCTGTGACAGCAATCTTACATCACCAACACACTGCACAACTCAGCAACGTGTACGTTGTGGGTAGCCACTAAATTGAGGTTGCTACTCATTTTAACCAAATAAAAGCTAACACATAAATGCTCCCAAATCTGGAGCATAAAGTACCAGAATCAGCAAGTTCTAAAACATCAAAATTCTGAGATTCCTAAACTGAGAAACTTTGTTTTAAAACAAGCACTGAAGTGGTTTACCGGTGTGCTTGCATCTGCGGTCTTCTCAGGGCCCTCCAGCAGACGTGAGAGTGATAGCGCCCGATGGGATCCCGGGCGAGGTTCCAACACCAACACGTCACACGAGTGGAAAACCCAGGCTTTCCCCCCTGAGCCACTAGTCTTTCCAACTGCTGACCTTGCAGATAGCAGCCCAGCTCATAACCAGTATGCCACGAGGACTCCTCGCTGATGCGGGAGTGATAGAGCATCTATCTGTCGTTTAGAGCAGGGCCTATGATAGTTACAGATTTGAATTATAGTCACTTGTGTTTGGAAAATAGTTGTAATGAATCTACATGACAATTTCAACATGTAAAACTCTACTAACATGGAGAAAGTAAATGTCATAATTTATCTGGGGTTGTTTAAGGTTTAAGGAAAAATGAATACAGGGAATATATTTTTAATTATAATTCCACAAGCACAAAATATTGTAGCCGTCCATTTACATGATCCAGGTCAGATATACAAGGGGGTATACACACACACACACACACACACACACACACACACACACACACGCCCAACCTTGGATTTTTTTTTAAAGCTATGTAAATTTTTTTACAAAACAACCTTATCACCTTCAAAGTACTCTCCATTACAATCTGCAATTCCATTCTGGAAAACATTTTTCAAACTCCTCTATTTGGATGGCTGACAGCACCTCCCTCGTTTTTTTTTCCTTCACCTCTTCTACGTCATCAAACTGCTATCCTTTCATGTTCCTCTTCATTCACAGAGGCAAAAAGAAGTTTCACGGAATGAGGGGTCAGGTGAGTCAGGTGTGTGGGGCAAGAGAGGCATGCTGTTTGTTGCCCCAAACTGGCACACTGAGATGGCTGCATAAGCAGGTGCATTGTCATGGTGGCAAAACCAGCCCCCCCACCCCACCCCTGTCTGCCACAAATCAGGCCTTTTTTTGTCGCACACTGTTATGCTATCTTTTCAGAACCTCTAAATAGAAAGCTGGATTAATACTCTGATCTGGGGGAACGAACTCCAAATGAACTACACGTTGATTGGGAAGTTTGGGAAGCTGACTGACGTCCAGAACAAGGTTTGTCGTCAATCGACATTTCACCTTTTTTGAAATGAGAAAACCACTCTTACACTTGAGTTTTTTCCATAGTGCTGTACTTGTAAGCTGTGTTCAGCATCACAACAGTTTCTGGGCAGGAAACAAAATTTCACAGCCACACGCTGTTCTCTTAAATCAGCCATCACAAAAAAATGAGGTTTGAGTGAAACTGATTTTACAAAAAAATTCACCAGAGAGAACCTTCCCAGGTGATGCCACTGGGTGCATTAACTCAGAGCGGAGTTGCTTGATGCTCGCCTAGCAGAAAAATTGTGTGATACGTAAGTTCTGCACAGTGGGGATTTTTTTCTAGTTTTGGGGGGTATTCCCTGATCAGCAAAAAAAATTTACTTCAGCTTCTAATTCTTTCAAAGTTTTTATTAAGAAATTTCTCAATATTAATCACAACTGTTAATATTATCAATTCTCATACTAACTACTGGGGACTTAGTTTAGGGCAATGTCTTTTATCTGTAGTCTTGTATTGCATTCAATAGCAAAGAGGGATTCCATAAATTTTGAAGGGCCACTTAACTACAGATAATACTACCTCAGGGAAAAGCCAGCTATAGCTGATTAGGCCTATTTTACAGAAATTATGAGGTCAATGCTTAATAGCTTCATTTTGCAGTATGGGCTAGAGCCAGTTCACACAAATTCAAAAGAGCATGTCTTTCTAACTTAGCTTTGAGTGATTTCATATTGACAGCTTGAAATAGTTCATGGGAATATCTATACCACAGGAACTGGAAAACAATACAAATTAGGGTTTCTCCTCCCAATCCCCCTACCCCTCACCAAGAACTTCTCCTTAAACACGTGTCAGTCAGTGTACCACGAGGTTTAAGAAAATCATCTTCTTTTACAATTGGTATTTTATTGTCTAAAGTATTGATGGCCCAATTTGATGATGGAAGATTTAAGGTTACAGAGTGAAAGCTGAAACTAGTGGCTTGTTACCGAGGGTTAGAAAGACTGACAGTTCTAAGGAGTGGGGACTAATGATACCCTGTGAATTGTTCTACTCGCTCTCTGGTTGTTAGGGGCCATTGTGTTGTTCCAACTTAGACTCCAGGCAGCACAGACGGAATCACTGCCGGGCCTCACCATGCTTACAGCCATTGCTATGTTTGAGTCCATCATTGCAGCACTGTGTCTGTCTGTTTTGCTGACTGACGTGAGGCCCTGGTGAAGCTGATGCACTGAGAAAAGGAAACAAGACTCTTGGTTTCAGTCAGGAATGCATATAGACTGGAAATCAGAAGTTAATTTGCAAGAGAGAGACAGAATAGACCGCTAACAGTCTAACAGTGCTTCCTTAGATAAACAAGCGGCCATCTAGCTGAGAAGCAACAAAGTCCACATGGAAGAAGTACACCAGCCTGTGTGATCATGAGGTGTCGATGGGATCAGGTATCAGGCATCAAAGAACCAGAACAAAAATATCATATCAATGTGAATGACGAGAAATGCAGAGTGGAGACTCAAAGCCCATCTGTAGACAATTGGACATCCCCTTACAGAAAGGTCACAAGGAAGAGACGAGCCAGTCAAGGTGCAGTATAGCAATGATGAAAAATCCAACTTTCCTCAAGTTCTTTAATGCTTCCTCCCCCACCACTATCTTGATCCCAGTTCTACCTTACAAATACAGCTAGACCAGAGGACGTATGCTGGTATAGATAGGAGCTGGAAACACCGGGAATTCAGGACAGATAAACCCCTCAGAATCATTAGTGAGAGTAGCAATACCAGGAGGGGAAGGTGGGGGGAGAAAGGGAGAACCAATCACAATCATCTACATATAACCCCCTCCCAGGAAGACGGACAACGGCAAAGTGGATTAAGGGAGACACTGGTCATTATAAGACATGAAATAATAATAATAATGTATAAGTTTAATTCGAAAGTCTAGACTAAGACAAACTGGGAAGAGAAGTCTGATGATCTTCATATAAAATAAACCAGTGAAAACTTTATGAATCACAAAAGAACATTAACCAGCCTGTTCTCGTTGGATACATCATCAGGAGGGATCACTCCTGAGAGGGGGATATCACGTGGTGAAGTAGAGGGTGAGGTTGGAAGAAAGGACTCCTCAAGGAAATGGATTGGCACAAGGACTAGACCACGCCAGCAGCTGTGAGGGCAGCGCAAGACCAGGCCACGTTCTACTGTGTTCTCGATCAAGTCACCACGTTCAAGACAGTCCACGCGAACGCAGCTATCTACCCACCCTTCCACGCACTCACCCAAAGTTAACCCAGACCTAAACACTTACTCTACAAGTAAAAATCCAACTTAATAATTATGGTCAAAATTTTCAAAAAATGTATACTCATAAATTACTTTTTAAAACCACATCAACTTAAGACAACTTCCTGATTTTCTCCTTAAATAATAAAGATAAAATTTGGTTAGAGACAACTTACAATGCATACTCTGTCATGGATGTTAACATGTACCCTTTTATAACAGACCACATAACCCCAGGCAGCATCATGTTCAAACCCATGTTTTAAGAAACAGAAGTTTCTAAGAGATGTTGAAAGTACTCCACAGAAGATTGGAAATGGCATTACTTAACTCTATCATTCTGAGACTTCAAAGCCAATTAGCCTACCGCAGACAAGTACCCAGCAGCTCCAGAAAGAAGCCGCCTCCCTTTGTTCAACCCTCTCTGTCCCAGGCTTATGTCAGTATAGGATTTTTTTCTTGACATAGAATAATTTTTAAGAATCGTTCTGTGGTTATTTATATGCATTCTCTCTGCCCCACACACCCACCCCAATCTGTGCTGAGGACACAGCTGTCGGCATATGAGGGTGTTTCAGAAAGTGTGTGGGAAATAGAATCAAATGATAATGGAATTTTTCCATGAACTTTTTGAAGGCCCCTCATATATCCCTTGAATAAATAAATGGATGAAGTTATCATACCTTGTGCCATTCATTCCATCCCACCAGAAAGAGGTCTGGACATGACAAAGAACGCGGGCACAAAGAGCTCATTACGGGTAAGGGGACCGACTGGCACACAAAATGAACGCCGCAACACGTCTCAAACTTTGGTTAATTTCTAAGTAAGTAAATCTTAATTTGGCGGAATTACTAAGCGGGTGAAAAGAAGTCAGTAAGAATTCAAACTCAGTTTAAAGTTTACTTAATCACAGACTCGTGTAATTTGAGCGTTTAAAATGCACCCTGGCTGATGTTCTTTCACAGCACGAGGATGAGTTGTTAGTGTCCAGCCCATAAATAATGGCTCATCCCCCAGACTTATAATCAACTCGTTTCATAGGGGCTGCGATGCACACCTGCTTACCCAAACCTATTCAGCTATGTCCTGAAATGATCTGTTTGGAAAATGAGCTAATAAGATATTCGAACTTATCTTACAAGTCTGAAGTACAGAATAAACAATAGCTATTATTAGACATTAGGTAGCATTTTTGCGCACCCGAGAGTGAAACCATCCGCAGGCAGTTGTCTGTGTGGCTCCCATTGGGAGCAGAGCAGCTTCATCTTTGTTCCATTTTACTCATTGTATCTTAGCGTTTAACTCGTTTACTTAAACATTTTTTTCCTTAGAAAATGTGTAACTGTAGGGGAATAAAAACCCTGCTAACTCACATTACATTACCAGACGCATCAAGACAAGGCTTCCATCCTCTGAAAAGGCCAATTTTGACATCATCCTTTTCTTTTCAAACGGCAGGTAAACAAACTATTTGTAGTATCCTTACATTTAAATTTTTATATAGAAAGTTCAGACTTAAGGGTAAAAAAAAAAAAATGAAGTGCACATTCTCCTATGTCAAAGGCAAACTGAGATGCTTACACTGCCACTGGGTCTCTATATTTATATATATATATATAAAATAAACCTAATATTTGATTAATTTACCTTTTCCATTTGGCCTGTGGCTATCCCTGCCAATAATCACCTCATTCGTGTATAAGTAAACATACTGCTATAGAAATCGGCTGCAAGTATAAAAAGGTGGCTGTTAGTCTTTTGGTGACAGTGCCTTTTCTGTTAGGGGTCTGATGAGGCTTTTAGGTGGTTAAATAAAGAATTCTTCTGAAGCATCAGTAGCAATGTGCTAAAAGGGGCAAAACCTAGAAGCAACACTGATAATAGCTTGATGCAGAGCTTTGAAAATGAAAATTACTCTAATGGGTGTCCTTTTCAATAAAGTATGTACTTAAAATTCAAGCATTTAATATTAACATACATGGTCACCAAATATGATTTCTACCGATTATCCCTAGTTAGCATTATCATAATCACAAATATGTGCGTGTGTGTGTCTTAATTTCTGGGGCACAACATAAAATAAGCACATTTCTACAAAGAATTCCATTTCCTTTGCCATAAATGGGCTGGCTCACATTCACTCACAGGAGAGGAAAGCATTAACTGTCTAAATGCTGTGCTATGTGTTCCATGTTTCCAGGATCTTATGGCAGAGCACTTGAACCTGAGTGGATCCTCTGATCATGCTCTCAACCAGGTCAGAGACATATGCTTATCTATTCATGGCCACTTGGAAAAGAATTTACCACAGCCAAATGCTAAGATAATTATATAAAAATATTAAGTTGGTGGCAATGCTAATAACAGTGGGTCATTTGGCTTCAAGTTTTATTGAACAGATATAGTCTATGTAAATTCTCTATTGTTATGATAAACACCTTTTTTTCCCTAAGTGAAAAAAGTCATGTTTTTTAAGATCTGCAGAGCAAAATGAGCGAGATCAGGGTGAGCAGGGTTTCTGTGTGGCTCATCAAATTGTTGCTGCTGGGTGCCACTGAACAGTCTACTAGAGGGCCCGGAAATGAGAGTGAACAAGACAACACTGCCCAGTCCTTCCACTGAACAGTCTACTAGGGGGCCCGGAAA
>NW_022107431.1:76499427-76506171 GCF_000313985.2 Echinops telfairi
AATGAGAGTGAACAAGACAACACTGCCCAGTCCTTCCACTGAACAGTCTACTAGAGGGCCCGGAAATGAGAGTGAACAAGACAACACTGCCCAGTTCCTCACTACCTCCACAGTGATCGCTGAGCCTATTGGCACAATGTCAATCCATTTTTATCAATAGTCCTCTTTTTTGATGACTTTGCCAAGCATGATGCCCTTTTCCATCATCTGGTTATCAGGAGAGCCCGATAAGATGGCCAAAATATGCAAGGCAAAGTCTTGTTATCCTTGCTTTTAAGAAACTTTCTGGCTATACTTCTAAGATTTATTTGTTCTTCTGGCAGTCCATGGTACTTTCAATATTCTTTGTCAACACTATAATTCAAAAGTATCAATTTTTCTCAGATCTTCCTTATTCAGGGCCCAACTTTCATAGGCATATGAGGCAATTGGAAATACCATGTCTCAGGGTCAAGTGCACCTTACTCTCCAAAGTAACATCCTTGCTCTTCAACAGTTTAAAGAAGTCTTTTCCAGCAGGTTTGCCTAATGTAATCATTGCTTTCTTGACAGCACTAATTGTGGATCCAAACAAAACTAAATCCTTGACATCAATCTTTGTTCTCCATTTATCATGTTGCTCTTGGTCCAGTTGCGAGGATTATTATTTATTTTTACATTGAGTTGTAATCCATACTGAAGGCTGCATCCTCCTGATCTTCATCAGTTAGTGTTTTAAGTCCTCCTTGCTTGATGAAAGCAAGGTTATGTCATCTGCTTAGCACAAATTGTTAATTAGTCTTCCTTAGGCTTCTCTGCTTATTTGCTCAGGCTGTAGATTGAATGGTGAGAGAACAGTGAGAGAACCAACCCTGACACACACCTTTCCTGATTTTAAACCATGCAGGACCCTCTTGGTTACCCACCCCACACACTCTCCTGCCTCCTCTACAAACAACTGCCTCTTGATCTACATACAGATTTAACATGAGAACAATGTAGTCAGTGCTCTGAAATTTCCTCGTACTGCTATCCGTAGTTTATTATAAGCCACACAGTTGAATGCCTTTTCATAGTCAACGGAACACAAGCGAACATCTTTCTACTATTCACTTCTTTCACTCACTATCCAGCTGACATCAGCAGTTATATCCCTCACTCTGCATCCTCTCTGGGCTCTGATGGAAATTCTGGCATCTCCTTGTCAATGTATTGCTGCAACTGTTTTGGAGTTCTCTTCAGTAAAATGTACTTGCATGTGATATTCATGAGATTGTTTGACTAACTTTTGGCCATATTCCTTTGTTATGAACACAAATATGGATCTTCTTTCAGTCAGTTGGCCAGGTAGCTATCTTCTAAATTTCTTGGCATACAGTAATATATGCTTCTAGAACTGCATCAGCTTGTTGACATATTTCATTTGGAATTGCATCAATTCCTGGCGCCTTGTTTTTCATGAATGCCTTCAATACAAATTGGATTTCTTCCTTCAATACCATCAGTTCATGAACATATGCCACCTCTCGAAATGGTTCAATGTTGAGCAACTCTTTTTGGTACTGTGTTCTGTATATTCCATCCATCTTCTTTGATGTTTCCTGCATTATTACAATATTTTGCTGACAGAATACATCAATAGTGCACACTGAGTCTTAAATGGTTTTTTGTTGTTGTTCATTTCATTGCATCATTTCTTCCATTTGTTTTAGCTACTCTATATTCAAAAGCAAGTTTCAGAGTCTCTTCTGATACTACTCTGTCCTTTCTTCTCAGTCTTTTCAGTGACGCGTTGCTTTGTCCGTGAAGACTGCTCTCGCTTTCATTCCCTGGTTGCTGGTCATCAGGGTTCAGTGCGTCAACTCTCTTCTTGAGACGGTCTCTAAGTTCTGGTCAGATGAACTCAAAGCTTTTGGCTCCTGCAGACTTGTTTTCATTTTCTTCACCTTCAACCTGAATTTCACTATGAACAACTGATAGTCTGTTTCTTTTAAAATTAGGAATAGGCAAATCTGGGTTTCCTGAGTGATTGGAGAATACCTTAGAACAGGTATCCATAAGGCAACTCCAATATACCCCTTGCTTTTTTTTTCAGCCTGAAGCTTAGAATGGTCTTTTTAAATTTTTATGGTTAAAATACATTAAATCAAAATAAGAAAACTATTTTGACATGTAATGATTATGTGAAATTCCGCTTTCAGTACCCATAAATAAAAGTTCTATTGGCATATAGTCAGTCATTCATTGTCTATCATTGCTTATAACAGCAGAGTTGAGTAGCTGCAACAGAGACCTCTGTGTTACTCATTATTTGACACTGCTTCTTGGCACACTACAAAATGCAGCGTCACTACAACTAAACACCACTTCAATTGCCACACATATCATATCACAGTACTTCACGTTTTTCATTACCAGTGCACAAAACAAGAAGGAAAAAGTGGACTTCAAGTGTTGTGTTTAAGGCACAGTGGAACATGGCAACTTTTGTTACTAAATGACAGAGCAGTGTTCAACACAGAGGGCACTATGTTGGTAGTTGTCTTCAAGAGTTGATTGATTTTGAGGTTTCTTTCCTGTCCCTATGAAGTTAGTGACTGGCTTTCCCATTTGCTTAACAAATGTCAACGGAATCTGGATTGGAATTATATATCTATAGATGACTAGGTAGAGACATTTTCACAATGCTACCTTTTTATCCATGAGCCTGGTATGTTCTTCCATTTATAAAGGTCTCTTAGTTTCTTCTATTAGTGTTTTGCATTAAAAAAAAGTCTTTTGTATCTATGGTTAGGTTTATTGTGAACTATTTTGTCTTTTTTGAAAGCTATTGCAAATGCTATTGTTTTATTTCCTATGTTGGTATAGAGAATGTGATTGATTTTTGAATGCTAATCTTGTACCTTGCCACTTTGCTGAATCTTCCAATTAGTTTTTGTGCTGAGTCGCATATTTTCTAGGGATAGTATGTTATCAGCAAATGTAGTCTTACTTTGTATCCATTTGGATGCCCTTACATCTGTTTAGCCTTGATGCCCTGGTTACAACTTCCAATACAAGTTTAAAAGGATTTGTGATAGAGGGCACCCTTACTTTTTCTTGTCCACATGGAGAATGCGTCCGTCCACTCTCTCTCGACTAAGACTAGTGGCTGTTCATTTTGTGTCTATTCCCTTATGCTGAGAAACCTCCCTTCAATTTCTATTTTGTGGAGAGTCTTTATTAGGAATGGGTTTGGACTTTATCAAAGGCTTTTTCTATATAGATGACATGTGGCTCTTTTATTTGTGTTGAGGATACACTGATGGTTTTTCTAATGCTGAGCTCTGCTTGCATAACTTCTATGAATCCCACTTAGTCTTGCTGCATTATCTTTGATATGGTGTTATATTCTACTGTCTGTGGCTTGCTGAGGATTATTTTTGCCTGTGTTCATGAGGGACACTGGTCTGTAGTTTTCTCTTTCTAATTCTATCTTTGCTTGGCTTTGGTGTCAGGGTTATGTTTGCATCAGACAATTAATTTGTGTGGTAGTTACACAATCTGTTGTCAATTTGAGACTTAAGAGTGGAGGGGTGGGGGTTAGCTGTTAATCAGGTCACAGCTTGATGACCTCATCTGGAGGTGCTAAGGAGATAAATAGCTCCCTGGGGGTGGGGCACATATTCACTCCTTGTGATACATTCCTGTTGAGAAGACACATGGAGCTTACACTAGAGCATTGGAGCTGAAGGAGCCACGTGGAGACCCCTGCCAGTGCTGAGATGCTTACAATGCCACTGGACCCACAAGACGTTCCACCCACTGGCCTGTGACCTTCCTGCATTCAGCACCACTGCATGTGTTTTGTGAGTCTGAAGAGGAATTTAGAGATTGGTATTGGACATATGGGCTAATATCAGACTTATGGACTTGATCTGGACTGGGCTGGGATGTTTGCTTAATGTACAATTACTTTTTATATAAAGCTCTTTCTATACATATGGATGTCTCTGGATTTGTTTCTCTAGTCATCCCAAACTAACACAATTTGGAGCATACTACATTAAGTAAAATATTTTAATCACAAAAAGGACAAATACTGCATAAGTCTGCTATTATCAAAAGTCAAGGAAAGGTTTATACACATTTGAAAAAACAAAAAAACTCAACATTATTTGATGGTTACCAGGGATTAGAGGGAGGAAAGTGGAGGTGAAATAACTAGAAAATAGCCACATATTAATCTAGATGAAGGGAAAGACCACCTATAACAGGGACATACTGCAGAGAATCACGCATAAAGAAGGAAACCATGGGGAGGTACAAAGAAGTTAGAAAACCATGGCAAATACTATGACATACACAACCCTGCAGTATCAAATAGTAATCTACAAATGAACACACAGATAGGCAAGTTTTTGAAAAATGTTAAAAAAAGAAAATTGTCAGTTCCAACTCACGGCAAGCCTGTAGCTCCTCTAAAATAATAGTATATTTGACAACATTGCCAGACTAAGCACTCATCACATTATTTTCCATTCACAGGATGCAGTGGCCAGAAAAAATTAGAAAATTTAAACTAAGGTATCTCATCACGGCAGAATATCTTTACCAAATTAGAAAATTAAAATAAAGTTAAGGCCAAAAGAAGTTTCTAAGTGGTTCATTTGGTAGTCAAGCCAAGAAAAAACATTTTAATCAGTGGAAAGCTAATTACATTGTTTAGTTTCAACAACTTTAGAAATGGGTTCAGAATAAACAAACGTGTTGAAGACATCAATTCTACAATAAAAGGGGGGGAGTGATTTAGAATGGTTTTCCTTGACTCTTGTGACTCAACAGATGTTAGTGATACTGCTCAGTAATTATTTATTTGATGAATCAATTCTGAATTTGAAGTGACTGAAGAGTTGGCCTGTGAATACTCAGTGTGGAACAACTACAGGTAAGCATATTTTCAAAGTAGCAGGAAAATAAGATTTCAGTACAATATGAAGTAGAATCTGCTAAGATGTGTTACAACTGAGGGTGACAATAATATGTGTAGAAAAACAAACAAACCACTTGGTGAAATTTACAAAGCTTGTGAAAAAACTACAAGCTATCTAAGGCCTGTGGCTATTTACTATATTGTTCATCAGCTGGTACTTTATAGAATATATTTGACTCATCTTGTGTTATTGAATGAAAAATGTCAACAAGGAACTCTTGTTAGACATAAAAGTTGAATGTCCTTCCCCATTCCTACTGTGGCTGCTTTTTAATTATTTACACTGTTAGGGGACAAAATAAAAATATAGAAATGAAATTAACACTGCATAGAGAAGCCTTAGCTCTTTCCCACTAGTAAAATTTTAAAACATCTGTTTAACAGGAAATTATTTCATTTAGTTGTTTACCTTTTGTTCTTGACTATGCTCATATTTTATATTTTTTTCAGTTTTATTGGCATTTCATTTACATGTCATACAATTCAATAATCCAATCATCAAGCGTTGCACAATTATCACCACAATCAATTCTAGAACATTTTTTCTTCCTTGTACTCAATTGTTACTCATGTAATTTTTTTAAATTGTGGCAAACATATACACAAAACATTCTCCAGGCCAACAACATCTACGTGTATAATTCAGTGCCAATGTTTAAACTCTGTGCTGTACATCCACTATGACATCCTTTACAAATTATCCCACCACCATTAAGATAAACTCAATGCCCCCTAAGCAACTCTTCCTCCTTCACCGGTGGCAACCATCGATGAAGTTTGTTTTGTTTTCAGTTTTCTGATGTAGTATTCACTTATCATACACTTAAATTGCTTTTAAAAATGAATTGTATACACATCACCACAATCAGTTCTAATATGCCCTGCCTCCTCCTGAGTTGCTTGCTCCTCAAATCCCTTCACCTTCCCTGCTCCCCACTCCCCCGTGTTCCCCGATAAGCCAGTGCACCAGTGATTGTCACTATGAAGCTCTCCTGTGCTTCACAAACTGGGAGACTCAACAGAAACAATAAAAACAAAATAAAAATAAAAATGGCAAGAAGAAAACAGTATTAATAACATAAAGATAAAATAAAAATAAAGAGTAAGAAAAAGACTACCACCAATATTAAAAACGTCAGAAAAGAAATGTATGTTGTGGGACAAGTGACAAATAGTTGAGGGTGGAGCAAATTCAGGTTGGGTCAAGAGGGAGGTCATCTGACCAAGTATCTTATTATAGTGTAGTTCCCACCATAATCAAGTTTACAATCATCTCTGATGCTAAAGCTGTTTGAGTCCCTCGACTGTGGCTAGAGGGGATCAGCCGAGGCTTCATCTAACAAGACACTCTGCAGATGGATTTCGGGCTCCCAATGCCCGCCATTGTCTTCTACAACAGGCTCTGAGACTTTTCCTTTCATCATATTTGGATTTTGTTATTGTTATCTTTAAATGTGGATTTAGCTGATGACTCACTTAGATGGCTGCTTGTTTGAATACAAGCCTTTAAGACCCGAGACATTATTACAATTGATAGCCGTGCACCATCTGCTTTCTTTATCGCATTTGCTGTAGCACCTATCTTCGGTGATCTCTTCATGAAGGTGAGTACTGAGCAGGGCCATGTTAGAAGAACTAACGGTGCTTGGATTGGGGCGGGAATTAAGTGGGATCTGAGAGTCCACATCCTTGTCCACGGGTTATGAAGGACTCGGGCTGACTCTAACGGTCCTCCATGCTGAGAACTCTGTGGTCTGGAAGTATAGGGCATCCCTCTTCATGGCTCCTCTTCT
>NW_022107431.1:76506271-76515276 GCF_000313985.2 Echinops telfairi
TCTCTGGAGTCCCTCCCGGGTGTGCCGCCAGTCGTCATCTTGCTCAAGACCCTTGGCAATCATTCACTCATCATTTTATATTGGCTTTCCCCAACAAAGAAACAGAAGGGAAAAAATGAAACATTTTCAAGTTGAATTGTTATTTTAAATTACGTCGTGATTGGGTACTGCGATAGTTCTTTTGGATGAACTGGGCTGGAATGTTTTTTTCATATATAATGATTTCTTGATAGAAAGTTCTTTTTTATACATATATGAATGTCTGGATTTGTTTCTCTAGTGAACCAGCCTAACTAAGGTATATTCTACCAAAAATGTTTGATTTTAAAATATCCATTTAAGTAACCAACTTAATAAAGAAATACAGAGACTTTTTTTGGTCTCTGTTTGTTCTTTATGGTGGGTGGTGGATGATGTGCAGAAAGAGCACGCTCAACATCATCCTGTGCACTGAGGAAGCATCAGCCTTCTTCGGGTTGTTCTCTTTCACATTACAAGTTATATGACAACAAGTATTTGACATCAATACTATGACATGTTGAAAGTACTTTTTATTTTTTCTATCACAAATTTACTTGGTTTCACATGTATTTATCGTAATTGTTAACGATGTACTCTATGATTGCACACTATTTAAAAACAAGAATAAATATCTTGCAACAACCATATCAGTTTAAAAAGCAAGTCTCTTCTCCAACTAGTTCTGACAATTGTGTAGATATCAAACAAATTTCTGGCCAGGTAGGTAAAAAGGCTAAATGGAACATCCAGTATTTTTTTACATGGAGAGGTTCAATTTCATTTTATTTTGCATAAAGATCACGATAATTTATTGCTTCAAGTGTTCCTTTAAAAATAAGTTAAAATGTTTCCATATTACTTTTTTATTAAACATGTAATCATTCACTAGAACTTAATACCACTGGTTAATACACAATAAAAACACTATCAGCCACTTACATTTTCTTGAGGAAAAATGCTTGCTGTATTGTTAAAGCATTTGTTTACAATTTTACTTGATTTCCTAGACAGTTTGATATTTTCCTTTAAAATCTACAAATGTCTTGAGTCCAACCATTAAAACTATACAAAGCAAAAAACAAAACCACCCCCCAAATAAAACCCGACAAAAGCACATCCATTTTATTACAGAAGTTACATTAAATCACTGAGTAAAGCTTTTTTTAATGAACACGTTTGGAAAGCTAGCATTCAGTTCTAACACAGCCCTATTATCAACCTGTGAGCAGAAGGACACATCGAGCAAGGACAGGTCTTTACAGGACCCCAGGAGTTTTCTTAAAGATGCTGGACCGACCATTCTCGTTCCTGTTTAAAAACAAACAAACAGAGCACCTTAAGTATGATATTCCTAATAATGAGTCCCTTTCATTATTTACTATTGTTTTTCATTATTTACTATTGTGAAACACACATAAAATAAATTATCTTTTGGAAAGTATAAATTATAAAAAATAATAGACTTCATATTGAAATGACTTTGCAAAAGAAATTGCTACATTTTTCCAGTCAGTTTGTTATCTAAAATAAAAAATACAGCTTCCTTGGCTTTCGATCATCTTCCAGTCTCTCCTGAAGTCTAACCACAGCTCCTACTCATTAGGTCTGAATTATGCTGTTTCAAGCGTGCTTCTGTTTTAGATGATCAAAAAGCCTCAAAAAAATTAAGTATGATCATCTGTTTTATATTTGCCATGCTTTCCCATTAGATTTTGAATCTCCTGATAAATTAGGAGCTCCTCAAAGCCTCAGAGACTGCCAAGTTAAGAGATTTAGAGTGATTTAAACCGAGCTAGGACCCTCTGTCCTATGTTTTTACAATATAGTGCGTTTTGTTATCCATTCGTCATAGTTATGTTTTCAGAGTGCAGGCTCCTTCAGGGTAGGAGGCAGATATATCTTGTTCACTGTTGTATCTCTAGTGCTTAAAACAGTCCTTGACACACCATATGCTCAATAGATGTGCACTGAGTGAAAGAATAAAGGATGGATTGTTAACTTCCCAATATTAGCATCCTGGTTTAGACCCTCATTACATGAGTAGTCCAGCTAATCTTTCTGATTTTGATCTCTTCCTTCTCCAATACACCTGCTATTTTTCCCCAGATTAATATTCTTAGAACATGACTTTGAATATATCACTCAATTCCCTAATTAAAATCCTGTGGTAACTCTTATTTAATTTTGTACAGATTCCTCACATTGGTGTTAACACTTCTCCATGAAGGCTTCCGTTATACTGTCTATTCACCAAAGATTGTATTTTCAACCTCTATTCTGTTGTTTCATGCCGTCTTTTCCATGTGAAAGCCCTCCTGCCCCATTCACTTTTCAATGACCTATTTCAAATATCTATTAACTTTTAAAATAAAGTTTTCCTCATTTCTCTAATCAAATATGTTCTCTTTTTTCATTGAGCCCTATCAAAACGGAATGGCCTCTGCTTACATCATAGCTATTGGGATGTGTTTTACTTCTTATCACTTTACAAGCCCTGCAGGTAGAGACTGTATCTTACTTAGCTTTGTACTGAGGATCAGTAAATATCATCAGTATGAAACAGTGTGCCACTTATCACTCATATGTCTTAAGCACAAAGTGACAAATAAAACAATGACTGTCGTCTTGGCACAATGGAAGGAGGGAGTTTTCTAATACTAACGGATAACAGGAAACAAAAATCAAACACCTAATGGGTTGCTGATAATTTCTTCAAAAATGGCAGTGGATTTCTATACGCAGAAAAATGAGACAAAATCTGTGTGTCACAATATACACTAAAATAAATTCTACATGGATTAAGGATGTGAATGTGAAAACTAGAACCATACAACTCTTAGAAGGGCAATTGCAATCCTGCTTTTAATAAAGTATTGTCAAGCATACCAACAGCACACACAGCAAAAGACAAAGTACATAAACTCATACAAATAAAAAATTTGTTCATTAAGACTTTACAAAAAAAGTGAAAAGACAAGCTACCAACAGGAAGAGAATATTTTCAGAAATAAAATATCTGCGAAGAATCGAATAGCGTATACATATATACTCTGTGAGCTTGACATCAAGGACAAATAACCCACGGGCAAAGGGATTGAGGAAACACCAAAGAGGACCGGAAGACAGGCAGAAAGGGGGTGAGAGGCTACTCAATATCATTAGCCACTAGAGAGAGGACATAACCATCACTCCCAATAGGATGGAAGCAAAGCAGCAACAACAACAACAACTTAGAAAACAATAAGTGATGGCAAGGATGTGGGAAACTAGAACCCTACTCACTGCTGATGGGAAGGCCAAATGGTACAAGAAATCGAAAAAGGAGGTGCTCCCTCAAAAATAAAAATAGAACTACCATATGACGCAGTCGTTTCCCTCCCAGGTCTATACCTGAAACACGTGAACACAGAGACTCCAACAGATACTTGTACACTGATCCAAACTGCAGCACCTCGCACATTAGTCGAAAGGTAGAAATAACCTCAACGTCCATCAACAGAAGAATGGGTAAACAAAATGTGGCACGATGCAATACTACTTAGCCAGTAAGATAAATGAAGTCTTGACATATGACGCTACAATATGGAGATTAAACACACGCCGAGTGAAGTAAGTACATCTCACAAGGGTAACATATATAAAAAGACAAGGACACGTGAATGTATAAAACCAAAGCGTATTACTGGTTATCAGAGTTGGGAAGCAGGGGAGGATTATTGCTTATGAAGTAACTAAATTTCAGTTTCCAGCATTGGAAATAATTAAGGGTAGGATTCCAGAGCCAGTTAATGTAATTGCTGTCAGAAGTTGTGAGGTAACAGTGTGGGAAATGTATCAGCCATTCCCTGTCCCAGCAGGGCGAATAACGAAGGGAGCACAACCGTAAACAGACTTCTGGCCTGGAGGGCGGCACTGGGCACCCACCCATCTGGACTGGGGGACATTCATAAAAGTCAGTAGAGAGACCTGGAACTGTTTATAGACCCCTTTAATATATATATGTCTATCTAAATAAGATAGGAGGATAAACAATCCAGAGGAGAGACCAACCAGACTGACGGTTCCAGGGGGTGGAACTAGGAGGTAAAAGCTATATAGAGAAGTATAAATATAGACATATATATATGTAAATATATTAATATATGAAGATAGAGATATTGGTCTATGTACATATATTTATGTTAAAAGTATTAAAGTAGCAGATGGATTCTGGGCCTCTACTTAAGTCTTCCCTCAACACAAGAACACTTTGTTCTAATAATTGACACTGTGTGATACTCAACTTACCAACCATAATCACTGAAAACAAAATGGGTGCATAAGCAAATGTGGTGAAGGAAGCTGATGGTGCCTGGCTATTAAAAGATACAGCGTCTGGGGTCTTAAAGACCCCAAGCGGCCATCTAGCAGGGAGACAACAAAGACCACATGAAAGAAGCACACCAGCCTGTGTGATCATGAAATGTCGACAAGATCAGGTATCAGAAACTCAAAAACAAACAGTTACATTGATGTGAAGGAAAGGAGTCAGAGTGGAGACCCACATACCTGTAAACAACTGGACATCCCCTCACAGAAGGGTCACATGGAAGGGACGATTCATCCAGGGTGCTGCATGGCATCCACGAAATACACAACCTTCCTCTAGTTCTTTAATGCTTCCTCTCCCTGCTATCACGACCCCAGGTCTACCTCACAAACCCTGCAAGACCGGCATATGTGCCTTGGAACAGATATGTGCTTTCCATACGTGAATCCAGGACAGAAAACCCCTCATACACAGTAATGGGAGTAGTGATACCACAAGGGTCTGGGGAGGGTGGGGGGAGGGGAGAAAAGGGGAACTGATAGCAAGGATAAGTGTATAACCTTCCCCCCACCAAGGGGGATGAATAACAGAAATATGGGTGAAGGGATACAACAGATGGTATAAATATATATATAATTTATTAAGGGCTCAAGAGCAGCTGACATCAAAGGGCTAAAGTAGAAAGACACTGTTTTGAAATGGTGATGGCAACATATGTACAAAGTTGCTTGATATAATTGATTTATGGATTTTTATAATATTTGTAAGAGCCCCCAATAAAATGATTTAGAAAAACATTCACCCACAGAATTCTTCAAAACTGCAACAACAACAAAAATAAGTTGGGTGATAAATATACTTACAAGAAAACAAACAAACAAACAAACAAAAAAGAAAACAACAACAACAAAACAGTGGTGGCTGGAGCTACCTATGTGCAACCAAATACCTCGTAAGACTTGGCTCCTTGGTTTGGAGGTTTGGGGTCATGGTTTCATGATAACTACTTACTTGTTTAATAATGTGTTTGATGCTTCTGTTCTACATCCTACTTTGGTACCTAGTATCTGGTCTTAAAAGCTTCCAAATTGTCGTCCAAGGCACAACTGGCCTCTATTTGCTTTGAATGAGAGTAAGGAGAGTCAAGAATACGAGGAGGATATTGACTGTGTGGTTAACTGCCTACAGGAACAACTGCCTTCTCCATCAGGAGACCAGAAGAACTGGATGGTCTACCATTACAGAACACTTGGATCCAAAATTCTATAGAAGAATTCTAATCTAAGAGGGAAATGCAAACAGAATCTCAAATTCGCATGAGATGTTAGAAACCTTAAACCAACAATGTCCTCTGATTTTTTAACACCAAACAATAATTTACTAGTAAAGAATGTTTGCCATTATACTCCTTTAAGTACTATCTGTATGCTATTCAACCGACAGCAGCAACTCAAAAGATTAGACAGAAACCTTAAGAGGCAAGGGAGACAGTGGTCGGTGTAAGACATGAAAAAAAATTAATTATCAAGGGTTCACGAGGGACGAAGGGTTGGGGAGGGGGGAAAAAAACGAGGAGCTGATACCAAGGGCTCAAGGAGAAAGAAAATGTTTTGAAAATGATGATGGCAACACATGTACAAATGTGCTTGACAAAATGGATGTATGTATGGATTGTGATAAGAGCTGTAGGAGCCCCAATGAAATGAGTAAATTAAATAAACAACGTGAAGAGGCGGTGAGGTCATGTTCAAGAGGGAGGCACAACTCCAAAAGGAAGAGTGTGAATGTATGCGCAGCTGGGAGAATGCAATGGGAGAATGTATGCGCAGCTGGGACACTGACCTGTCCATGCTCAAACCGCAACCGGAATCTTCTCTGTTGTTCATTCTCAACAACCACAACAATCAAAATACATATTTTACTGTGGTTACACTTATGATCTATTTTTCTTGTATACTTCTGTCAAGTAACTTACTCGTTTAAAGTCAGGTCACTTGACAACTGACCCGCCAGGCACTTGTTTGAGGATCAGTGCTAAGGAAATCCTTGAGGCGCTATAGAATCTTTCAGATATGGGCTACTTGTCAAAACTAGTGTATGATGCCGTTTCTTTCTTCTTTTCCATTGGAAGGACCATTGTAAAATAGGTTTCCACAGATTCCCTGAAGTGCAAATAGCTAGTCTATGGAGTACTTGTATATCCTTCTCCATTTTTGAACACTTGGCAAAAGGAAAAGCCTGAGGAGTTTCAGGACTGGTGCTGGCAGTTCTGGTGAAAAGCTCCCTGGTACAAAGTTCTATGCAGCCATGCTGCTGCTCACCGAGAGGACAGTGGTGTGCACAGCGATGCCCATGTCACTGCTCCCTCATCCGCAACCCCATCCCACAGGCTCCCTTGCTGATGATGGCGACAGAAAGGACACAGAACTGCAATCCCAGAACCACAAGGTTTTCAACAGATCTGCGTTGGGATATATTCCAAAGACTAGGACTATCGGCAAGGAATCTGCATAGGATTACTTAATCAAGAGTTTATCATCAAGAAGCTTTACTTACCTTACTTGAACTCACTAAATGAATCAATTTCATCTTTTTTTGTCCTTCATAAAAGTGGGGACCACTCCTCATGTAAATTCTCACTGGCCTCACCACACCAAAAGAGTAAGCTGGAGCTTTCTCATAGGCTACTGTCCTCAGGCTGTGAACAAGTTAGGGCATTTCCACGGGCTGAGATTGCAGTCAGCACGGAAAATTGGTGATGGCAGGATTTCAAGTTCTATTTTACTTATGCTCATAGGTAAATTTTCTACCAACTGCTCTACCTTGCATTTCCTATCGAACCAAACTGTCGTACACAGAGAACATTTTTATTGTACCCAAGAATTTTTGTTTTCCTTTCCTCGCAAAAAGTCTGGAATCATAATTTATATCAAGGAAAGTGGTTCATACATCGTACCTTACCTAATATGTCCAGTTGCTGTAATCTGGTACAATTTCCTGCCAGCTCTTCAATGTCTGTGTCACACACAGACCTGTTGGCTGTGAGGAAGAGTTTCCGCAAGTTGGGCAGCTGGTGTGCCAGTCTGGCGAAGCACCCGGTGCTGCTCTGCAGAGTGGAGCACCAGCCGAGGTCCAGCTCCTCCAGAAGGTGACAGCCGGAAGCCAGCTCGGCGATCCCATTCTCGGTGATATTCTTGCATCGCCACAGATCCAGGGTCCGGAGCTTTTTACACTTGGCTCCTATCATGCTAGCTATCACGTCATAGTCTTCAATCTGGAAATGAAGCCATTCCAATCGCTTACATTTTATGTTCAGAAGTGGCAACTGTTTATAGCAAGTGAGAACAGTCTTAACCATATCTTATCACTTGCTTCCACATAAACATACCCACATTCTCATTAATACAGATCTGCCCATACATGCTCTCAGATCTACCCGTTGTAAACAGCGGTAATCCTTTCCTTAACAATCCATTGAACACAACTGCAGACAGATGATATCAATGCAGGAGAGCCCAAAGCAGTCTGACACCCCAGCCTCTCACAAAGAAAGTGAGGATTAAGCATTACTCTTTTATGCTTACCATTGTGACCTTAAGGCTGCTCATTGATGGGGCCTAGCTTTTTCTATTTTATACCTGCTTAATGGACATTCATAGGTACATACAATTTCCCTGACCGACATGTGCATTTTGGTAGGCTCTAAAATACTATATGAGCCACCAGTACTAATAAGGAGATTGGGGTTTTGGGTTACATGAGGCAATTGGGGACTGATTATACTATACTAAAATTATACTAGGGAGGGAGGGGAAAAATGAGGACCTAGTGTCGGGGGTTTAAGTGGAGAGAAAATGTTTTGAGAATGATGTACAAATGCGCTTTACACAATTGATGTGTGTATGGATTGCGATAACAGTTGTATGAGCCCCTAATAAAATGTTTAAAAAAAATAAAAAATAAAAATAAAATTATATTATACTATACTGATTATACTATGAGGCAATTGGGGACTGATTATACTATACTATACTATACTGATTATACTATACTAAAAGTGAATTATGTTAATCACTGTCAGTTACTGGTGAGTTTCGATACCTTATCTTATTGTCAAAGGAAAAAGGTCTAATCAAGGATTCCACCATTCATCTGTCAGTTTGTTGTACTGTGGTGGCTTGCTTGTTGCTGTGAGGCTGGAAGCTATGCTAGTGGTATTTGAAATACCAGCAGGTTCATCCATGCTAGATGAGTTTCAATGGAGCTTTTAGACTAAGATGAGTTAGGAAGTAAGTCCTGGCTATCTACTGAAAAAAAGGGAAGGAAGTAGTGAAAACTTTATGAGTAGCAGAACACTGTTTCATAGTGTAGGAAGGTGTGCCTCTGAGGTTGGAGGGCACTTACAATACAACGAGGGACTAGCTACCTCCTCAGAGTAGTCTCGGCCTTCATTCCAGAGAGGAAAGCTCTCGGGACCTTCCATTTGCTGATGGGATCACTTAAAGTGAGAAGAAACAGCTTCAAACATCCATTAATAATAAAGATGTGTCCATGATGCTCACTTTCCCAACACGATCACTGAAGGCAAAGTGAGTGCATAAGCAAAGGTGGTGAAGAAAGCTGATGGTGCCCAGCTATCAAAAGATACAGCGTCTGGGGTCTTAAAGGCTTGAAG
>NW_022107431.1:76516698-76534544 GCF_000313985.2 Echinops telfairi
CCCCCAATAAAATGATTTTAAAAAATAATCAAAATGTGGAATGTAAGAATAACTGTGAGAAAATTGGAGGTCATCAAAAATGAACGGGAACATATAATCGTATGCACTGATGAGCTGAACTGGACTAGTATTGGCCTTTGAGTTGGGCAAACATATGGTCCACTGTACCAGGAATGACAAACTAAAGAGGAACGATGTGTATCCATCGTTAAAAAGAACACTGCAATATCTGTCCTGAAGTACAACGCTGTCAGAGATAGCACAATGTCCATATGCCTATAACTCACTCACACTCACTCACTGCCATCAAGGCAATTCTGACTCATAGTGCCCCATAAGGACAGGGTACAACTCCCCATTAGTTCAAGACTGCAACTCTTTATGGAAGTAGAATGCCTTGTCTTTCTCCCTTGGAGCCGGCTGGTGGTTTAGAACTGCTGACCTTGCTGTTAGCAGCCCAATGCATAACCACTATGCCACCAGGGCACTTACATGCTGACTAAGAAGATCAGTACTATTATTCAAGTTTATGTACCAACCATTAATACCAACAATACAGATATTGAAGATTTTTACCAACGTCTATAGTTTGAAATTGATCAAACATGCAGAGTACATTGACAATTACTGGTGATTGGGATGTGAAAGCTGGAAAGGAAGAATAACTGGTAGCTAAAAACACAGCTTTGGTGACAGAAACCCCACCATGATAGAATTTTGCAAGATTAGCCCAGAGTCAGGGTTAAGCTTGACCCGTTCGAGAGCCAGAAGAAAAATCAGGGTGAGCCAAGGTAGCAAGTCAGCAAGGCTACCAGGGGGACCGAGAGTCATGCAGGGCAGGAGTGATGCAGCAGCCTGCCATCTATGCCAGGGAAGACGTTTGCATTTAAGTCCTACAGGTCGTCAGTGGAGAATTGGGACAGAGGGACAGAGGAGTGACACAATATGATTTATATTAAAACAAAACCTCTCGTTGGAGCATGGATGGACTATGATGGCTACAAATGGAGGGAAAACCCCAGACAAGAGGTCTTCAATAGTTCAGGGGAGAGGTAATGAAGATTCAGATGGAGGTAGTAACGGTGGAAATTGAGTTGCAGATAAACCCAGGAATATAAATTGGCATCAGAACCAAAGATGGAAAGCATAGAATCAATGATTTCTACGTTTTGGTCTTCATACAGAAGACTAGGGGAAGAGACTTGGGGTAATAGATTGATTTTTTTTAGTGAGTACACCTAGACAACATAAACCTCTAGCTTTGATAGTTCGGCCAATTGGCTTCTCCAGAAAGAAGCAATTTAAAAAATGTCTGTAACCCACAGTTCTAATTGTGTTGAATTTGCATCATGGTAATCTCAAGGGCATATGGACTAATTCAGCAGCAGAATATACAGAAAAATTCCTTAAGAATTTTTATTGTGAAATGTTCACAGCATTATTAAGCATATCAGACACAAGGAAATTTAGGGGCGAGTCAGAAGCAAGTCAAATACTTTTTACTCAATTGAAGGCAACATATCCTTTCCTTACTAATTAAAATCTCCTTCTGAGTTACATAGAGTAATTACACAGACCCTTTCTCCCCTGAGTGATCAGATATTTTTCACATTCACTTTCTCATTCATTATCACTCGTTACTTAAAAAAAAGACACATGTCACAGGGGAGCTGTCAAGAAATTAGGTGACTTGACCAGGATCACACAAGTAGCAGAAAATCTAAACTGTTTGTAGGTTTTACAGTTCTGTAATTTAGGCAACTTTAATTATTTTGAGGAGTATTATCCAATACAAATATAATACCTATTACATATGTAATTTAAATGTTTGTTAGGCATATTAAAAAGTAACAGGAAACAGATAAAATTAAGTTGAATCATAAGCTTTATTTCTTCCAATACATACATAAAATTATCATTCAAAATAAAATTAAGAATACCATCAACATTTTACATTTGGGGGTTGGTAAGACCCCAAAAGCTTGTATATATTTTTATACTTACTTCACATTTCAATGTAGACCAGCCACATTTTTATTGTTTTTTTTTTTTGTTGTTTTTTTAATCAATTTATTGGGGCTCATACAATTCATCACAATACATAGATCAATTGTGTAAAGCACATCTATACATTTGTTGCCCTCATTATTCCCAACACATTTCTATTGTTAAATAGCCACATATTTAGTACCAAAGAACAAACAAACAAACAACCATAAAAATAAAAAAAAACTCACTGCTACAGAGTGGACAGTGTAGGACTGCCCTGCCCCTGTGTGCTTCTAAGACTGTAACTCTTGATGGGAATAAAAAGCCCCGTCTTAGGTACCATATTGGATACCGTAGTCTGAGGCTGATTATCAAGCTAAGGGATCCTATGTATCCTTTACGTTCTTTTCTTTTGGGATGCCAATGGGCTGCTTCATTGTTTTCCCTATCTTCCTGGGACTATTCGTGTAGAAAGGAAGTACAAAGTTAAATTCATTAGTGTTACTTATGGGCAGCACAGTGGTTACCTAATCACTGCTAACCAAAAAGGTGGATATTTGAACTCATCCAGCAGCTCTGAGGGAGCACGACTTGGTGTGATAACTGGGTCAGAATTCTCAGTAGCTTGTTGGCAGCTGAGGTTTAGTCATCTCCCATGGTGAGACCTAATATAATCAACTCAATGGTAGGATTTGATGTGAGCAACCAAGCAGTTAAAAGATTAGAATGGAATGCAACCCCATTACTCAGGTAACAGCCCTGATACAGGGTGTGGCCTATTTCTATATAAATAGACACTGTTGAAAGCTTGTGTGCTTTTTGCTTGGTCAGGATTTTGTAAATCTGGCTTGCTACCCTCCAGTTCTTTAGACTTGAACCAACGGCCTGCCATGTTGCTTACTGTCCCAGGGGCCAGTATCAGCCTAACCTACTGGCCTAGGATTTTTCTGCCTCTGTAGCCTGTGAGGTTCCTGGCTCACTCTGGTTTTATTAGCCTCCAAAGTTACTCATGTCAGGAGAAGCCTCCTGCTTAACATCTGACCCACAGACTTGAACTTGGACTTAACTTACCAACTTCTACAACGGTGTGAGAGCTGCTTTTTTGATAGAAATTTCTCTCTCTCTAAGTCACACTGGTTTTCCTTTTCTAGAGAACCTAGCCTAACACACCAGATGTGCTGCTTCTGTAAAGACTATAGCCTAAAAGTCCCAGTGGAACAAGTTTTGCTCTGACACCTGCGTTGCTATGAGTAAACTGATTTGATAGCACTTAGCAACAACATTTACTCTGATTTTTACATAAGCACATGGTGGCTATCCAGAATAAAAACTATTTAGCCCAAATTTCCATGCTAGAAATTATGTAATATGATTACCTTTCAGATGGTAGGATAGGAGCTGCAAAATGTATGCAAGTTCTAGAAAGTGTCCTTTTCCTTTTCTGATATTTTACTGCCTGGCATTGAGATATGATCCCGGGTGATTTATTTTGAACCATGATCTAAAATGTAATGTTAGGATTGGTGGCAGGAATCCCTAGGTGGCATAAACTCTTAAGTTCTTGACTGTTAGCTGAAAGTTTACCAGTTCCAACCCACCCAAGCCTTAGAAGGCAGGCCTGGCAATCTGCCTCCAAAAGTTCACAGCCTTGAAAATTCTATGGACTAGTTCTACTCTGCACAGAGTTGCCGTGAATTAGACAACCATAATAGGGATGGTGGAACAAGTTAAAAGTCTGAGTCTCTAAAGAGTCTCACAAGTAGATCCACCACATCAGCCTGGACCAAGAACCTCCAATGCTTTATTTATATGAAAGAGAAATAAACTTCTACCATATTTAAGCCATAATTTGGGGTATTTTGCACAATGGTAATGAACTGCTTTATTTTCATAAGATCTGCAGTCAATGTAGAATAGAATCAACACAGAGGAGTCATTAATAGGACCACAGAAACCTACAAAACGGTATACTGAAGTAGTATGGCGATCACTAGATCTCCTCACTGAGTCAGTGGCTCCTAAGATTGTTTCCAGTGTCCAGGATGGGGCTAGGCCCATATTTGGGGTTTAAGCAGATCCACCCTTGGGGATACAGAAGCAAATATAAATCATTATACTCATCGATTGCAAAAATGTGGGTCTGTTCTGAAGCCACAGCTGAGCTCCAAGATGTTCACATGGAACGTGCTCTCGGGCAGGAGCCCCTGCCTTCTGATTCCAAGCTCAGAGCACCAGGGGAGTTGCTCTGGACCTCGGCACACATTCCGCTCACTGCTGTTGCTGGAGCCCACTGAGTAGGTCCCACCTGTGACTGCATACAACGCAGCAAAGCGTGGTCTGCTCCTGACCATCCTCACAGCCCTTGTTATGTTGCGTCCACTGCTGTAGCCGCTGCGCCTATTATTAGGGTCTCCCTACTCTGTGGCTGCAAATCTGGAATGGTCTGGGGGTTTCCTGATCATGTCCTGCTTTGACAGTAGGGAGATGAATTTCTACTGAGCCCACGCCAACATCTATACACATCTATACACACGCCTGAAACACACCAAGAATTCTACTGTCCTTTTAAGTCTCAATATTGTTTAAAAGTCATATACTTTAGATAAAAAGATATTTATGCCTTTCAATTAACTCTTTCAGAAGCATATAAAATCATAATTTTATATTTGGAAGGAACTTTAGATGGTGGTTTAGATTTCACAATCAAATTTTAAAAGACAAAAAAATGAGTTCCACTATAAATTGGCCATCATTCTACTTTGGTAAAGAGTAAGTAATGAAAACAAATTTGTATCAGCAATTACGGGGTGAGGGGGGAGAAAGAGGGGAATCCCATAATTCATAAACTACATTTTGCTTTCTAAAAACTTACTAAACTATGAGTATATACGAAGGACTAATATTTTATAGAGAAATTAAAAGAGAGCAAGTAAGTTATATGAGATGACATCTGGCTTGAGGAACGCAAATTGGAACTCTTTCTGCTACACTATACTTTGCTCCCTATTTGCATGGGTAACAACAGTGTTTCAGAGACATACTGTCCAATATATGAGTATCGCCTAAATGTGGTCTACAAATTAGTTAACCACAAAATCTGAAAAGCTGTCTGATAGGTTGGGATGGGATAGGGCAAGCCAGGCAAGGGAACATAAAATCGGCACAGGGGAAGAAAGGGAGAACCAGAGAACGAGGATAGATAATTTTCAAACACTTACCATGACGCAACTACCCAAACTGAGGTGCTGAAGTTCTGAACAGAAGTTCAAAATGCTGAGCAGTGCTGTTTGCTGCCATCAGGGACCACATCAGAGGCGAATATGGAAAGTGAAACAAAGAGAAGAGGTCAGTTAGACATTAAAGGGTGTCACTGCTTTTCCTGAAATACAGCTCAAAACCTGGGTTATATATACGACAAATGCCATTTAACGAGTCCCCAGGTGCTCCAACCATTGATTGGCTTAGAGTCGATGTAATCATTACTTGTCTTCACTTTAAGTCGTCATTTTGTGTATGGCTTTACATGCCCTAAAGATAACTGTATTCCTGATGACCTCCCGGTCCATTTCCCAAAGGTAAGCAATTTGAAAGTCTGGCTAAACCAGAACAAGAAGCCAGGTTAGACCCCGCACCCCCACCCCACAAAAAAAAACCGCAAACACAGAGGGCTGGTGACACTCCTGAAGAACGGCCGCAGCAGCTCTGACACTCGCTGAGCAGCAGCCTGATGGAACTGCCAATAGAGTCGCCCCAGATCTGGATTGAGCTGCTGTCTTTGATGTCAAATGATTCTCTTTGCTGACAAGGATCCCAACCACCATTGAACACCTGTCACTAGCAACGTGTTGACTTAAACATACACAACGTGTACTTCTCGTCATGTTCCTGCCATTGGTGCCCATCTACTCCCCGTAATGAACACTGTCTCACCACTAGACATCCAGAGACGTGCTGGGCTGCTAGAGAACCATGACTCCAAAGAGCTGTGCGAAGTCACAGTTTCTCTGCTATGCCTGCCACGAAAAGCTTACGGACAAAACAATCACTGCACTCGTTTTTCTTCCATTAATAAAAATGTTCCACTCTTACATGCTAACGATTTACTCTAAGAATTTGAACTACATCGGACCTAGCCAGATGAAAATCTTAATACACCTCTCTTTCATCCATTGTTAAACATTCAGAAACTGAAACTGATCATTTGAAGGGGAAGGTGAGAAGGTGCCAATTACAATGCAAAATATTTGGTCAGACCCCAGATAAGAACCTCATTGAGAAAATAATATGATAAAGTATTCCACGTAAACTAAGCTTACTTAAAAGGAAAAATAAAATAACAATAGTTATATCCAATATGGACAATAACTTAAGCCTAAGGCTGACTTTTTCACTGTTAAGCATTTTTGTCAAATTTAAGCAAAAACAGTATGCACTGCATTTAGGCTTTGGGTGCAATAAATAACGTTTGCCATATACTCCCTTGTAATTCTCAGTGTTAACATTAGAAAGCATGTATGAAAGTAATTTAGTAGCAGGTGGGTATAAAACATTACGTTGGTTCTTATTACAGTTCCTATAAGGTTGTTTTAAAAGAGAATGAGGTTATATTAGAGTAGATCCCACAGATGCTTACAAAGTCCACATATCCTTAATGCAAGAAACTGTACATTAGATACTTATATATGCATGGGATGGAACCCTGGTGGTTTTGTGGGTTAGGCATTTGGCTGCTAACTACAAGCTTGGTAGTTCAAATCCACCAGCCACTTAGTGGGAGCAAGATGAAGTTATGTGCCCCCTTAAAGATTTACAATCTGGGAAACCCTAAGGAGCAGTTGTACTCTGCCCTACAGGGTTGCTCTGATTCAGAATTGATGCAATGGTAATACCATACACATATACTACATATATGTGTGTAACTGTCATGGCAGTTTGGTAATTTATTTTTAACTTATTTACTATGAAGTATCTGAAATACAGGGAGTCCTGGATCTCAAATACAGAGACAATTATAGGGTCCATAACAATGAATACCCATGTACCCAATATTCAACTTAATCAAATGAAAACATGTTGCCTTCTCTGTGTATTCTTCTTTTTCATTTGATCCCTCCATTGACTTACAAACTTCCCTGGAAGTGGTCATTATCACGACTCATGATTTAGTGTTTAAAAAACATACTTTAAAATTATGTAAGTTCACTACACATTGTATATCCATCAATAGTATATAATATTGTTTCACATGGTCTGTGTATAAATGATATTATAATGTACATTTACTTCTGCATCTTTTTTTCATCTTTCTTAACAGTACGTGTGAATATTTATCCATATTAATACATGAAGCTCTAGTTCATTCATTTTTTGTATAATACTCCATTGTGCAAATATGCAATGTACATTCTCATTTATATTGAATTACAGCAAATTACTTAATATGTCTCTTCTTGCCATAGAAGATAATTTTTAAAAATTATTTTATTGGGGGCTCATACAATTCTTATCACAATCCATACATCCATCCATGTGTCAAGCACATATGTAAATTTGTTGCCCTCATCATTCTCAAAACATTTGCCTTCTACTTGAGCCCTTAATATCAGCTGCTCATTTTCTCCTTCTCTCCCCACTCCCCCCTCCCTCATGAACTCTTCATAATTCATAAATTATTATTTTGTCATAAGTTACACTGTCTGACATCTCCCCCTGCCCTCTTCTCTGCTGTCCATTCCCCAGGGAGGAGGCTATATGTAGATTCTTGTAATCAGTTCCCCCTCTCTACCCCACATTCCCTCCACCCTCCAGGCATCGCCACTCTCACCACTGGTCCTGAAGGAGTCATCTGTCCTGGATTCCCTGTGTTTCCAGTTGCTATCTGGACCAATGTACATCCTCTGGTCTAGCCAGATTTGTAAGGTAGAATTGGCATCATGATAGTGGGGAGCGGGGGGAAGAGAAGCATTTAAGAACTAGAGGAAAGTTGTATGTTTCATGGTTGCTACTCTGCACCCTGATTGGCTCATCTCCTCCCCACAACCCTTCAGTAAGGGGGTGTCCAGTTGCCTACCAATGGGCTTGGAGTCTCCACTCTGTACTCACCCACCTTTACAGTGATATGATTTTTTGTTCTTTGATGCTTGATACCTGATCCCTTCGACAACTGGTGGTCACACATGCTGGTGTGCTTCTTCCATGTGGGCTTTATTACTTCTGAGCTAGTTGGCCACTTGTTTATCTTCAAACCTTTAAGACCCCAGATGCTATATCTTTTGATAGCCGGGCACCATCAGCTCTCTTCACCACATTTGCTTATGCACACGTTTGTCTTCAGTGATTGTATCAGGAAGGTGGGCACCTACTGATATGATTTTTAGTTCTTTGATGTCTGATAACTGGTCCGTTCTACACCTCGTGGTCAGACAGGCTGGTGTGCTTCTTCCATGTGGGTTTTGATGCTGCTCAGCTAGACGGCCGCTTGTTTATCTTCAAGCCTTTAAGACCCCAGACGCTATATCTTTTGATAGTCAGGCACCATTAGCTAAGAGACATATTTTTAATGTCTACCTAGTCAACTAGGTAAGTTGATTCCTGCTAAGTCTGGATAAGAGAGGGTGGAGGAAAATGATGATAGGATTATTCTATGATTCAGTGTGAGAAATTATTAACAGGGTTAATTGTGATTGTAAAATTTTGGAAATCCAATATGGAAATTGGTAAAGCTGCTATCCTGATGAATTTAAAATGTGCAGTCTCAAGAGAAGGAAGGGGGATCACACTACTATCAAGAATGAAGAGCCAGTACAGTGCATTCTTTGGACCCTGAAATCCCTGTGCATTGAATCTCCTTGATTTATGGAAGCTTTGACATAGGAGAAGTGACAGAGAAGTGGCAGCAGTAAAATCAACCACCAGAGCATGAGAGAGTCGTGGCTTTTTCAGCCCATGAAGCAAGTAAAGCAAGTGCCTTTGGGCAGTGCACTCACTCACCTGGAGCATCTCCAGGAGCTTACTTGGAGAGCTAAGCTTACTGACTCAGTGAGTAAGAAAGGAACACCTTTCAGGCTGAAGTCTATAGCAGACAGGTGCCTTTTGCGCATTTACCAGCATCCCTAAAAGAACTTTGCAACATGGTCCAAGCAAGGAAGAGGCCAAGGGGCTTTGTGGCTGAGAGGCCAAAGACCAAAGAGAGCATGCCTGAGAAGAGACTGTTCTGAGTATCTGGTTCTGAACTGTGATCTATTGACTTCCCGAGGAAACCGTAATTGTGAGTACTGCTTGCGAGTCCTGTGCGGCCACCGCCTCGAGTTATCAAACCCAGCAGAGAACAGAGAGTGCCTTGGATGGGCTGGTTGGTGTCAGCATCATCGCTGAAGGAGGACAGAGGGTGGAGGCATGTCTGTGGGCCCCTGCCTCTGCAGGACACTGATGGTGCTTCTCTTCCTATTCCTCCCTTGAGTGGTCAGAGGACAGTCACCGTCTCTGTCAACTTTTACAGATGGATGTTTAGGTTGTTTACAATCGTCACTATTGCAACAATGTTGGAGTAAGTACTCTTATGCACGTTTCCCTTTGTATTTATAGGAGTGTTTTCTAGTACACATAACAGAGGGAAATGTCCAGGTGCTTGAATATGCTCATCTCCACTTTATTAGATTTGCAAAACAGCTCTACTGAATGGGTGTCTCAATTTGTTCTCTCAGCAGCAGCATAAGAGTGTTTGGGTCCTCACATTTTTGCTGAGATATCGTCTCTTCAGCCTTTTCCACATCTGTCTATCAGATGGATATGGAATGGTATAATTTGCATTAGCATGATTACTAGTAAGACTGAATATTTTTTCATATGGTGATTGGCCAATCATACTTTCTGCTCTGTGAGCTGCTTGATCATATCCTTTGCTGATTTTTTTCCAATGGATTGTTTGTCTCTCCCTTCTTGATTTGTAGAAATTATGTTAGATATCAACTTTCGTTAGTTGTACTTATTACAAATCTCTTCTTTCAATCTGAGATCAGTCTATTCATGTTGTTTACAAGATCTTCCAAGATGTTAAGTTTTTACATTTTAATATAGTCCTATCAAACATGTTTTCCCCTCATGTGCATATGCAGTCTTTTCTTACAAGTCCTCCATAACCCAAGTAATAGGTTCTCCTAGTATGTTTGTGTGCTTGTTTCTTAATGACATTTACTTACTGCAATTAGGATTGTAATCCAACTGGAATTGATTTTTACATGTGATAAATATATTTTTCCCATAAGGAAAACGACCTGTCCAGTTGACTGTAGTGAAGACGACACCTCATTCCCTGATTAGTGATAGTTTTTGCACGTATCATGTTTCCATCTATGAAAGAGTCTCTCCCTGGCTCATTTTGCTTCACTGTCCATTTATCATTTTCTGCACCAGTACTTGGATCTTGATTCTAATAGTTTATAGTGAGGCTTGTTTTTAACGCAGAAAGCATGCTTGCTCTGCACTTATAATTCTAATTTGTGCATCTTAAACAAAGTTATAAGCTTAAACAACTGGAATTAACCCGAGGGGGGTAGGAACTCACTTACCGACATGCACAACCTCCACCTCCCCAAGTCTCCTTCCTTCTTTCCATTAAAAAAAGAGAGCACATCTCTGCTTTCTGTAGTGAGTCTTAGTGTATGCTATGGCAGAGTAAGTCTGCCTCCTTCTTCAAAGTTGCCTTAGTGTTTTTGATCCCCTGTACTTGCATATAAATCTCAGGATCATCGTAAAAATTTTGTTGGATGCTAACCACAAGGTCAGTGGTTCAAGTATACCAGCATCTCTATGGGAGCATGTTCAGGCAATCTGCTCCCTTAAATGTTCAGCCTCAGAAACCAGTAAAGGTTTACTATGAGTAGGAATCAATTGAAGGCCGGTTAGGTTTTTTTAATGCAACTGATTATTATTTTTTTAAAGATAAGTATTTAATTGTATATTATCAAATTCTATGTCCATTCCATAGCTCATGTGACAATTTGTCGTACTATGTGATTTGCATGTTGCTATGGTACTGGCACCAGCATTTCAAATGCCAGCGGGGCCGCTCATGCTGGACAGGCTTCAGCAGTTTCCAGACTAAGAACAGACAACAAGTCCACTTCTGAGGGCTTAGTCACTGAAAATCTTATGAATGACAGTGGAGCATTATCTGAGAAAGGCCAGAAAATGAAACCTTGGGCTGGAAGGCACTTAAAATAAGACAGGAAGAGCTGCCTCCTCAAAGTAGAGTTAATTTTAATGATGTGGATGGAGTAAAGTTTTCAGGCCCTTTATTTGCTAATAAGGAATGACTCAAAAGAAAGAGAAAAGGCTGCACATTAGTATAATTAATATAGAGATACTAGTGACATCAGATGGATTAACTGGATCAAAAATAAATGTATTTTCACTGATCATGACACATTGCAAACACATCATAGAAAGCTACAAGCAATGGGATGGAATCTTATAAAAGTATACTTATTAAAGAAAAAAGTATAAATTTGCAAGACAAACCACCACAACAATCCTAAGAACACAATCATTCAATTATTAACATTAAACATACCAGACACACTTTCACAGTTCACTTTCCATAACTTTAATCTTTTTCCTCAGTGTTCCCCTTTCAATAAACCTGAGGCGAGGTCATATGAGTTAAAAAGTTGAAGTATTTTATGAACTATTCAAATTTCTTGTAATTAACTACATGTTTGTGCATCAATTAAATCATAGTCATTTAGGAATGCTTGTATTAAATTAGTTTAATAAGACCTGATATGAACCAATAATGCATGGCCTGTGTGATGACAAAAAAATCTAAGGCTTATGTTTGCCTTGCAGTCTCATTTCAAAACTTATTGATCTTAATTCAGTATATAATGCAGTTAAACACACCTCTGCTCACAGAAGACCAAAGGGACCATTTCCTGTCCAGACAATCCATAATGGATGGGAGCAGAGATTTCGTGTTCGGAGAACACTAAGGTCAACTGATGAACTTAGTCCACAAGGACAATAATCGACATGCTACCTTTAGTGAGTAACAACTGGGGTTTTAAGAGCTTGTGAGTGGCCGTATACGGTACACCTATGGTATCACTCCATTTGGAGCAAAGGATCGTGAAGAAAATAAAAAATGAAAGAGAATAATCAGTCCCAAAGACTAATAGGCCACATGAACCCCAGCCTCTACATCCCTAGGGCTATAAAAACTAGATCGTATCCTGTTACCAACGCTCACTGCTTCAAAAGGAAGCACGCAGGAGGTAAACAGAGCGAGAGAGAAATGTGGAGCACGACAAAATCATATAAAAGGCCACGTACTGGTGTGATTGAAATGGGTAGAATCCCCAAGACTATGGTCCTCAGATACCCTTCAAGATACTGGGAACTGAACTCATCCTCTGACTCAACTTTCAGTCAACAACAGACAAGCCTATAAGGTGAACAATAATACCAGGGAGGTAGGCACTCCTAGGAAAAATCGATCAAAGATGGAAGGGGCAGCATTTGCCCAGGGATAGAGCTCCGAAGGTAGGAAGGGATAGAGGAAGGACACAGGGTAAGTAAGCAGAGGAAATGGGAAGAGTACTGTTACATTGTGGGGATTACAATCCAGGTCACAAAACAAATATGCAGGAACTGTTGAATGGAAAACCCGATTTCCTGTAAATTTTAATCTCGAATCTCTCTCACTAGCATGCGCACATAGGAGATATGGCAGCTTAAACATGAACTGAACTTGACAGTAACCGTGTGGCATATCTAAAGAAAGGATGTTTCCATCAGAGAGAATGGCATTTTGAAAGCATGGAAGAGGGGCAGATGCTGGCTGACACTGTTCAACGGACAGCCAGCTTACAAAGTGCTACAGCCCTGAGTCCTAGAGCACTTCTCCTTCTGAGAAGGCCTCACCTGCTCTGTGTTGATGCCTTAAGCATTTAAGTCACAAAACTTAATTCTCAGAGCTCTCATTCTAAAATCACTAAACAAGCCTTATAATTAGAATTTAGCTTCCCTTGTGATATGCCAATAATGAGGGAGCACGCTAATGGATCATTTCAAGGGACTTTCAGATATATTTCTTTTACCTATTTTTCCGGTCACTGTCATGACTGCGGTTGTGTCAACCCCTAAGAGATGAGATTCCCCTTCCCACAGGTGCACTGACAAGTCAGACTTCTTCTATCTGACTAAACCATAATTTAATTGGCTCTGGACATATTGTGCCCTCCTCGATCAAAGGTCCCACAAGGCCATTGGGACTTCTGTTGCATAATGATATATTCTTGCTTAGAGACATAGATAGATTAAAGACTTTCAGACAGGTTGTTAGTTTTATTATATGGTATGATTAAAATAGTATCTCTGGATTCTGTTTAACAATGAGTAATTACTAATATTCTTGTTTTGTACATTGCCTAATTGAAATCTGAAGTAGGCCACATTCTAGATGACAACTGACTAATGATGGGCTTTATTAGGCAAATAAGTCCTTCCTATTTCAATTTCTTCTTGTGGCCTTAGTTTATCAACCCTGACTCTATTTAAGCGAGAGATCAACACTTTTCATTTGCCATGTGCTTTGGTCTCACAGCCTACGTGTGTTACCTGCAGTAGCTCTATTAAAAGAAAGGCTACCTTTGTTTTGACTTACCAATGCACAATGTGCATCTTAAAGTAAATCAGAAAACAGTACGGAGACCACCAACATCCCTGCGTGCCAGAAAGCAAATTTGTGACACTCTATCAAATCATGTTCTCTTCAAAAGTCAGTTCATGGGATCTTTTGTGGGAAAGCTCTGGCACTATGACCAACAGACATCTTCACGTGTATTTAATCACTTGGCTGAATAAAGTAATGCAGAAAAAAGAAAATAGGAGGAGAGTGAGTGTGGACACTGAACAGAGTAAAGATCAACTATTTGTGTGGTCTTCTAATTCATGAGATGAAGGCAATGGGGTCCTTGAAACTGCTGGCACAGCCTAGTAGGCCAAGTAAACAGTTACTGAGCCTCACTTAGGGCTTACTGTCATAGACCAGTCTCCCACAATACCTGTAATCAGTTTTTTCACTTCTTCAGATTCCTTCAATTTATGCTCTATCATTCTTGAAGTGAGGCAATCAAAACTGGATGCAGGTGTTCCATTTATAACTCCAACTTTGAAAAAACACTCTTGGTTTTCTTGTCTGCTGCTAAGCAACTGAGTGACATTCTTACTGAGCTACCTATCTATCATGCCCCACTCCCCCTCGCCCCCCAACCCCTACCCGATTTTTCCCCCCAAACAAAATAAAAGTAAACAAGTTCAAACTTCTAATGATAGTCTATATTGGTTTGGCAAATGCACAGGACTGAACATAAAGATAGGGCTTATGCAATAATATGTTTACCAAGTTGTTTTGATGCCACCGTTTAGGAGAATTTAAGAGAAGGTCGAAAATGTCGCTTAAGGAGAAGAGGATTCCCAAACCGCCAACTGCCATGGCATAAAACAAAGGGTGCAGAATTCTTCAGGGAAGAACCAGAGAGAAAACGCTGCCTTCACAAGTATATAGAACTAGATGGACGGTATGCCAGGATATGACAGCTTCAGATTTTGACATTATGTTTCATAAATATTTCTATGCTTTTATAGCAGTACTTCTTTACTTATCCTCGTATTTGTGATGCATCTCGAGATACCCTTTGTAACATGCATTCCTCTTCAATTTGTCGTGCCTGGCAGAGAAGAGCCTATGACGGCCCGATTCAGAATGGCCAAGACCAGTCCGTTTCAGCTCATTAATACCTAGGACATTGATCTTCAAGTATTTCATTTTCAGACAGCTTGCAGTTTTTCTTAATTCATACTTCATGCATTCCACACGTCAATTTTAGTGGATGTTAGCAGCTGTTTCTTCTCATTATGAGTCATGCCTCATCACAAATGAAGACCCCCCAGCTCTACTCTATCTACGTCACCAGAGCTGACTCTATTTGGGGATGCAGCTCTTCCGTCGCCATGTTTTGAGTGCAAGCTGAGAGGCCCATCTTCTGCACTGTATCCAACAGTGCTCCACCGCTCTCCATAAGGTTGTCACTGCCCATTTGCTTCAGAAGTAGATCACCACGTCCGAGAGTTCCACCGACACCTGTCCACCACGCGTGACCCTGCTGGTATTTGAAATACCGGTGGCATGGCTCCCAGCATGATGTATGCCACCACAGTGCTACAAGCCCGTGGAGACCTTGAAGGTAGGTGACACTAAATATGACTGAAGTTTCTTGCCTTCCTGTCCTAAAATCCCACCTTATGCAAATGGAGAGCTCTAAAAGATCCACTAGTTTAAAAAAAATTACTCTTTTTCAGCGTATTTCTAGGGTTATGCAGGTCTTCATTCTACCCCAGAAGTTATTTTTTAAATAAAATATTTCCTCACCCTAACCCTCCTCCAACCAAACACAGGCCTGAGGCATTGCTAGCATACATAGACAGGCTTATATACACCAGGCTCATCTTCTCTGTAGCCATACTCACTTGTTTTTGGCATTCTGCATCTCTCTACTGATACTGAAATTCAACACATACAGACCACAGACTCTGCACATAGAAAATGACTTTCTTATTGATTTATTCAAATTTAGGCTGATGTAGTAAGAAGAGATTTGTTATGCCTGATGACAGGATTGTTCATTATAATCCTAAATGCACGTCAAGAAAAAGATCTTATGAATTAAGTTAAGAAAATAAAGTGAAATACAGCTTGTACTATCTACTATATTTTACTATCTCTTAGGGCTGAAAAATTCTGAACAAATATAGGTCAAATATTTTCTTAAAGTTAGCACTCTATGCAAAACCACCTATCCATCTACTTACTAAATGTGATTATTTTATATAGAAACAAATTGGGCTTATGCTAACTTAACCAATAATGAGAAACTAGATAGATGAGAGCTATCTCGCCTTCATTTGCTCAACACACATTTACTGGACACCTACTATGTACCAGACACCGTTCTCTACCAGATGTATAAACATGAAGAAGCAGAAATGATTAAACTTATAACTTAGGTATAAATATTCTCTTACTTATGTCTGTTTTGAAACCAATGTTTCTAAGTGTCTTATAATCAATTGTGATTTATAAGTTAAGAACTGTGTTCATAATAATTTATAAGAAAAAATTCTAAAACCTTGTAGAATAAGGTATTTGTAGAATAAGGTTCTATATTGATAGAACATCTGTATAAAATATAATTGAATATAATGGATCACAATGTGTATGCTATCATGCTGCATTTCCTTACAAATTCAAAATGAGAAATGGTGTAAGTAGTAAGAAAAATCCCTGTTTTAGATAGACAAAGTCTAACTATTCTATAAAATAACTACTATATATTTTATCATTTAAAAACATGAGGTTATCTGGCTTGAATTTGAATCCTGATTCCCAGGATTCAGTACCACTGAGCAACTGAGTCATCTTTATTTAACTCTCACTGCCATTAAGTCAATGCTGACTCATAGTGACCCCCTCTGGGTTTCCAAGACTGTAACTGTTTATGGGAGTAGAAAGTCCAGTCGTTTTCCTGCAGAGCTACTATTGGTTTTGAACTGCTGACCCTGAGGATTGCAGCCCAAAGCTTAACCACTATTCCACCAGGGCTCCATTATTCATCTTTGGGGACCTTAATTTCATCAGGTCTAAAATGGGAATACTAACTACACTCTTTGGACTGGCATAAGAATTAAATAATATATGAAAAAATCTAAGATAGTCAACACTAAATATACTCAGTAGTTTCCACAAATTTTAGTTCTGCAAGCTTCTATATTCTTTAAAGCTTTATTCACTATGTATACAGACTTAAGCCCTTTAAAGTGACATAAATGTACTCTGCTTATTAAGTACATTATATAGAGAAACATAAGTATAACTGTAGTACACCATAAACTTACCTACCTGAAGTCAATATAGGCTGTGACATTTTGTTGGACCTGCTTCAGAAGCTTGTAGGGTTTGGGCACAGATTTGATAATAAACTGGTGCTGGATAACCTGTACTCCTTTTAAGGTTAAAAAACCTCTCTCAGAAAGTCCATAACTGTATCTTATTTCCCTTCACATACAAGAGGGCCTCAAAAAGTTTGGAGAAGAAGGAAATAAAAAGATTATGGATTTTCTCCACAAACTGTTTGAAGCCTCCTATTTCCTTAAAGCAAGCAAGTGGACGCAGTTGAAATCAATCACTGTTAATTCTTCCCAAACAGGCCACATATGCAGCAACTGATTAGCTGGACGACATGTAGAGAAGCCAGTCTCCTCGGGCTTGGCTTCTCATTCATTTTCTTTTTGCTCTCATCCGCCACCATCGTGAAGCACAGAAGTGAAAGAAGAAGCGCACAGAAGAGAGAAGAAGGGGTGCCCCTATGCTTTGCTTAAGAGACAAGGGAGATATTTACAGATGGATATGAATACCAGCCCTGATGCTTCTGCTTGTTTACAAAGAAACAAAAACACCAGCTGATTATGTTGCCGCCTCATAATTTCTCTGAATTACTTACTACCAAAGTGGAAGTGTGAGGTAGGTCCTGAGAAGGAAGAGGCAGTTGAAGTGAGTAGCACATACGTAGAAGTGCTGAATGGATGAAGGAATATCAACTTTACAAAATTTTCCTACTCTTTCAATGCCATAAAAGCTATAGAGTGTTCTGCTATTAAAATGGCATCCTATGATGCTCACCTTCCCGACACAACCGCTGAAGACAAATGGGTGCATAAGCAAATGTGGTGAAGAGAACTGATGGTGCCCGGCTATCAAAAGATATAGTGTCTGGGGTCTTAAAGGCTTGAAGGTAAACAAG
>NW_022107431.1:76536105-76570991 GCF_000313985.2 Echinops telfairi
TGCTTTCACCATACCAACTCATCTGTTAATGAGGCCCCAAATCAGGTCCACTGTATTAAACAGAAACTCTCACCTTTGAATACGCTCAGGTTTCCATATAGTAGAAAAAGGCATCAACACTGATTTAACACTAAAACAAAAGCTACAGGCCCACATAACTAGAAAGATAATGGTTTTCTATCTGCAGAAAATTACCATTTACTTATATTATTCCACATCAAAGAAAAAGATGGAAAGTTTCCCAGTTCATTTTCCCAAACTGTCATAACCCAAGCACTGAACCCGACAAAACAAAATGAAAAGGAAAACTTTCTTGAATGGCTAAATCCCATTAGAGAACGAATGTACAAAAATATTAATAAACATAACCTTTATTAGCACTTGGTATCTACTGGCAGTGTTGCAGCCACTTATCTTTAACCTTCACTACAACCCTTGAAAATGCATACTATTATTGACCAAATTTTATAGAAGTTGAAGCACACTTAAGAAACTTCTACAAAATCACATACTTAATAAGTAGTAGAGCTAAAATTTAAACCATTCAATCAGCTTCCACAATATTACAGGATTAACCTAGCTATGTATTAAATTAAAGACATCATGATAAAGCAGAGATAATCCCAGGAATGCAAAAAAACAACAACTATGTGAGACAATACTAATGAATACAATAAGAATAAAGATAAGTACATTAATGGAGCTTAATAACATATACTTACTAAAACGTAATACATATATTTTATAAAATATTCTTACGCAAATCACTATGATCAAGACTATTTGTCAGAAGGCACAGTAAACCTCATGTAAATACAGGAGCTACACAAGGAGCTGAGTCCACTGCTGAAGTCTCAATACCTCTATCAGTGCCTGGCCATAACAGGTACTCAAAGAGCTTCGGTATGACTATTTTTTAAAAGTACAGCATTAAAGATATATTCACTGATGGGGCACCCCTTCTCCAGGCCTCCATCAAACTATGGTCCTTAGTCACCCTTTAGGCCTAGAATTGAACTTCAAAAAGAATTGAACTTATTTCCACAGCTCATTTTTCAGTCAAAACAATATAAAGAACAACAACAAAAGTCAAATTCATCACCAATAAGTTGATTACAACTCACTGACACTGAGGGAATTGATGATTTTATGTCAACCTGAAGATGTATAAAAGTGTAGAGGTACAGTCCAACCTGTCAATCAGGGCACAATCTGATGATGCCTCATTCGGGATTTGGCCTGGCTGTCTCTCTTTATTTTGAAAGAAGAAATTGAGAACACTTCTCTCCGTGTGTCTGCGACTTCAGCCTCCTGCGTGAAGGGATTCTGTCTCTAACCTTGAGAGATGTCAGCATCTTGCCATGTTTCCACTGACTGTGGATCCATGCAACTCTGCACCCACCAGCCTGCGATCTTCCTGCTTCCTGGCTCACCATTCTGTGTCACCGAAATGCAGCTATGTGAGTCTGAAGAGGGACCTGTGCCGGACTTAGGGGCTTGAGTTGGATTGGGCTAGATGTCTTCTTGATACACAATTACTTCTTGACATAAAGCTTTTTCTTATACATTGATGAGTTTATCTAGACAACCTGGCCAACACAGTGACCCTATAGGACAGGACAGGACTGCCCTTGTGGGTTTATAAAACTGTAACTCTTTATAGGAGTAGAAAGGCTCATCTTTCCCCCATAGAGCGGCTGGTGGTTTTGAACTGTTGACCTTGTAGGTCTCAACCTAAAACATAACTACTATGCCACCAGGGCTCCAGTCAGAAAGTATAATATGACGACTAATACTAAGGATATAGGCACTTCTTAGAAATTGAATTAAATTAGAAATTTAATTGGGCAGCTTTTACCCAAAGAAATTGGGCAGCTTTTACCCAAAGGCAGAATTCAGAAGGCAGGATGGGTTAGGAAAGAAGGATGAATGAAAATGGGAAATGCAGGTTTGAAGTGAGATGAGTGATGTTAGATTGTGGGAATTGAAAAAAAATGTCCCGAAAACATGTGCATGAACTGTTAAATAGAAAATGATTTGCTTTGTAAACTTTCACTCAACTCATAATAAAAAGTTAAAATAAATAAAGACACTCTCACAATAGTGGTCTAGTATGCCTGCTGTGACTGTTATCCCACATTCTTTAAGAAGCTCTACCAAGTGCAATCACACAATTGATATATGTATGCCAAAAAAGTAAATAAAAGTCAGCTAATTTTAAATTATCGCTATGGGTAGGAACCAACTTAATGGCACCTAACAATAACAATTCTAAATCATTTGATTGTATTCTTAGAAAATCCAACAGACTTAAGAAAAAAAATGATAGAATATAAAATTTTAATAAGGTGAGTAGATGCAAGATAGAGAACAAGACAATCATATTTTTCTCTATAGATACAATAACTAAAAGCTAATAAATATAATTATTGCTATTGCTAAAAAACAAATTTAACCAGAAAAAGGGCCTACACGAAGAAAGCTATGACATTTCCTTGTAAGTGAAACGAGACTCATACAAGTTATTAAGAATAATTAGAAATTAAAATGGATTTTAGTGAAAGCAATGGTACATTTTTGAGATCATTAAACATGCTATCAGACTGTCATGAAGATGACGATGACGATACTATGCTACTATTAGCAGCTAATCTTTACAGATTTTCTATGGCAGTCATTGTCTGAGCACCTTATATAAGATTTTATTCTTACACTGACCCTACGAGACTTATACTTTCATTATCCCTACTTCAGAAGTGAGGATACTAAGATACCAAAATGTTAAGTACCTTGAGCAAGTTAACATTCAAGATTGGCACAGGTCCACTACACAGGGAAAGCAATTAATATATCGTCATCAAGATGTTATTTAGTCATCTTTATTTATTCACTTAACACACTTTATTGAAAGGCTAATATTTACCAAGTACTATACTAGATGCTGGAAACACAGGGATGAGAAAGGTAAAGAAAGTACCACAATCATGAAACTTTCATCCTGCAGTAGGAGAAAGACAAAGAACAAGAGGATAAGTGAGATGAGTTCAGAGATGGATGAGGCTGTTAACAAGGACATAAAACTGGGTGGAGTGAAAGAAATAAACTAGAAGGGAGGCTACTTGTTGCCAGTGTTCAAGAAGCCATCTGTGAAAAAATAAAAAAGAAATTTTAATTGAACACTGATCTAAGAGGACCATCACGCAATCATTAGCTGGTAAAGTAGTGCAGGCAGGCAGGAGAACAAGTGCAAAGGGCCCTGAGTCAGGACCAAGTCAATATTCAAGAAATAAAAAGAACATTAGTGTGCCTGGAATAGACCAAGCAAGTATATGACAGAGAGTGGACATTTATCATAGGACCCCAGTCATGTACGATTAAAAAGAAGGTGGGGTATGGGTGTGGCAAAAATGAAAGGAACATAATCTTCCACCACCACAACCACTCCTAGGGCTAACACGTCCATGTAAAACTTTACGTAGAGAATGTTGTTGCTAGGTAACCTGTATAATGGAAATGATGGGAGAAACCTCAATATTGATCATTTGGGGAATGAGTAAACATATTATGGAATAACATGTAAAGGCATTCTACACAGCCATTGAAAAGGCAGGTACTATTTGTACTGACTTAGAAAGGTGTCTTAGAGACATTACCTGAGGGGAAAGCATGTATGTCATGAGTACATTTTCCTATAATGAGACTCCTCATACAGTGGTATCAGGAATGTTAACCCCTAGGACTGGTCGTAAATAAGTTCCACTGTGTCTCCTCTCCCTCCAAAGAAAGAATCACTTATGTTCCATCTTTCTACTTCAGCTCTTTCCAGACGTTCAGCTCACAGTCCACGGTTTGCTCCTTGACTCAGGAACATGAATAGTGTCTTAAGGTTTTCAGAGGACAGAGAAGTAGAACACTTCCTTATTAAAACTTAATAACAAACATAATAGAGTTTTAATAATGTGGAAATGACTAAATCAGCTCTAATAATTTTAGAGTATCCATATAGCATCAGAAACTGAATTCTATTTAAAAATTAGAAATCACATTATAAAGAGCAAGTACAGACAACTAAATTTTCGATGAAATTGGCAAAGATATAAATGATGAGATACGTGTGAGGTTGCCAAGAGTCAGAATCAACCTCACAGTAACTAACAATTCTTACCTCTACTTTTGTGCGATAGAGAACAAGTCGTTTAAGGCTGCACAATTTGGCAACATGGTTGAAAGCTTGAGGTGGCAGTTTGTCACAAGATGAGAGATTCAAGTCTTGTAGGTTTGGACACATCTCAGATATAACCTCCAAGCAAGTCTCATTAAGAAAGTGGCTGCAAGATAATTCAAGGCGTACTAACTCAAATCCACAAACTTTCAGGAACCTGTAAAAATAATCGTCTGTGTGAATTCTACAAAATTTAAAAGCCCACCTTCCTGTTCTGCCTCAACATGAACTTTGGAATTAGATACGAAGACGCTCTTGGGAAAATGGAGTTTCTTTTGTCTAAATTCTCACTCATTGCATATTGAAATATACATGATTATGCTAAAATAAATCCACCTAAGATAAATTTTATTCTGTTGTACACAGGGTCACTAGAAATCAGACCCAACTCCACCACACCTAACAAGATAAATTCTGAAGTATATCATCTCCAAAGTCAGCTAACGAAATGGAAAATTTAGCAAAGGTTATACTTCCTTGTAACTCACATTTGTGTCAATAAAGCCACAAACAAAAACTTAAAAATGTTATCCTCTTAGAAGATAGTCTTTCCCATATCAATATCCATTCAGTATTCATATTTGAAAACTACATATACAATGGCTGCCTTAAATTACATGACCCCAAAACAAGTAAGACCAGACTTCTCTAACTCGGAAAATCCCTGGGTTGGCTTAACTACACTGTAGTGATATGTTTCCTGTAATAGTTACTATTTAGCAGTTAGACTGCTTAACTCCAAATTTCTGAGAGATGTTCAACTGTAGTGTTACCTTAAATCTATACATATGATACAAGGTGTAGGACCTCGAACTCCCAATGGCAGTTTTTTAGTGCCATTCCAGGTTGGAGTGGAGGAGCAATCTTGCTGCCAGTTGCTGTTAGCGGATCCCCACATGTGTAAAAGAGTAGAATTGCCCCACAGGTTTTCTTGGTTACAATCTTTATGGAAGCAGACGCCTGGGACTTTTCTTCTGCAGTACCACTGGGTGGATTCAAATGGTCAACTCTTAGGTCGGCAGTCAAGCACAACTGTCGATGCTGCCTAGGCAGTCAAGTTTAAACTACATGATGCCAGGCTCGCGTTTGGGGATGCAATATTGTACTGCAGCATCACTTAGTTCCCACCTGTTACTTCCTTTTAACCACCAGCTGCTTATTTCCTTTTTTAATTTTTATATTGGGTTTATGAATGGCTTCAAATCCTTCAGGAACTTGATTTGGTGCTATACCCGGGGCTATGCATCAAACATCTGATGAAACTTTGCTGAACACATCTTAGAAATATGAAAACTCACCTGATGCATATAATTTTCCCCTATTACAGAAACTACTAAGTTCTAGTGACTTTGGGTTTTGGGTTGTTTTTTTTCCCTACTTGGCCCCAATTCCCAAGAAATAAGATGAAATTAATATTTTCATGTAACTTGTTGAGTATATTCATTATCTGATTATTAAAACCTCCAACTACCTTACCAGTCTGCTCAAACTCACTGACGTCAACTTGACTCCGATTCACACGCTGACACTATGGGACAGAGCAGGACTTCCCTTGTGGGTTACTGATACTGTAAATCTCTATGGGAGTAGAAAGAGACCCCAATAAAATGATTTGTTTCAAGAGTTGTCTTTGCCCTGTGGAGTGGCCAGTGGCTCTGTGAGGTTGACAGCCCAATGTGTAACCCACCAAGAAAACACCTGGATATGCAGTAACGTCTGAGCTCAGGCTGCCTCGTTCCTCTGCTCTTGTCACTGAACTCTTCCCTTCTAAAGAATCAGAGGGATATCAAGACAATGACCAGAAACCCCACTATCACAAGGCAGTAGGAAACTCCCCAGGTTGTACAATTTCAGAGCACAATAAACAAAATGATCATACCCATACTCCTGAGCTTTCTGACTCTTTCTCTCAAACACTCCTAGATTGCCTTTCTACTATGAACAAAGTATTTGGTCAATATCCCTAAATGCTCCCCCAAAACATCTCCATCCCACAATGGCAGAAGTAGCAGCACTTTCAATTAGCTACTCTCAACTCTTGTTTCTTTTGAAACTTTCTCTCCGTATATATTTTTTCAGTGTATAATTATGTTTTTGTCTTTGTCATCTTCTTATTCATCTCTACTGAGTCATCAGATACTGAAGAGGAAAACAACAGTTTCCTCATTTCCTTCGGCCTATTCATTCCATGGGAATTCTCCTAAAGTAGTTCTTGGTAAGGGGGGTATTAGGAGAAGACCTAAATTCACATAAACAATCCCAAACTAGGCCTCCTGCTATGAGAAAAGGAGTCTCTAGAGAGAGAAATAAATTGCTTATCCTTATGAGGTGAATTAATTTGTCCAGAGTAATATAAGTACATACGAAGTAATTTACTAAGTGGTAACTTGCACCCTAAAATAATTACCATCACATGAATGGATGATTTAATCTGAGTTTACTCATCACAAAGTGAAAGGCACTAATCCTCACAACCTGCCAAAGTCTATAAAAAGGTAAGGAGAGAATGAAGTGTAAATTAAAGCTCGGTGCTTCTGATTTCTAATCTTATGTTTTGTTAACTGACCCTCAGAGTTTTTATAAAAAAGTATACTTAAGAGAAGTTAATCCCAAACCATTTAGAGCATTATTTATCTGATACAAAATAAGGTCATTAGAAACAAATCTTTCCATTTAGCTGTGTGCTTGTATGGTCTAGCAATGATAAAAGGAAGGGGAAAGAGTCTTAAAATTATTGCTACGCTCTAGGAGTTGGCAGGCTAAGAAAGACAACTGTATAATCCAAAGGCATAGAACTGACTAAACAAAGTTATGGATGGGCAAGAAGCATCTTAGACCATGAACGAACACTGTGTGTCACAAGATTTACTGAATTTCTTGCATCTGGGAATACACAGGACAGTCTCCTGAAAGAATGAATATGCACTGCTAACAACTTGGGAGATGGACTGGGCTTTCTCTTCCTGTAAACAGTTACAGTCTCCGAAGCCCACAGGCAGGCGGCTAGGGGTCAGCTCTGACTAGCTGGCAGCGAGAACAACAGGTGAAAGGGGTAAAACAGCAGGGCTGGGGCAAAAGCTCATTTCTAACTGAAGTGGGAATCAAGGTGATTATTATGGGAAACTCTGTGGGAAAATGTAGTGCAAAAATGAACCAAAGGCTTTCTGAACATCAGAATGATGTCATTACGCCTCAAAGCACAAACAGGCAGGCAGGGAGGCAAAGGGATATCCAAGACTTCAGGGAACTCTATCAGAAAGGAAAGTGGAATTATAATAGATGTGATTTTAATAAGTAATGATATGCATGAGCAGTACTCGAAGTTGCAAATCACAAATCTGCAGTTGGAATAGGATTTTAATAACTGATTAAAAGTTTAAAGTACTCATTATTCCAATTTAGCCTATTTCCCTGCTCTTCAGAATACTACAATTTCTCTCCCCTACCTTCCCAAATTCTTTGAAATCCAGCTAAACAGTTTGTGTATGGGACGATAAAGTTTGAGGCAACAAACATAAATGATATCCAACTTTGTCCCAGAGACTTGCTAGAACAGCAGCTCATCATCATTGGTGTCTAGTTTAAAAATGTACTTTTTCCCCCCTTTAAAGTATTATAAATAAATCTTCTTCACAGTAATGAGCATAAATAGATGATACTTATTCATAGATTATTCATTAATAATCAAGGTATGAATATTTATTGTTTATTCTGGGAATGCTGCCTACAAGCCATAATGACTATCAATTCAGCAGTCAAGTCAAGGGGGCCAACAGCAATCAGTCGGCAAAACTTCAGCACTCCCCTCCCCAACAGAGAATCTCTGTTATTTAAACTTTTTCTTTTCTTGTTGGGAAGAGTGAATGTGCTTGAAGGGATGCTATTGAGATTTACTGCTTTACAGGCTGAAATGGTACAATAAAACGCGGAGAACCTAAATTTATGGACGTATTTTGGTGATTACTCAAACAGCCCCAGAGCAGCTAACTTGAGCAAATTGCTAACAGTTGAGAAACTGCTGGTGAGAAAGTAAACTGAAGCTCTAGCCTTGCATGGGATCTTCATCCTTAATCAGTCCAGAATTTAAAACACAGCACTGCAAAGTTTCCTTCTCACAGCTCATGAAGCTTCTCATATACCGGAAGGAGCCAGACAGAGTTTTTAAAAATTGAGTTGTTATGTTTGTCTTGTGCTCATTAAGTCAAGGTCAGATGCAGCACAGCAACAATGCAAGCAGCACTCCAGCCATTCCCAACCAATGTTTCCTCTAATGTCCATCCTCACAAGTTGCCATCTGGTCAGTTTATAAACGTAAATAAGTAAAGCACATGTTCAGGTCTTTATCTTTATACCTTATTTCCTCTGCATGCTGAAGGCAAGAACTGTTTCATACAGGGGACTTTATAAAATTCATGGACAAATGGAATTAAAGATAAAAACAAAAATACAAACGCTGTTTCTCAATGTAAGCTCCATCATGCGTACTCTGTAAGCAGTGATGCGCTACTCGTTCTACACCTAAAGAGCTGAGGGTCCGGAGAATTTAACGATGCCAATGGTTATTTTCTTCCCTCCAACCTCCCCTTCCCCACAATATCCCTAATAAGCCATACACAAATGTATTAAATTATTATTTAATGGGGGAAATGGGTGTCTTTTAAAGACATTTTAAAATGGGGAAACAAAGAGAAGTCAGAAGGAGCCAAATCAGGACTGTGAGGTGGACTTCACCAAGAAAATCCCCCAAAATTGCCTTGTTGGATGAGAGAAATGAGTTGACACCTGCGCCGGGGAAAGACTCTCAGGTATTTTCTGGTAACTCTCTGGCTAACTTTCTCAAAACATTCTCATGACAAGCAGGCACTAGCTTTCCTTGACCCTGCCCTGGTGGCACAGTGATTATGCCTTGGGCTGCTAACCTTAAGGTCATCAGTTCAAAACTTACCAGCCTCTCAGTGGAAGAAAGATAAGGCTTTCCACTGCCATAAAGAGTTACAGCCTTAGAAACCCACAGGGGCAGTTCTACCATGTCTTATGCAGTGGTTCTCAACCTGGGGGCCTCGACCCATTTGCGGGTCAAATCATCCTTTCACAGGGGTTGCCTAAGACCGTTGGAAAACACATAAATATCTCACAATAGATAATTACATATTGTTTTGTGATTAATCACTATGCTTTCATTATGTTTAATTATGTTTAATTTGTAACAATGAAAATACATCCTGCATATGAGATGTTTACATTACGATTCATAACAGTAGCAAAATTACAGTTATGAAATAGCAACAAAAATAATCTTATGGTTGGGAGTCAGCAGAACATGAGAAGCCATATTAAAGGGTCGTGGCTTTAGGAAGGTTGAGAACCGCTGTCTTATAGGGTCACAATGAATTGGGATTGACTTGACAGCGAGTTTGGGATTTTGGTGAGAAAGTCAATAAGCAAAATGCCTGAGCATTCCTAAAACTGCACTTATGCTTTGACTGGAGCACTTCCACCTCTTGAGAACTATTATTTTGCTTGTGTTTTGTCTTTAGGATCAAGCTGGTAAAGCCACATTTCATCTCCTATTACAATTCTTCTAAGAAATGTTTCAGGATCTTGATCCTACATAGTTGAAATGTCCATCGAAAGCTCTGACCTTCTCTGCCGCTGATCTGGGTATAACAGTTTTGGCTTCTAGCAAGCAGAAAGTTTGCTCAAATTTAAATGTTCAGTCAGAATCAAGTAAGCTAAACCATTTGAGATGTCTAAGGTACTAGCTATTGCGTCTGCTGTTGATCGTTGGTTCTCTTCAATGAGGGGAAAGGAACAAGATTAATAGTTTCCCCACAAACTGATATAGATGGTCTGCCAATCTCATCCTTTCTTGAGTTGTTCCTTTGCAAACTGCTTTATTTCTTTGGGGCAATGTCCCCAGAAACTTTTCTTTTCTTTTTTTTTGAGCTTTGAAAGTTTTTTTGTTTTTGTTTTTGTTTTTGTTTTTTTTCAATTTTTTTTTTTAACATTTTATTAGGGGCTCATACAACTGTTATCCCAATCCATATACACATCAATTGTGTAAAGCGCATTTGTACATCGTTTCTCAAAACATTTTCTCTCCATTTAAACCCCCGACATTAGGTCCTCATTTTTCCCCTCCCTCCCCGCTCCCCCCTCCCGCATGAGCCCTTGATAGTTTATAAATGGGTATTTTGTCATATCTTGCCCTGTCCGACGTCTCCCCTCATCCACTTTTTGGTTGTCTGTCTCCCAGGGAGGAGGTCACACACAGTTCCATGTAATCGGTTCCCTCTTCCCTACCCATTCTCCCTTTACCCTCCCTGTTTTGCCACTCACACCACTGGTCCTATAGGGCTCCTCCGTCCTGGATTCCCTGTATTTTCAGTTCCTATCTGTACCAGTGTACATCCTCTGGTCTAGTCAGTCTTGCAAGGTCGAATTCGAGTCATGGTAGTGGGAGCGGGGAGGAAACCTTTAGGAACTAGAGGAAGGTTGTATTTCTCATCATTGTTACATCGCACCCTGACTGGCTCATCTCCTCCCCGAGACCCCTCTGCAAGGGGATCTCCAGTGGCCTACTAATGGGCTTTGGATCTCCACTCCGCACTCCCCCCATCATTCACTCCCATAAATTTTTCTTAAGAGCATCAGTGATTTCACCATTCTGGGTTGGTTTTACTTTGATGTTGAAGCAGAATTCATGCTGCCCTGATAGGAGTTTTTTTTTTTTCAAACGGATGCCTTCTCCTACCTAATGTAAGGCATTTTTGGAAACCATGTATCCTTAGTTCATAAAACACATTTTCCATGAACTCTCTGAACAACTTCATATGTCCCCTACAACTGTCAACTTGGTCAGTAACACACAGAACAATACTTTACACACCCTGAGTGAAAACAAACACTTCATAATTTCCTAATAGTGGAAAGCATCAAAGAGTTATAACAAAAACTGAAATACCACAAAGGAGCCCTGGCGGCATTATGGGGTACAAATTGGGCTGCTAACCACAAAGTCAGCAGTTAGAACCGACCAGGAGTAGCTCTGCGGGAGAAAGATGAGGCTGCAGAGACGTAGTCTTAGAAACCCAAAGCAGCAATTCTACCTATAACAATGTTTACTAATAAACATAGTTCCATCTGTTCTCAGATTCAGTTTGGCCGTGGTTTATGATCAATGATATATTTTCTAAATACCCATAGCTGTCACTGGCTTGAGTTCTTCCTGGTCCGATTAGCAGAGGAAATATGCAGATGAAGTACATGTACAGAAAAAAGATGGAAAGGACTAAGTTGTGTTGCACTGGATGGAAGTGTCTAGTGCCGTTAAAAATATGATTCACTGCAATCACATTGCTAAAACAATGCCTTATTTTTCTACTAGATTCCCCATTGAGCAAATTCACATAATCAAAACCAACATCTTATCTCTAACATGTTGTTCACCTTCTTGACCCACAACACGGTAAGGTTTTATTTAAGAACTCCTTCCCCTAGCTCTCTCTGGCAGAAACAAATTCAGTGCAACCATAATGTCAATATGCACAAGGCATTATGTCTTACTCTGATGCATAAACAATCCATGTTAGCACTAGTAACACCGTGTTATGATTTCAAACAGTATGACTTCATCTGAATCGAGTGGGAAGAAAGTATTCAATACTGGAACTGTATTTTCATTTTAAGAACCAGAGTCAAGGGGAAGCAAAACTCAATGCAAATTTCCAATTCATAAGCCCCCATCCAAGGATGTAGCCAACTGGGGATGTGTGTGGGGAGACTTGTGGTTCACTTGTAGATTTTAAAAGCAGGGCAATGGATTATTCGCTAGTGAAAAGTAACAGTTTCTACTCTTTCATTGTTTAACTTCATGAAAATGATAGGTTTATACCATAACATATACAATGAAAGCCACCATCATGAAGGTTAAAAGCACCTGTTCATATCCTAAGAAAAATCACTAAGGCCTTACAAAATGAGTATGCACTTGTGTAAGCTTTCAAACGTTTAACAGGTGATATTTAATAGTAAGGAAACTTAATGTGGAAATAGAAAGGAGCAGAAACACCTGGGCAGGTCTGCCAATGTGGTCGTCTATTTCTCATGCAATTGCATTTTCAGCGTAATTAGTTTAATTGAGCTTCTAAATCTGGGTGATGTACTGCACATGTAATTAAGATTTAATTAAAAATGTTCTATAATAAATTGTTTTCCATTTCTGACAAATCACATTAGAGAGGTAGATTTTGATTGGAAATGCTTTCTTAAATGTGCTAATCATCTGTGCTGAAAAAGGAAGGAAAAAAAGGAATTCTGTTGAAAGTTGCAAGAATTTTTTTTTTTAAATATGAGGTAAAGGGCATAGCTTTCCTTTGACTACTAAGACATTTAGCTGAGGAAGACAGGAACCCTCATTCATTTAAATATGCAGCATTCTGTAAGGTGATACACAAAAGGCTTTTGCCTTTTCATATCTGTTAAGTACATGGCATAGGATTTCAAACTTTTATTGTGAAAATATAGTACATCAAGCCTGCTGGTGCATCAAGGCTTTGCACTAACCTGCTAAATCCTGAAACAGAGATGAAGCCCCTATTGCCCGTCCAAGACAAATTAAGCCACTGGACAAGAGTGCAGCGCGGCTGTAGAAATTCCAAAGACGTATCACTCAGTTTTGCCCAGTACGGTTGTAGATTGAGGTGGATGTACTGCAGAGGATCACAGCAGTGCTGGTTCAGGAGTTTGCAAGTCTGAGCTAATCTGCATAGATCTGGTAGCGTAAGATGATTCAGAATCAGCTGAATGAGCTACGTAAAACAAAAGACATGAAGATTATCAAGACTGCAAAACAAGTATCATGTTAGCAAGCATGCAACATAGCCTAATAAAGAGCAGTATTCTACAGTTTATAAAACCATTTTCATGTGCAAATGAACATTCAAGAGTTATCTAAATGCAAAGAAATAATACTTGTTTGACATTTCAAAACTGTTCAGTGGACTAGGCTCATGTTGACTATTCGCTTTCTTAGGGTGCAAAGAAAGATATCTTGCAGATTATCTTGGGAGATGATCTGTTGAACTCTACAATTTTTTTTATACACTCAGTATTTGGTGAATATCTACTACACACCAGACAATGACGATAGAACAGTTCTTACTCTCATTGCTGACAGCACAGTAAAAACCCAAACCCATCGAAATTGAGTCAATTCCAACTTACAGTGACTCTGCATTGGGTTTCTGGGGCTTGCTACAGCTGTATGGGAGCAGGCAGCTCCATCGCTCTCTCAAGGAGTAGCTAGTGGGTTTGAACCACCAACTTTTCAGTTAGCAGTCCAGTGTTTACCCTACAGCACCACCAGTCACCTCACTCACTGCCATCAAGACTATTTCAACTCATGTTTGGGAGGCTGTAAACCTCTACAGGGTTAGAAAGACTTATCTTTCTCTCTTGGAGTGGCTGGTGGTCTCAAACTGCTGACTTTGCAGTTCACAGACCCACTAGTAAAGATCTGAACAACAACAACAACAAAAAAGCAGTACAAAGATATTATTAGCAAGACTCTTATCTTTAAGTCAAATTGTCTCCCTGAACGAGTACAAGACTTCTTCTTGTTTAAAAATCATTTTATTGGGGGCTCGTACAACTTTTATCACAATCCATCCATCTATGCATCGTGTCAAGCTCATTTGGACATTTGTTGCCATCATCATTTTTCAAAACATTTTCATACTACTTGAGCCTTTGGTATCAGCTCATTCCCACCCCCTCCCTCCTTCCCTCATGAACCCTAGATAATTTGTAAATTATTAGTTTTCCATGTCTTGCACTGTCCAATGTCTCCCTTTACCCCTTAACTGTTGTACATCACCCTGGGAGGGGGTATAGGTAGGTCACTGTAGGGAGGTCATTGTGATCTGTTCCCTTTTCCCCCAACCTTCCCCTTACCCTCCTGGTAGGGCTACTCTCAATATTGGTCCCAAGGAGTTTATCTGTCCTGAGTTCCCTGTATTTGTATACTTGCTCTTATTTGTACCTGTATACATGCTCTGGTCTAGTCAAATTTGTAAGGTAGAATTAGGGCCATGAAAGGGGTGGGGAGAAGCATTAAAGAATCAAAGGAAAGGAGTATGTTTCATCAGTGCTATACTGCACCCTGGCTGGCCCGTCTTCTCCCCGTGACCCTTGTGTAAGGGGATGTCCAACTGCCTACATATGGGCTTTGGGCCTCCACTCCACACTCACCCCACCACCCATTCACATTGACATGATTTTTTTTTTCTGGGTCTTTGATGCCTGATACCTGATCCCATAGACACCTCATGATCACACAGGCTGGTGTGCTTCTTCCATGTGGGCTTTGTTGCTTCTCAGCTAGATGGCTGCTTGTTTATCTTTAAGCCTTTAAGACCCCAGACACTATCTCTTTTGATAGCTGGGCACCATCAGCTTTTTTCACCACGTTTGCTTATGCATCCATTTGTCTTCAGCAATTGTGTCAGGAAGGTGAGCGTCTCAAAATGCTGTATTATTAGAACAAAGTGTTCTTGTGTTGAGGGAGTTCTAGTGCAAGACTTCCTTCCTAATGATTGAAAACTTAGATGCTTCTAAGCTGGGTTTCAGAGAAAACTATTGCTAATATCCTGTTCTTAACAGCAATCACAAAATAACGTAAAAGAAAACCAAAGCTATTTGCTACGTGGTGAAAAACAAAAGCCAATAAAGCATTTAGTTGAAAGAGGAAGCTGGGTTTTACTTACTGCTGGGGATTTAATCTAGCTAGGCCTTTTGTTTTGTAAATATGCCCTTGAATCTAGTAGGTTTTCTATTTCACTATCTAGAGTCAGTATTAAGTCCAGGTCAGAATGTTACTATTGTAGGCCAAAGTATAAAGGAATATAGATTGACCACAAAATGATCTTTGAAGTAAGTTTAAAGCATGTTTCTAAAAAACATGCGCATCAGCTGACTAATAAAAATTTTGGGATGCTTTTGCTATTTATTTGTAACATTGGAAGTAGGCTTTAAAAAACAGTATAGGTTTTGCCTGTGTGTATGTGTGTGTATGTTGGCATATGCTTTTGACAGAGAAAGGTATTAAATTAAACATCAGTCGATTATCTCATTATTCCGATAACCCTGCGAACCACTACAGTACAGGGGTAAAAGAAAACCCAAGAATTTAAGAAAAATATAAAATAAGATGTTCTTCCTTTTCTACCCTTCCCCTACCTACCTCCCTCTACAGAGAACCACTGTTAGCAGTTCTAATGATCCCTTCACGATTCTAGACTTAGGTTTATACTGTTACGGATATCACATACACTGTTTTGTACCTTGCTTATCTCATTTGATGTATATTTTGTAGCTCATTCTGTGTCTGCACATACAGATTCGCACATTCTTTTTCTGTTCTTTTTCCTACGGCAAACAGTGTTGTAACATTAATGTGTGTATTGCGAATGTGCAAATCTATACACATCTTGTCACACTTTTGCCGTACATTTTTGGAATAAGGTCCACATATATGAAAAGAGCTCATATATGTGCAAAACTGCAATTCAGAATGTTTTTTCACCGACTTATAAAGCCATGAACAACATATAAATACATCCATTCACCTATGTCTTAGACAGTACTGGTATCAAAGGTTTCAATTTTGCCATTCTATAAGTCAAAAACAAACAAGCACACACAAAAATATTGACTTGTTTGCAGTTTTTCTTGTATGGTTGTTTTATTACTGTGGTAGTTACATAATCTGGTGTTAATTTGGGACTTGAGAGGATTAAGAGTGAAGGGGTGGAGTCTAGTCTGTCAATCGGGTCACAGCCAATGAGACCTCTGTGTGGGCATGGCCTTTCCCTGAGGATTCTGGGAACTCCAGTATTTCCTCCTTGGAGGCAGAAGACACACACTCTCTCTCTGCTGACTCCCTGAGAGATGCTCTACTGACAAGACACATGGCGCTATGCGGATATAGCCCGTGCCCTCATGCCCTGGGAGCTGAAGAAGCCACATGAAGCTACCCAGAGGCAGTCAGAGTTTCAGAGCTGAAGAAACCACGTGGAGACCCCTCCCAGTGCTGAGATGCTTACAATGCCATTGGATCCACAAGACTTCCCACCCACTGGCCTGTGATCTTCCTGCATTCAGCATCATTGCATGTGTTTTGTGAGTCTGAAGAGGACTTTATAAATTGGTATTGGACACATGGGCTATTATCGGACTTATAGGCTTGATCTGGACTAGGCTGGGATATTTTCTTAATATTCAACTGCTCTTGCATATAAAGCTCTTTCTTATATACATGAGTGTCTCTAGGAATTTGTTTCTCTAGTCTACCCAGACTAACATAGCTATTAAATATGGAAACCAGCTATTTGTCAAGGGCGTGCCAAATGATTCATTTTTTCTTGTTGGTCCATCCCTGGATTCTGTCCTGTTGTCTCTCCATTGTTTCTTCTATCATCAATAGCTCTTCAGGTCAATTTCAAATGCAGTATCTAAACTTTTAAATGTTTATATATTGGAATGCACGGAAATGTTTGATTCCAAATGAGAATCTACATTCATTGTTAATTCATAATTATCAATCCTAGAGCTTCATAATTTCTGGCAAGACTAGCACCCCCTCTGCTGCTCTTCTTCTCGGAAATGTCCTGGGCAGCAGACAACTAATAAGTACACTCGCAAAGGAACTTTATAAAATCAAGAACAAATGAAAATTTGGATTTAGCTGTCATTTATCAAACAATTTTACACATCTACTGAGAAGACTATAGGATTTTCTCCTTTGACTTAGTATTATAATATTCATATATAATTCTCTAATATGAAAACTGAATTCCAGGTATATATGAATTCTAGATTACTTCGTCTTACTATTCTTGGAAAACAATTCTATTTACTGTCCACTCTTAAGATGTTGGCATTAATAGTCATAATAAAAATATAACTGATCTGTTATTTTCTGTGTGCTATCTTAATATTTACAAAACTTTCCTCCTTCTTTATGCTCTGAAGGAGTTTAAGGATTATAGATATTTTACCCACTGCTACTGAGTTTGTTCCAACTCTCAGTGACACTGTATAGGTGTCCAAGACTGTAAACCTTCACAGGAGCAGACAACCTCATTGGTCTTCTGCTGAGTGGCTGGTGAGTTTGAAGCACTGACTTTGCAGCTTCACCCACTATGCTACCTAGGCTCCTTATGGGAATCATACATCCCTTAACTGTTTCAAAGAACCTACGGAACCATTTGGGTTTGGCAACAGTCAATTTTTATAGAATGAATTAAAATATTGTTGTTTTAACACAAGCAAGTTTTAATGTTAAAAGAGATTTCAGCAGAATTTTAAAGCAATCAGTACAAAGAGGCACTGAAAATTAGATATAACTCTGCATCAGAGGATAAGTAATTTACTCTTTCCAGATGATTTGTAATTTAAATAATCCCTAAAAATTTCTGGCATGATTCCAAAATGCTACTATACTGAAAGATGTATACTATGAAAATATTCTACAATACTTAACACTATTATTTTAAGCAAATAGCAAAATAGAAAAAAAACAAGGAAACTATGTCACTGATACATAGAAAGTACTTTTGTATTTTGATGAAATAAAAATTAACGGGTTTCAAGCCTATAACACTCATTAATCATTAATTACCTGTCTGTCAAAATGTACTTTTATATAGGGGTATCCTAGCATCAAGTACCATTTGATACCACAATGAATGAAGCTTCTTCCTCTCTCCTTAGTCCCTTAATCAAGTCTGGGAAGGCTGCCTCAGGCCCTGAACTGAATGGTAAAGGGCCAACAATGACCTGAATGGTAAAGGGCCAACAATGACCTCCAAACACGGGCACTTCTAACTTAGCTCTGCACTTCTAATTTCTAACTTGGCTCTGCAGCAGTCAATGTTACTGGCTACTTTCCTAGCTTCACAGCACTTTGTTTGTTCTTCTGTGTGACCCTCAGATGTTGGAATTCTATGTTTGACCCTTTGTTCTCACTCTGGAGTTTCACTAGAAATTGCATTCACCATGGTTTCCCCCTTCTCCTCTTTGCTCTAGTAGACTCACTCAAACCTATATTAGAATTTCAAACTCAGCAACCACCTACTGTCCTCAAGAGCAAGTCTGCTTTCATCTATCACAGACACCTCAAAGTTAATGTCTTTTCCACACTCGTACTCTAATGCTGGTGTTACAGTTAATGAAACTTCCATCCACTATGTCCTTCTAACGGAAACCGGAAAGTCCCTCATTTTCTGCTTCATCTTCATATTCACCAGTTCATTTTGATGTGTAGAGTCTGAAACTCTGGATGTTTATCTCTTCCCCAAACCTTCCTATTTCTAGGGCTTTATCAATTCCTGCCTGAATTACCACACTAGCTTCCTGTCTGAGAACCCTGCTTCTCTTCTGACCTCCTGCTGGACTATTCTATATTTACTACCAGAGACTGAAATCTCATTTTGTTACTCTTCTTAAAACAGAATAATGCAAAATTGTCAGTAATTTTTCTACTCCTTACAAAAAATATTGACATGCTTGAAAGACAAAATCCCCCATGAAGCACCTCAGGGATTATTTTAATTGTGGGTCAATGCATGTACAAAAATGCCTGTATTTATGGCTAACTCCTAGAATATTCGCTATCATTTCATACCTTTTTCTCCCATGCTAAAAAGAACAGACTAGGAACCCCGGAGAACAGAGGAAAGTGGGTGTGAAATTATTACAGGTATAATTCCTGTATCTTGAATCTGCTCTAACTTGTTAACAAAAGTCAACTATTTACAAAGTCTGTTATTTTCTGACTGCTCCCAACTGATTACGGAGAAACACAACACCCTCAGGACCACTGGTTAAAGAAATAAAATGTAAACTTCTGAGGAATATACATCATTACCATGTACGTTGTCAAAGTTACATAATCTGTTGTCCATTTGAGGCTTAAGAGTAAAGAGGTGGAGTTTAGCCTGTCAATCCGGTCATAGCCAATGAGGACACTGTGTGGGCATGGTCTTCTCCTGAGGATTCTGGGAACTTCTTTATTCCTCCTTGGAGGTGGGAGACATTCACTTTCAACTCACTCCCAGAGAGACACTGCAGCTGACAGGACACATGGAACTATGCTAGTGCCCTGAGCTGGAGAAACCATGTGGAGACCACACAGAGAAAAGCTGATGGAGCCAGACCTCTGGAGCTGGAGAAGTCACGTGGAGTCTCCTGCCAGTGCTGACATACCCCTACTGCCACTGTATCCCCAAGATTTCCCACCCACTGACCTGTGATCTTCCTGCATTCAACATCATTACATGTGTTCTGTGAATCAAAAGAGGACTTTATAGATTGATATGGAACACATGGGCTAATATCAGACTTATGGATTTGATCTGGACTGGGCTGGGATGTCTTCTCAATATTCAATTGCTCTTGTATATAAAGCTGTTTCTTATACACATGTGTGTCTATGAATTTGTTTCTCTAGTCTGCCTGGATTAACACATACATGAATGAAGCAAGCAGCCTCATGTCTCCATTTATTTTCATCTCTCCACCATGTCCCCTACCAAATGCTTGGATCCAGCCATTCTGAAATATTGGAGTTCCCAAACAGCTTCCCATGCAGCTTCATGTCTCCTCACCTTTGTACATCTTCCCTTTGCCTGAAGATTTCCACAGTCATTCACTAGATATTCATTTGACTGTCATGCGTCATGTATTTTAACAGGTCAGAATAAAATTCACAAACCATCTCAGTTATATTTGTAAATTTACATTTTGGTTTTTCAGTTTGAGAAAATGTGTAAGAATCAGAGAATGTGATTCACTCTCTTTGACTAAACTACTCCAACGGCTGCAAGGACAGATTCTTCTCGGCAGGACAATAGCTGTCAGTATTCCTCATGCCTTTCTCTCACCAGCTCAACATTTCTTTCATCTTTCTGCGATCTTCACTAGCGAGGGCCAGAGGGCCCTTCTCCATCTGCAAAGCTTCCTTTCCATAACACACAACCTGGATTAGAATGTCTGAGTTGGACCTTCCTTCCAGGCTTGGCTGGCTGACTGGATTACCTTGAACTCCCAGGCATTGCGATGTGGCATGAGCAACTTCACAGAATATAAACTATCAAATGCTACCTAGGCACAATAACCATTAATCATGCCAGGCATTCAAAAGGTGTCTTATTGTTCAAAAAGTTAAGGTACTTATGCTATTACAATGGAGAATCTAAATTGGCTATAATTTAAGAGTACATTTTTCTTACAAATAAATTTGGTTATGGTATTTATAACCATATAGAATACTCATTACTGGTTGGAACTAACTCGATGGTACCTAACAATGGCAACCACAACAACAGTATCCCTCAGCAAGGGACAAAAAGGTCTGGGGCTGTCCCAACCCCAAGGAAGCATGCAGGCAGAGGTTTGGGTTGTCACATGAGTGACATGCGACTGGCATTTAATGCCAAGGTGGCAGGAAAGATAAATACCTCCTACTGCAGAAGGCCCCTGTAGAGACCTATTGGAAAAAAGAATATGTCCAAATAAAATCCAAAAAGTACAGTCAGTCAGAAGACGGTAGAAGGAACATATGGTAGAAGAATAAATAGAGCTCAAAGAAACTGTAGAATACTAAGAGGAATAAGCATACCTCTTACAATCTCAATGCTTTTAATTTTGATAGCAAATCATCTTTAACATAAAGTGTGGATAGTTGAGTCCAATGCCCACACTTATAGTTACAAAATAGAGCCTAATTTATTGCTTTATTTCTACTGATTTTAGTTGTGATGAGTCGCTGTGAAGTCGTTCCAATTCCTGGTGACCCGGGGTGTGCAGGGCAGAGCTGCTCTGAAGTCAGAGCTGGGACTTTCCAAAAGCAGAGCGCCGGGCCCTGCACCTCCAAGTGGGCTTGAACTAGTGAGCTCATACTCCAACACTTCACCAGCTATACCAGCTGGGAACTCTTATCAAAACAGTGATAGAATACCATATTTAGCAGTAAATCCAGAATCATTAAAGTTCAATTAAAACAAACAAGGTAAAATCCTCTAACATCATTTTGCCTAGTTTTAAAAAATCCAAATGTGCTATACACAGGATTATGTGCAATTTACCAATTATCTAGTAAAACAGCCATGAATATCTAAACGGCTACAGAGTTACAATGTAATATCCAATATTGCTACTAAATATTTTCAGCTTACCTCATAAGGTAGTTTATCAAAATATCCATTATTTGGCCATTCCCTGAGAGCAGCACTGCTAAACTTTTTGTTAAGAGTATCCATTCCACAATCATCATTTTCTTCATCATCATCATTTTCCAGACCATTCATGTCCATGCTTGAAGTCTTGGGAGACAGCCCTGGCTTGTCCTCCATACCATGGAGCACGACTGCATCTAATTCAGTGTAATAATCCAGAAGAGAACTATTCACTTCCAGCCGCAAAAGGTTTGTGGGGAAATTTATCTGCTTAATACAAGGCTTAAACTGACGAGCCTGGGAAGCATTCACCTTCGTAGGTCTCTCTGACCAAAGAATCTCCCATCTGCCAAAGAAAAAAACTTCCCTATAACATACTTTAGACTGAGATGTCCTGTTAGCATAAAGTGATGGCCGCACACCAATGAAGCACAACGTGAAGCGGGACCATCAAATAAAGTAACCAGAATCAAACACAAGTACTGTTTCCAAGATGTGAAAGAACAAAGAGGCTACGTGCCATAGGGTTTATTACTCAAATGATACGTTAAAATATTTTATTGTGAATTGAGTGAAAGGTTTATAGAGCAGATCAGCTTTCCATTTGACAATTCATACACATCTTGTTTCACGCCATCGAGGGCTGTCCCCACAAAAGAACACCACTCATCTCACTTCTACCCTGTGCTCACTGTTTCCATCCCTCCTCCTTTCCTAACCCTTCTGAATTTTGTCCTGGGGCAAATGCAGCGCTTTTGATTTTGCCTCTCCCTAGAGCATATTTCATATTGGTCCGTTTTAAAACTGTAATGGGTAGTTAGAGGTATGTCCAGTACAACACTCAAATTTTAGAGGAATATAAAGCACATGGGACAAAGACCCCCCCCATTGTGGAAACTAAACTGAACATCTTGCCTCACAAAGGTCCCCTACTTCATTTGTTACTGACCTCAAGTTTTCTTATTACATGGGTTAAGCATTGGGCTGCTAATCTAAAGGTTGGTGGTTCAAGCTCACAAGCCATTCTCCAGGAGAAAGAAAGAGGCAGTCTGCTTCCTTAAAGATTTACAACCTCAGAAACCCACAGGGCAGTTCTACTCAGTCCTACAGGGTCACTGAGTTGGAATCGACAGCAGGTTTGGGTTTAGCTGGGCCATGTTTTAGTTATCCTTGTATCTCTAGTCTCAAGCAATTACCTAACACATAATATATGACTATTTTGTGTTATTTCTCCAAATGGACTACATATTACTTTTCACACAAGAAATAAGTGAAGATATTTTTACTTTATCCTTGTGGTACTACTGCAAAATGACATCATATGTTGTTAAGAGGAGTGAGTGTCTTATGCCCTGGAAACAAGGCTCCCTGAGGACCCTGTGAAAGAACTGCTTTCACCAGCTGATAGCACACTCGGACTCAGCCAATCTGTGTTACTGTTTAGAAGTTTTTGTGAAGCCCAACAGAAAACAGAAAATACATTATAGAAGTCCCATCCACCAAGTGCTCCACAGTAAATGAACACACAGACGACACACACACGATTCAGAGCTCGGAACATACCACAATGTATGTGAAATCATGAAAACTTAAATATAAGCCTTTAAAAGACAAATTAAAGCAGAAAACTGTATTTTAATCACATGTTAATCTACTGAAGGCCTCTCTATCTACCTACCTTGCAGGACATGCAAAATGGATAGGTCAAAATGGCTTTCTTAACATTTCTAGTATACTTAAGTACATCCATTTAATACAATTTTAGTATAATTTTTGCTGTTGCTTCTTTATAGAATGAGCATTGTATATTAAGTTGTACATATAACATTAAGATGTCAGTGTAATAGCATAGTTAAAACAGAATATCAGGTTATTATCAGTTTTAAAAAGATTTTGAAATATGTCTAAATCAGTTTCAGTTTATATTTTTATTTTTTTCCTTGAGGACCTAACAAGTAACAAGGAAAAATAGTAAAAAGAGAAAAAAAGGTATTTTATAGGCCCTTGGCTGCCTGAATTAAGTTAGCATAAATTCCAAGGACAATACAAACTCTGGTATCATACATTCAAGTGAATTTTTGTTTAAAATACCCCAATGAAACTAGACTGCATCATTTTCAACTTTGAAAGAGAAAGGTGTGTATTTTACCGAAGAAGAAAATATGATCTTTTTTTTAATTCTGTAAAAATAAAGCCAGAATTTTTAAAAACAGTAAGTTAAAACATGAATACACACATGCTTGCATACAGGGATATTCTCTCCTCTCTCTCTCTCTCTCCTGGGAGATTCCCCAACTCTTTTAATCTTCTAGACCTAGGACACTGTTGATGCACCTTAATTAACTCCTTTTAATCACTGGGCAAATGTGGCTAAACTTTTATGCCCTGGAAATTTATCTTGGCGTCCGTCTCAGGCTGGGGTTTGGTTTACAGAGGAAAGGCTCAGTTCTCCACTGGTAGCCAACGGCATAATCTTTCCCATGCCACTCATCTTGTTTTCTGCTCATCAACGCCCTCTGATGTTTCAACTGTACTGAATGCCCACTATGTGCCCAGAGCTTGAGAATAATGCACTAAACCACTCTCTTCTCTGTGACTGCTGAAATGCAGATCGGCAAAAGAGGAAGAGAGAGCTTTCGCTAATGGAGAACACAGACAGCAAACTTTCTTACTGGCATTCAGGTTTGAAGTCAAACACGTGGATGCATGAAGCTTCCTCATGACCTATGTTGCCATGGTCAGTAAGCATATCAAGCAGTCAACATTTCAGCCTGTTCCATTTCAGCAGCTCGAATTGAAACGATAGGACAGGAAAACACACAGGAATAAAAGAAAAACGTGTTTCTGATAGGTGAACATCCTATTGTTCACTTCCCTCATAACACATCCCTAATCGGAAATTAACAACCAGGCATTTAGGATACAATTAGGGTACTATACATGGTCAGAACACTGACTTTTTAATATAGGCATAAGAGTGGATGGATGTGTAGATTTTTGCTTCCCTGTCCAATTGCCCCCTTTCCTATCTGATTCCCTCTGAGATCAGAAAAAACTGGATGGTGCCTCGCTACCATTACTGAACATCTTGAACAATGATCCTCTAGAATAACAGCTATCAGAAGAAAGAAAATGCAGAACAAACGCTTTATTTCTCATGGAATCCACACTCTGGAGTCATTGAGGCTGGATAAGCCCCTGAAATTATTGCCCTCAGATAATCTCTAAACCTCAAACCAAAATATCCCCTGAAGTTTCCAGAAAAACCAAGCAATAATTTAGTTGAGCTAGTAAAGAATGTCTGCCTTGAGCACTGTGTGCTTTTAACGTGATGTATATGGAATCAAATTGACAACAGCAACTCTAAAGATAAGATAGGAGTCTTTGGGGATACCAAGTTATTAATGGGTGAGCAAGTTGGGAAATGAAGGTGTCAGGCTGAGTTTTCTAAATGAACAAAACTAATGAAGTGTATATATATAAATATATACATGGAGAGATTTATTAAAATAAAATCACCCATGCCATTGCAGAGTCTGGCAATTCCCAAACCCGTGAACCAGGTGTCAAACTAATGGCTTCTCCTGACTCATGTAGTTACAAGGAACTGGTGAACACAAAACTGGCAATTGAGACATCAGGATGCTGGCTCACAGGACTAGAAAAGCTGGAAACTCTTAAAATATACAGGTCATAGCAAAGGCTGATAGCTCATAGTCTACGAACTGGAGGTCAGAGGGTAATGAGAGTTGGATGCAGGATGAAAATAGAGTTACGTTTGGTCAGACCATCCATAGATATTAGATGCAGACCACACCTCCCAATTGACTGGCTTAGAACTGACTGACTGTTCACACTAGACTACAAAACAGAAGGTGATTATATTACATTATGGAAGAACCATCAGACCTACATCTACAAAACCTCTGAGAATCATTGTCTAGCCAATTTGACACGCGCTCTTCACCATCACACACGGTTAGATTGGTTCCACACTCAAAGAACGTTATCAATGTCACTGAATTGTACACGTAGAAATACTTGACTTGTTATATTTTCTGCTATGTACATTCTCAAGAACAGTAATAATATGTATTAAAATGCTTCAAGACCTTCATTTGCTGATATGACATGACTCAAAAACAAAAGGAACAGCTGTAGGCATCCATTAATAACCAGAATGTGGAATGTGTAAAGTACGGGTCAAGGAAAACTGGAGTAGACAAAAATGAAATGGAATGCTTAAAGATCAATATCTGAGACATTAATAAGCTGATATGGACCGGTGTCGGCCATTTTGATTCAGATAATTATATGGTGTACCAAGCATGAATAACAAATTGAAGAAAAATGGTATCACATTCAACTTTAAAAAGAGCATTTCCAAATCTACCCTGAAGTATAATGCTGTCAACGATACGATAATATCCAGAGACCTACAAGAAAGACCACCTAATACAACTACTATTCGCATTCATGTACCAAGCATTAATACCAAAGATGAAAAAAACTGAAGATTTTTACCAACTAAAGAAGTCTGAAATTGATTAAACATGCAATTAAGATATATTTATAATCACAGGTAACTGGAATTGGAAATTTAGGGACAAAGAAGGATCAATAGTTGGAAAACACGGTCTTTATGATAAAACGTTAGAAATCATATGACAGAATTTTGAAAGATCAACGACTTACTCATTGCAAATACCTTTTTTTCAATAACATAAACAGTGACTGCATAAGTGAATTTCAACAAATGAAATAAACAGGAATCAAATCCATTATATCTGTGGAAAGGAACAATGCAAAACCTCAAAGTCATCAGTCAGAACAAGACTAAGGGCAATTGTGGAATGTCCCATCCTTTGCTTATATGAAAGCTAAAGCTATAGAAAATTTAAACAAATCTACAAGAGCCAAAGCATAACCTTGAGTATATCCTGCCTGAATTTCGAGACCGTCACAAGAACAGACGTGTGCAGTGAACACTAATGACTGAAAATCAGATGATTTGTGGATGACACTAAGGACTTGGTACAGGAAGAAAGCAAAAGGTCATTAAAAACACCAGAAGGAAAAATAAATAAAAGATTAAAATGAATGCCAGAAGATACTTTGACTAGACCAGAGGATGTGCACTGGTACAGGTAGGAACTGGAAACACAGGGAATCCAGGGCGGATGAGCCCCAAGGACCAGTGGTGAGAGTGGCGATAGGGGGAGGGAAGAGGGAAGGGGGACAGAAAGGGGGAACCGATGACAAGGATCTACATATAGCCCCCTCTCTGGGGGACGGGCAGCAGAAATGTGGGTGAAGGGAGACGTCGGTCAGTGTACGACATGACAAAATAATAAAAATCTGTAAATTATCAAGGGTTCAGGGGGAGAGGGGTGGGGAGGGAGACGAAAAGTGAGGAGCTGACACCAAGGGCTCAAGTAGAAAGAAAATGTTTTAAGAATGATGAGGGCAACAAATGTACAAATGTGCTTGACATACAATGTACATACGTATGGATTGTGATAATAGTTATATGAGCCCCCAATAAAATGATCTAAAAAAAAAAGGATACTCCTAAATTTGCTCTTGAACAGAGTAGCTAAAGTGAAAATAAGAAAAATAATGACGTAAAAGAGTCAAGCAGAAAATTTCAAAGGGCATTTTGAGAAGACAAAGTAAACTATCATAATGAAATGTGCAAAGGCCTGCAAGCTATGAATCCAAAAGGGAAGTGCATGCATGATGTCGCATGTGGAATGAACCAAAGGAAAACAAAATCAATGTGCTTGCTTCCCATGCCTATCTTATAGAAGTAGGCAAACCCGCAATAACATAGACCAAACAAAAAGAAAACAAGATTGAGGAAATAAAAGAAAAACAGAGAAAAGCTACACGATTCCAGGTCTGTCCACTGACCTTTATGACTACTTCCTCACTAGTCCTGGGGGAATTCCAGGAGCTGCCCCTCCTAGCCTCAAGTCTATTACTGGGGCTCTTTAGGGGCTTTGTGGCTTGGCTTGGCTCCCACTGCTGGTCTGTTATGTTCCCTTCTTGGTTCACCCCACTGCAGGGGGGTTCAGACCGGACTAACTCTCCGCCATGTGTCCCCACTATTGTTCTCTGTCACATTGCGCTCCAGTGAGGGGCCATGTCTCGAGCTGTTGCCAGCCTTACAGTCTTCTCTGTGCCTTAGCAGCTCCGTGCAGGAACATCGTTCTCCGGCTGTGGTGTGACAGTATGGGGTCCAGACCATCCCTTTCTCTTTTTCTTTCTTGGTTTGCTTCCATGTGGGCATGGTATGCCGGCTCCTCTCCCCGACCTGCAGGTTTTAGTGTTGTTCTCTCAGTCCCTGAGGGACTTGGGGGGAGAAGGTGGTGGGGAAAGGGTGTGGTGAGCAAACAACATCATGGAGAAGGGAACAACTGGGGAATTAAAATCAACAGGAGGACGTAGAGATCCTAGGGGTGTTGGAGCAACATCAATCTAGCTGAGAAGAATTACTAAGAGGCAGAAGTAGGGCAAGCATGATGGTGGGTCAGGAGGAAGGTAAAAGGAAACAAGAGGAACGATCTAGGAAGCAAATCTAATGGATAGAGGTATAAGCCTTGATGTACATATATAAATGTTAATTCATAAAAATAGAGGTATTGGCCTATGTACATATATTTAAATGGCAATACACTAAGGTAGTGGATGGATTTCAGGCCTCTGCTCATCCCCTCCCTTAATTATAAGAACACTTTGCTTTGTTCTGACAAACTGGCATTCTGCGATGCTCACCCTCCCAGTACAATCACTGAAGACAAAATGGGTGTATAAGCAAATGTGGTGAAAAAAGCAGATGGTGCCCAGCTATTAAAAGATAGAGCATCTGGGGTCTTAAAGGCTTGAAGTTAAACAAGTGGTCATCCAGCAGAGAAACAACAAGCCCACACGGAAGAAGCACACCAGCCTGTGCGATCATGAGGTGTCATTGGGACCGGGTAACAGGTATCAGAAGACCCACAACAAATAAAACCATATTGTTAAGAATGAGGCGGGTCAGAGCAGAGACCCAAAGCCCATATGTAGACAATGGGACATCAGGGAAGGGATGAGTCAACCAGCGCACGGTAAAGCACCCATGAAACACACAATATTCTTCTGGTTCCTTGAGGTTTCCTTACCCCTCACTATCATGACCCCAGTGCTGCCTCTCATTTTGGACTAGACCGGAGCCCGTGCACAGGTACACATAAGAGATAAGAGATCATGACACATGGAAGGCAGGAACAGGAATGGGAATAGCAATACCAGAAGGGTAGGGGAGGGTGGAGAAAGGAGAGGTGGACGGGGAACCAATTGCAATGATGGACACATACCACCACCACCTTCCAGGGGGACAAACAACAAAAACCGTGGGGGAAGAGAGACAGCGGTTGGTGTAAGATATGAAAATAATAATAATTTATAATTTATCAAGGGGTCATGAGGATGGGGTGGGGAGGGAGGGAAAAAAGAGGAGCTGATACCAAGGGCTCAATAGAAAGTAAATGTCTAGAAAAGAATGATGGCAGCATATATACAAATATGCTTGATACAATTGATGTATGGATTGTTATAAGGCTTGTAAGAGCCCCCAATAAAATGATATTTTAATTAGAAAAAAATTCAAGCCTTAGATGGTAATGTTAGATAAAATAATGAACCATGAAAGAAGCATCAAAAGAAAATGGTCACTACACCAAAAAATGTGGTTAACGTTCAATTACTCAATTATTTCAGGAGGGGGCATATGATCAAGAACCTCAGGTTCTGATGGAAGAAGTCCGTATTAGTGCTCATTCCTAAGAAAAGTGATCCAAGAGATGAGGAAACTATCAAAACATCACTAATAACACACACACGTAAAACTTTGCTGAAGATAAATCTAAAATGGTTGTAGCAATATGTCAACGGGGAACTGCCAGGAATTCAGGCAGACGATGGATACATTCCTGATGTCAGGATGGATCTTGACTAAAAACCAAGAATGCCAGAAAGATGTTTACTAATGTTTAGTTGGCCAACTAGACATTTCACTGTGTGGAGGATAAATTATAGAAAACCTTGCAAAGAATGTGAATCCCAGGGGACTTAATTGTGCTCATCAGGACTTGCACAGAGACTCAGAAACACTCAAACAGAACCTGGAGACACCGTGTCGTTTACAATCACGAAAGGCACACGTGAGGGTTTATTTAGGTTGCCATGTTTCATTCTGTACATCAAGCTAATAGTATGAGAAGTTGGAATCTGTGATGAACACACAGCAGGTTTGGTGGAAGACTTACTGACAACCTGCAATATGAAAATGACACAGGTTTACTTGCTGAAAGTAGGACTTAAAGAACTTAATGATGAAAATTAAAACTACCTACAGCCTTCAGTATGAATTACATCTCAATATAAAGAAAACTAGTATCTTCACAACCAGACCAGAAAGCAACATAACGGTAAAGGGAGAAAATATTCAAATAGTCAAAGATTTCATTGTTGGGAGGTCCACAGTCAACCTCTATGAGAGCAGCAATCAAGCATGATGAATCACACGGGGCAAATCTGTGGCAGAAGAGCTCTTTTACATATTAAGTGCCGAGTTCCCACTATGGAGGCTGCCCCAAGCCAATCACATCATACCAAACCCAAACCAAACTCACTGCCATCAAGTTGATTCCAACTCATATCCCCCCTACAGGGCAGAGTAGCACTGCCCCTGTGGGTTTCCAAGACTGGAACTCATATGGGAGTGGAAAGCCTCCTCCTTCTCCAGCAGAACTGCTGGCAGTTTCTAACCGCTGAACTTGTGCATAGCAGCCCAACACATACCCACTACACCATCGCAGGCTTGTAAAAGTCCTTTCAAAGGACACCAGGACCTAATCTACCTGCCTCTCTACTATTATTGATGCCTCTTCTTCCTATTACTCTCACTTACTGGGCTCCAGTGCCTTGACCTTCTTCTTGCGCCATGAACATACAAGGCCCCTCCCACCTCAGGCCTTTATCTTTGCTGCTGCCCGTTGCTGAAGCACTTATCTCTCTAGGTTTCGTGACTTGCTCATGTTTTGCTCAAATCGTTCTTTCTCAGTGAGTCCTTTCCTGATTGCTCTACTGTACCTTTTCCATACCTGGCTTTTCACCACTGATCAGTAATTTACCACATAATATAGCTCCCTTCACAAGAGAAAAAGTGAATGGGGGAAGAGATATTTGTTATGCCCACAGTGCCTAACATGTGGAAGATGTGCAAATATTAAATAAGTTTTTAAAGGAGCATAAAGAGCTCTAAAACCCTAAAATGAACGAGTAAATGATAGAAAACCTGACCAATAAATATGATCATATTTCACAGCCACTGGGGTAATGCTGTCTCATTAGTAACCCTACAGGACAGGGTAGAACTGTCCTGTGGGTTTCCAAGACTGTAACTGTTGAGATACAAATGGTTCTTCAGCATATGGAAAAATGCTCAACCTCACAGATAATTTGTAATTTAATGTTAAAAAGAGGTTATATATCTTTTTACCTCTTAATAAAATTACTTTAAAAATTAATTTTAGCAAAAATGCTAAAGTGTATTAACAAACTATGAATGAGGCTTTCGCCCAAGAGTTACACACAGAGGTTGCTGTATGTACATAAGGCACATAAGTATGACCCTCATCCCACCCTGTTCCATAAGTTTAAAACATAGCCTCTTTTTTTTTCAAATCATTTTATTATGGGCTCATACAACTCTTATCACAATCCATACATACATCAATTGTGTAAAGCACATTTGTACATTTCACTGCCCTCATCATTCTCAAAACATTTGCTCTCCACCTAAGCCCCTGGCATCATCAGCTCATTTTTTTCCCCTTCCTCCCCACGCCCCCCTCCCTCATGAACTCTTGATAATTTATAAATTATTATTTTGTCATATCTTGCCCTGTCCAATGTCTCCCTTCACCCACTTTTCTGTTGTCCGTCCCCCAGGGAGGAGGTTATATGCAGATCCTTGTAATCGGTTCCCCCTTTCCAACCCACTCTCCCTCTACCCTCCCAGTATCACCACTCACACCACTTACTGGTCCTGGATTCCCAAAACACAGCCTCTTTAAGAAGGCAATTGGCACCATGTAGCAAAAGTTTGATATTGGAAGTACAAGTTCACATATCCATGTCCCAGGAATCCTCTAGGACTTATCCTACAGACACATTTGCACACTTGGGCTATGACTACCATGGTTATGTACTATGTTTGCAATAGTCAGGACTGGAAACAACCTCATCAGCAGGGGACTTGTTAAGAAGTTGGGGTAGATACATGATTTGCATTATTTTCTGCCATAGAAAAGAACAAGGAAGCACTCTTTGTCTATTTATGGGAAGACCCGATATATGTGGGGTCTGAAAGAAATTCATGGAAAGATAATGGAGTATCTCCATAAGCTTTTTTGAAGCCCTGTTATATATTATTAAGTGAAATATGCAAATGGAAGAACAGTGTGAATAGTGTGCTTACTTTTGTATATAAAACTAAAGTAAGAATAAATTAGTATATTCATGTATCAACATACAGACACTCTGGGAAAAACAATACAAATGAGACTGATAAGTAGTTTCTTAGGATGAGAAATGGATGGTAGGTACATAGAAAACTGTATATATGAGACTACATGATATACTTTTCAGATTTTTGAACCCAGGCTGTATTACCTAGTCAAATAATTATACTAAAAAAAAAAAATCAGAAGACTGATCTACAAAGGAGGCAGGAGCTGCTCTGGGAAATAATGATGCAAATAGGTAGGAGGAATGAATAAATTACTTAAAACATTCATTTTTAAATAAATATGCTGCTGCAAAATCATCCATGTAACAGTAAAGCTAATTGCCTAAGGATCTTTTATAAGAATCATTCTATAGGTCTATTTTGAGTTCATCAAAGTATGTAAAAATAATTATCATTATGCCTGTTAGAAAATATTTTAGAAGTCATATTTTCCTACCAACTTCTCAGAATGGTCCATGCTCCAATTAGTTCAAATGTTGCTTGGCATATATGGTACATTTTGTGATACACAATCTCAGCATCTATTAATATTACAGTGTTGAGTGCTATAGGTATGAAGAATACATTAAATAGTATGATTTTTCTTCCCCTTCAACATAGCAAAGGAAATTTCAAACATCAACTTTCTTCAAATTACTTAGGCAAACACCCTCCCAGTGGGAGGGTGGCAGTGTGGGGAACCACACATATTATACTATTTCGGCCAGTTACAGGAGGCAGGTCATTGAAAATTAGTCTTACCTTACTTCAGCTGGTGGACTTGGGGAATAGGGATTGGCAGAACAAGCCAGAATTCTAATCACGGCTCCTGGATGATAGGTTTCCAGAACGTGCACAGCTGTAGGATACACCTGTTGTTCAAAAGTAAGTTCCACGTAGTCCTGGCTCTGAAAATTAGGAGGTGTCCTTTTGAATGGCAAGGAAGCACTAGGACACTGATCCCACCACGTTCCATACGTTCGAAACACAGCTGTCTGAGTAAAGTCACCAGAACTTGGGAAGACATTTGGTACCCCTGCCAGATTCCACATGGTGTAGGACATACTATTCTCACTTCCATAGTGAGAACTGAAATCTACTACTTCTTTGGCATACTGGACCAGCTCCGCATTGAGAGGGGAAGCCCGGCTGTTTGGGGCTAGAGTTCTATGGCTGTCCATCATTTCTCCTCGTGCAGCTGTCCTGGCTCGGCGCCGAAGGCATATATAATAAAACATAGTCAGAACTGTTAACATGGGGAAAACTGGTGGCATCTAGATGTGAACTATGAAGCTTCAAAAGGTCAGGTGTCCTCAGTAAGATGGATGATCTCTTTGAAGGATGTTCTAAAAAATGAATGGGTTGGTGAAGTGAAATAATTTAAGTAAGTAGAAAAAAATGCATGAATAAGGTAAATAATAGGTTTCCCCATGCCCCACCAATGGAATTTCCCAGAACAAAACTTTTGAAAAAATAAGTTTTTTTAGACCGAAAATATAAATCTCTGGTATAATCTATCTAACAATATTTCTAACAAACCTAAACACTGTATATGCACACAACCTTATGCTATATGAGAAACCTTATGGCTGCATGGCAAACAAAACTGGTACTTAAGGTAATGGAAGATGCATGATCCCAAACCTCTTCTCTACTCCATACAAAAGTATAACCAGCATTGAACGAATATTCAATGCTTGGGGCTTCTAAAATTAAAATTATTTTGAATATATGACCAATCACTAAAATGCAGCTGGAAATTCAAGAAGAGTCTTCAGTATTGCTGTGATTTCACATTTTAACAAATCGTTTTCTATTGTTAATTATTTCTCTCTCCTAAACATGCGAAGTCCAGATTTCATAATGTGGGAATATAGCTTTCTGGGGTTGACAGTTAATCCAGACCAACTAAATCAACTGCCTTACACATCACAGATCACCAGACAGTGTTTAATTTATAGCTCGTGGTGTTATTTGTTAGGGCAGTTCACGGCTGGCTAGCAATCTGGTCTGTTGCCAGCCCCTCTTAGAAATCACTCACCCCAGATAGAATGGTCACAAGATACACAGAGGAAATGCAAAAGTTGGCATTCATCCATGTGGCCTGAAATCTGCATGCTGATTCCAGGAACAGGTTCTGAAATGTGACATGTGCTTACCTGTAAAACAAGGGTTTCAGAATATATTTTTATTTCCAACTTGAGAAACACAACAAAAAGATTATTACAGGTTAAAAAAAACCAAAACAACCACATTTATTAAAAAGCAGTGTTCAATCTGAACAGGTCACATTTTTCTGAATCTTGTAGGCAACTGTGGATAATTAATACATTTTAAAATTTATGACAAAACACAATTACCATGTAGTAATTCTTTCTACATAAAGGTTGCACACCCATAGCTTATGCACCAAACTATGTTGACATTAAACAGTTCTGCAAAATTTAAATTAGTCTGAAACCTTTAGTAACCTAGAGGGACCTATGAGAAGAGCTTGCCTAAGCTCTCCAAGTAGCTGCCACTGTTTATAGGCAAGCCCACTAGTTTATAATACAAGCTTGGCTACTGTCCACACTGAAAAAAATGGCCTCTTGTCTAAACAACTGAGCAATCAAACACATCATATATACTCGAGTATAAGCCGATCTGAATATCAGCCAAAGCACCTAATTTTACCACAAAACTGCATTAAAAAATGTGCTGAAAAATCTTGGTTTATACATGAGTATATATGGTACTTTTTTTATATCTGTAAAATCTTGAGTTTAGTTTTTCAGTAAAAGAAGGTGAATGCATTAACTTCTATTTAACAGAGAAATATGTGATCATTCTAAAACTTTAGAATTAAGATTGTAAGACATCATTATACTAA
>NW_022107431.1:76573235-76581974 GCF_000313985.2 Echinops telfairi
TGTATGAGCCCCTAATAAAATGTTAAAAAGAAAAAATTTATTTCCCACTCAAAATTTGCTAACGGTTTTCTTTAATCTACAAATATGATCTAAATTCCTTGTCTTGGTAAGGCTCCACTCCAAGCTGTACCCACCTCATCAGTCAAGGTCTACTTTGTCTCATTTCCCCTGTTATTCTTTTAAAAACCCTTTCTAAAAAGTATATTCCTGGGCCTTGGGTGAAGGTTCATAGAGTAGATCATCAATTTAAAATCGATGACTCACACATTTCATCTCATTCACTGCAATCCCCTCAATGTGGCATCACCCACCTCCTCTCTTCCCTGGGTGTCTGGTCTCCATTTCTCCTCCTTTCCTAATCCTCCTGCACTTTGACCTTAGGTAAATGCTATTCTGTCCATCCAAATGGACAATTATTCTATCATTTACACATGCCAGCAATGGTATTGTTCCCTTGTTGACCTGACCATTGTTTGGCTTAAAATTGAGCCACAGGGTTCAATTCAGTTCCAGACCCAAAGGGTGGTCAAAACAAAACTTTCTGGTACTGCATTTACCGTATATAATCAAGTATAAGCCGACCTGAATATTAGCCGAGGCACCTAATTTTACCACAAAAACTGCATTCAAAATGTGCTGAGCACACATTGTTGAGAACGAGGGGGGTTGGAGGGGGGCTGGAGCAGAGATCCAAAGCCCACCTGTAGACAGTGGAACAATCTCCTCACAGAGGGGCCACAGGGAAGGGTTGAGTCACCAGGGTGCATAAAAGTATTGATGAAACACACTATATTCCTCTGGTTCCTTGAGACTTCTTCACCCCCCCCACTACCAAGACCCCAGTGCTGCTTCTCAATTCAGACTAGACCAGATCATGTACACAGGTACAGAAAGGGATGGGAGCTCACAACACACAGAATCTAAGAACAGGAGTAGAAATAGTGATACCAGAAAAGGTAGGGGAAGAGGGTTCGGAGAAGAAGGAAGAAAGGGGGGAACTGATGGCAATGATCGACACATAACCATATACCCCTCTCCAGGGGGAAGAACAACAGAAAACATGGGGGAAAGTAGACAGCAATCGGTGTGAGAGATGAAAATAATAACAATGCACAATCAATCAGGGGGTTATGGGATGGGGGGGAAGAATTGATACCAAGGGCTCAATAGAAAGTAAATGTCTAGAAAAGAATGAAGGCAACATATGTACAAGCATGCCTGATTCAATTGATGTATGGATTGTGATAAGCTGTACAAGCCCCCAATAAAATTATTTTTTTTTAATGTGCTGACACACTTGGCTTATACACGAGTACATACGGTATATTAGGTCTATGCTTTCGCTCCACAAGCATCTACACCAGGTGTAGGTTTCTCAAAGGAAGGAATCTGTGCAAACCCCTTTATTATCTTTTTGAAGCTGTAGGTTTATAGTAAGCATACAATGTGGGGTATGCTGCTAGAATGGAGATACGCAACAACAACAATTTACAAGTCTGCGGTTAGGTGCTGCTGAATGGGCACCAACTCACAGCAACCCTCTAGACAACACCACACAGCCCTGCTGGCCCGTGCCGTTCTTACAGTCCTCCTCGTGAGAGTCGAGCCTCTGGTAGCCGCTGTGTCAATCCATCGCATTGAAGAAAAAAGTGCAGAAACCTTAAAATTACCTAACATCCCTCTACCTCTCAATGGCAGTCAAACTTAAAAACAATGACATGCTTAGCAAAATATAACAAGAGAAACAGTAACTAAGTGCTCAGTTTGAAATACTGAGGAACAATGCAAACATTTGAGAAACAGCGAGGAAAGTCAAATAGAGCTTACTTGAGTCAGGAAGCCAGTCTAGGCCTCACTGGTTTGGAGGGGACTTTCTACCCGCCACGCAGATGGGATTTCAAGCCAGGTACAGACCTCTACAGAGCTACTATGAAAAACGACTGGCCGGGAAGTTTCAGGAGCATGAGACCAGCTGTGGCAAAGGGAGAAAAGTCACTGGGAGGAAATTAGAACCCTATTGGCATGTACCGTGCAAACGGTATGGACCTAAACTCACATTTCCTTATGAGTTAAAATCACTTCTTCCACCATCGCCGAGTCAAAAAAAGTACAGTTACAACTGGTCCCAAACTGACAAAACATTAAGGTCTGGCTGGGACAAATGATGAATTGTGCAAGGAGGCTTCACAGCCCAGAGCTGACTCAGCCTGCAAGGAAGATATGCCAAGTTAAAAAAAAAAAAATCACAGAACACCAGTGAAAATGACCATGCTAGGGGAGGTCAGTTAAGCAGTCAAAACGAGGAATTTGTACCTCAAGAAAAAGAAGTAGAACATCTGAACAAGACTTTTTCTGGAGCAGGATAACGGTGTCATTAAAAGTAAATAAGGTCTTTCTACAGCACATATTCCTAGTAGTGATATATCTTTATGCAATCTGAAGAGAAACCAGAGTATGCTAGTAGTGATATACCATGAATCAACAAACCAGATTCCTGCTATAAATGTGGGAAAAATAATTATGCAGTTATATTACATCAGATTCTAACATTTCCCTTACCTCCAGTAGAAACCTGTCCAAAAAAAAGTTTTACAATTGCAAAATCTTTGCCAAAATTTGAGATATAGCATTTTCTTTTATACCATATCTTTGTTTAAAAATAGGCCTCCAGGTAAATTTAGAAAGGTCTTTTTCTAAAAAAAAAAAAAAAATAGACTCAGTCCTTTTCTTTCTTAAAAGAGAAAGCATTAATGAAACTGAGTTAAAAGTGCACAAGTTTTCAGAGTAAAGAACAACTTATAACAAGTATCCATATTGGTTGGCAAGTGCACAACTTTAATTGAAAAATAAATGGATGGGTTAATTTGGAAGGCTGGATGTAATGTTTCTGGGGATGACCTGAGCAAAGGGAGAAAACCACTTGGCAAGATGGAGAGACAAGTGTCACTGCACAGTCTTTGGACATGACTTCTCACTTTATACTCTGCAAATGGCTTCCACTAAGGGTCTTCCACTTTCTTTATAAAACAATCAGAAAATAAAGCAGTTTTATAAAACCAAAGGAATCTCTACGGAAGGAGATAGCATCATTCATGTGAGCTTTCATGATCATTGCTGGCAAAGAGAAGACTGAGGCAAATTGCAAAAGTCAAACTCTATTTGGCATACCAAGCTACAAGCTTTACAACTATTTATAAGCCATTAGTTTTTACTATTATAATTTATAAGGTAATGCTGAGCCTATCACAAATGTCATAATGGCCACATCATCTTTAAGACATGCTAAAGTCAAGTAAAATTTCCCACTGAGATAACATATGTAAAGTGAGTAAAAATGTTGGGGGGTACAATGAGCATATATACATGTTCAGACTTCTTTAGTCTAGAAGAGAACTGTAAAATGATGCTTTCGTTTTTCCAACTATGGGTAAGAGAGTTGACTTTCTGTGAGATTAAAAATGATCAAAGTCATTTTTGAAAAAGCAATGTCAGGATAAATATATTTATTCTTTTCCCCCACAGAATATAACAGAAGCTAAATCCTATTTTTGAAAATAATTAAGGCATAGAATTAAAAAGCGGGGAGATGCACAACCCTACTGTTAACACTCTTCAATGATTCTCAGCTCCTCCCCGACCTACTAAAATGGCACCTAGGAGTTCTGGGGGTGGGAAGAACATATGGAGAAGAAAGGACAGCTCCTCCCACTTCTCCCTGGGAAGCGGAGCTGAGAGTGGAGGCGTGCTATTGTCTCTGGACTCATGGGCGGCAACAACCAATGGAGAAGTCCAAATTGTCCAAGTGTGTACTGTCTGGACTCGTGCCAGAGTATGGAGGCAATTTGTGATAACCATTGAATATCCCAACGGGCAATGAGCGAAATCTAAAAGATACAATAACTCTATTTTATGAGGAGAAGGGGAATCAAAGACAAAATTATTCTTGCCCCAGCTGATGTAAACAAACAAACATTAGTCCAGGACATCAAATTTGTCCAAAAGGAGGGTGCTGAAACAAACCTTTCATGAAGTACTTTCTCTTCCAGTTGATTCAAAACACTACTTTCAGGATACAGACGCTCACACTCTTAGAGAACACACACACACACACACACACACACACACACACATTATTCTCCATGCAACAAAAAGTCAATTTAAGAATGAGATGGTCATTATTTTATTAGTTACTAAGCCCAATCACCAATCAACCATGCTTATGAGATGTGAGAGTCTCCACGACATCCTGAACTTTTCTACGAGCATAATTAAGGGGGAAAACAGCAGCCCTTTTAATTTGTATCATGAGATTTCGTACTCCTTGGGAAGCAACTCACTTTCGATGACATGGTTTTTATTATAATACAACTTTATTTTCCACCACATCTTTCATACTATAAAATGCTTAACAAAGTTAAATAATACAATTACAGAGAAAGCAATAACAGTGGAAAAGAGAAATTAAGAGGTATAGACAGGGGAGAACATATGTTTACTACTGAGATTTGAAGTGAGATGGGGCGTCGATGAGGCGGAGAGACGCAGGATGGCAGGAACTGCAGAGAAGAGGGTGTGCTTCAGCCGAGGGGGGGGGGGGCTCTTTGTGAAAGAGACAAAAGCAGGCCAGGAGCTTGAATTGAATGAAAGCCAGAGGGAGAGGCTAGGTTCATCCAGTGTGGTTTTCCTGCAGCCTGGGCTACAACTTCCTTTCCATTTGTCTTTGGAACCTGGATAACAATTTTCCAACTCACAAAGGAGTCTCAGCCTCAACAGATATTTCCAACAGTGGAAAATAGACACAAAAACAAACACAAATCACAGGCAATAAAGCACGGTCACATTTTAGAAACAAGTAGTAATTTAACAGTTACTTACAGAGAAACTCACGCGAAATGTCAATGAAGCCATAGCGAAAAATAAGGGTTGGCACAACTTTGCAGGACAGCACCCCACAAGCAACAGAGTGGATAAGGTGGTGGTAAACCAGGGGGGGGCGGGGTGAACCTTAAATGTTATATAGCTTCTGAATCCTCCTGAGACTGAAAAAATTCACTATTTTTTTAGAAAAAGACTTTTCTTATTGTATCTGAAAATTGAGATACAGTGAAGGAGGATAACAGCAATCAAGAAAAGAGTAGAACTGTATTTGAATTTGGTGCGGCATCTGACATGGACAGTCTTCCTTCTTAGCCTTCCCGCGCTGGGCTTCTACGCCACCCCACCCTTAGCTCTCTTAAATGTATAAAGAAAGGTGCCATTAGAAGGAGGGTTTCTTCTTGATCCCATGATATGATATACAAGGAATATTTCTCTATTAACACACCACTCTTCTCCCTCTCCCTTACACTGTCACAGGCTCCACCCCTTGCCGTAGACCCACCAGAACATCTGTGCCCACACAGGGATTGTGCCCACACCTCAGCCTCTCTAGCCCGATAGACTGAATGTGCCTTAATTGCCCGTAGAGTCTAACTCCTGGCCTATATGCTTAATAAGCATGTGTTCTATTGTGTAGAGACTGGCTGAGTAGATGGCATGAGAGAATGAAAATAAGTTTTTAAGGTAAGGGCCAGAAATTAAACTTGTGACTCTTTAAGATAAAGAACATGCAGATCAAAAATGGAAGCCAAAAATTATGTTCCACATCTTGATGCAGGGAAAGAAAAGGGGGGAAACAGATAATGAAAATCGAAACACAATAGGTAAGGAGTCAAATGTATGAACTGCTCTGAAGCCATCTGAGAAGGAGCAGTATACACATTGAAATGTGACTATTCAAAGAGAATGTAAAAAATGATAACTTTTATTAGTACAAAAGAAATCCCTGAATAGATAAAAGAAACTTCACTCTGGCCACAAAGTAACTCTGATTGAAATTAAAGATTGATTCATGAGACAGATGATTGGAGAGGTGAAAGAAAGCTATTTTCTCAAATACAAAGGTTTCTTTTAACACTCCAAATCTACTTTAAGACCATAGGTTGATTATGGAGCACTGGAAAAAAGGACAAGAGAAAAAGAAGCTCCTTGTTAAAAACAGAAGTCATAACCTCAGAGCAAGGAGAAGAGACAGGCCCAAAGAGGTGATAGCGTAAGAGCAACGGTGAAAGGGGACAGTTTAACATCACTCCCCCGACATACTGGGAGAGAACAAAGGCCTAAGGTTCGCCAAAGCGGTCCTTTTTCTTCATTGTGTCTGCCTTCTCATTGTACCAAACAAGGGCGAAGCTTCAACAAGTGTGGAGAAATTCCATTATCTTCCAACTCTACTTTCCACGAAGTCCCCTTCAGATGCTTAAAACTAAGGAACCATAACAATGTAACCGAATCAGTGAGGAAACTATTGGTGCTGGTATCATGGCTCTATGTGTACCTTCTCCGGCTAAGTAAGTTCTCCACCAGTTAAAAGATGTCTATTATTGTTTACTAGGACCTGGTGCAAAATGAATGAATCAATTTCTTAACTGAAGTGAGCCTCCAATCCAGTTTCAAACTTCTTGAAAATCTAGGCCAGGCGTCCTCAGACTACAGTCCGTGGGCCACATGCGGCCCCCGAGGACATTTATCCAGCCCGCCGGGTGTTTTTGCCCCATTTTGTTTTTTTACTTCAAAATAAGATATGAGCAGTGTATAGGAATTTGTTCATATTTTTTTAAAACTATAGTCTGGCCCTCCAACGGTTCTGAGGGACAGTGAACTGGCCCCCTGTCTAGAAAGTTTGAGGACCCTGCTCTAGGCAAATGCAAGCAGAAAGGAGACAGCAGAGGAACGAGCCAGAAAGAAATCCAACATCCTAGAAGCAGATACTACCCGAGACAGAAGTGGAAGAAGGTAAGGACAGCGTATACTGCAGTCACCACTGGGCAGGAGCGATACCTACGTTTGGCTGCTGAAATGGAATAAGGCTCTTTTTTGAAAACCTGACCTCATCCCAAAACCAAAAGCTGCCCTAAAAAAAAAAAATCTACTGTGAGATAAGTCGTAAAATGCACATGGAAAAATGAAGTAAAAAAGGAGGAGGAGGGGGTGATGAAGAAGAAGACCCCAAAGGACTGACCTAACGGCAGGGGCAATCTTGAAACCAAAGATGCAACCAATCTCTCTCTTTCTTCTAAGAATCACAACTCAAAAACACACAAAAAACTCACAGCCACTGATTCGATTCTGATTCACAGCAACCCTATGAGACAGGGTAGAACTGCCTCAGTGGCTTTCTGAGGTGTATTTCTTTTAAGGGAGGAGAATCCCTCATCTTTCTCCCACAGAGCAGTCGGTGGGCTTGAATCACCAACCCTGAAGTTAGCAACCCAAGGGATATCCCCAGTAATCAAGGGAGGGCTGAAAAAGTTGCAAAGATGTGACAGAGAAAAATCTAGAACACATCAGGCTCTTCCAAACCCTTTGCTAATTAATGAACCAACGCCAGTGAGGAAAGAGGTGCCACACAAGTCAGACTATGGTTAACCTTGTTGGGGGCAAAAAGGGATACTATTTAGAATCAATTTAACTCAACACTGATAACAGATAATTCTACAGATCTTAGAAAAAACACAGCCAGATTATTTCTTAAAAGCTAGGATGGTGACACGTTGACTCTGACTTTGATGTGCCTCCATTACTACAAAAGGACATCGTGGCTGTTAGGTGTTGTCAAGGGGGTTCCGACTCAGAGAGACCTTATGTACAACAGAACGAAACATCGCCTCATCCTGCATCATCCTAACAATCCTTCTTATGTTGGAGTCCGTTGTTGCAGCCACTGTGCCCATCCATCTCACTGGGCGCCTTCCTCTTTCTTGCTGCCCCTCCACTGTACCAAGCATAATAGCTTGGTACAGTGGTCTCTCCTGGTAGCATGGAGTGGTCTCTCCTGGTAGCATGTCCCAAACACTAGCAGGACCAGGACAAGCCGGGAAACCTTCAACGGACTGGTGTCCTGTCAGCAGTAAGGACTCAACGTACCGACAATCATGATGATGGCACTCTGCGGTGTTGAAGGTCACCACAAATCAGCGTTGAGTCGGTATCTACTGACAACTTCACAAAATAACTTTTTTCTGTCATAGACTGGCTTTTAATAAGCAAATCCAAACTTCTGAATATGACAAATATAATTATTAAAAACAAAAAAAGAGAATTAGAAAAGTTGTGGAATGACATCAAAGACATCATACATGAAGATAGCAAAAAGGTCATGAAAGAGTCAGGAAAGAAAGAAAGGACCAGAATAGATGTTTATGGAAGAGACTATGAAACTTGCTCTTAAACACGGAAGGGAAAAAAACAAAACAAAACACGAAAGGGCTAAAGTACATGGACGAAATTATGAAGTAAAAGAGTAGCTGAGATCAAGCTGAAAGAACTAAAGAAAACATTCAAACCCTAAGTTGCAGTATTAAAGCATTCTGTAGAGTCACTATGATTCGACATCGAGTTTCAACCATTTTAGGAAGTACTACAAGATCCAGAACTGAACCAATGGTTTTGACAGAAGGAGGTCAAGTTGAACTGAAGACACTAGTGAAAAACAAAGCTCTTGGAATTGTTAGAATACCAATTAATATTTTTTTCTTTTAAAAAAAAATCAGTTTATTCAACAATGAGGTACCACCTAACACCCACAAAGGTAGCCCAATTCAAAAAATCAGAAAGCAATAAGTGTTGGAGGGGCTGTGGGGAGACAGGAACTCTCATCCACTGCTGGTGGACTTGTAAGTATGTACAACCACTATGGAAATC
>NW_022107431.1:76585423-76590049 GCF_000313985.2 Echinops telfairi
GCCTACAAATGGGCTTTGGGTCTCTAGTCTGCACACCCTCCTTATTCACAATAATATGATTTTTTGTTCTGACGATGCCTGATACCTGGTCCCTTCGATACCTCGTGATCGCTCAGGCTGGTGAGCTTCAACAAATGGATATAACACCAAAAGTAGTCACTTATCTACGCCAAGATTTAGAAGACAAGGACTTCTCACCAACCGACTGAAAGAGATCCAGACTTCGGCCGGTTACAAAGAAAAGCCACCTAACAGACAGTGGACATTCTACAACAGCATCCCTATTTTCACATGTGTGCTAGGTGGGGTTGTCCAGAGAAACAAAATCAGTGACACTCATAGACGTTTAAGAATGAACTTTGCATCAAGAAGTGGTTTTCTATCAAGAAGGCATCCCAGCCCAGTCTAACTCAAGTCCCTGGGTCCAATACTAGTGAGGCCCTCTGCAGACTCAGATAGCTGCAGGCCGGCCAATAGCGCAGGAAGGTGAAGCGGAAGCAGGGAGCTCACAGCTTAGTTAGTGGACGCAGAGTCATGTGGATCCAAAGTTGGTAGAAACATGGGGGCTCCATGGGGCCACACCCGGAGCCGGACACAGATCCCAGACACAGACACAGACACGAAGACGCAGGAAGGAGGAAGGCAAAGGGCAAGAGAGAGAAATGCTCACTTTCTCTCTTATAAAAAGGCCGCATCCTCAGGAGGCTTCATCAGGCTAACTAGTAGGATGGACTCACCCCTATAATTTCACACAGGTTCAAGTCAACATAAAATCTAACTGCCACAACATGCAAGTAAAATCTTAATGATAATTCAAAAACAGTTAAAGCAGCTTATCAACAGGGAAGTGCCAAAAATCCAATCCAGGTTTGGAAGAGGAATGAGAACAAAAACTGTCCCTGCGAACATCAGATGGATTTAGCTGACAGCAGAGAATACCAGAAAGATGGTTCCTTGGGTCTTACTGACTATGCAAAGGCCTTTGAATGGGAATTCCAGAACATTTCACTGTGCTCATGAAGAACCTGTACATGGATCAAGACGTTGCTGTGGGAACAATACAAGAGAATACTATACGGTTTAAAAGTTGAAAAGGTTTGGGGGGTCATTTTGGCAACTTTGAGTCTTCACGTGTTTTGGACCAAATAACTCAAGTTAGAGATGCAATCCCCAAGCTTGTTCATGAATGTCTTAATTATTAGTTTTGTTTGCTACCAGGGTACTCTAAAAGACACCTACCAGCTGGAAGCTGCCTTAATGTTTGGAAAATCAAATCCCACTTCTGTTTGACACCACACAGTATGCATCAGTCCTATTCACGCGCTTATCAATTCGGGCCTCTGTTCTGGCACCAGCTGTACACACCACTCCTTCCTGTGACCCTAACCATGCAGTGCGCTCACAGTTACCAGTTAAAGGGTGCGGTCCTCCAGACTGCCAAGTCGGTCCAAGACCACAGATTGCAGCCGCAAGCTTGGGAGCCCCAACACCCTTACTTTTGACCTGCTAGTCTTCCCCCTACCCCTTCATCATGCTACTACATAAACCCAGGGATTCGGCTATCACTGTTCCTTGGGCTGAGTATTCACATAACTCATGGACGCACTATTCTTACAATTAGTTTTATTTATAACAAAAAGGATACAAATGAAAAGATGCATTGGGCAGGGTCTGGGAGAGTTCAAAATGGGCATCTTGCGCTCCCATGCACATCAATGTCCATCCCTTGAAGCTTCATACCAGAGCCTTTGTATGGACACCCTGCCCTCCCATGCACACCATGGCTATCCCCTGAAGCTTCCCTATCCAGGGTCTGTGTGTGTTATGTATTAGGGTATAAGAAACCCTAAATCTGAAATATAACTCAAAAAAAGCATTTATTACGTCTTAAACAGGACAAAGACAAGACGGAGGCATAGCACCCAGATGAGGGAGACCATTAGCACCGTCACAATAGCATCCCAGGAATTCCAGCCCCACAGCTCCTCAAATAAGGTATGGACCCAAAAGGAAACTCACTAGGTGGGAGTACAGAAGCAGGAATAGAACTTTGGAACACATACATTATGTTAGATACCAGTTTACAAGACAGGTCCAGGGCCATCTGACCAAAGCAGTCAGGGTATATCTAGATGACCAAGCCCTCCAGTAAAGTGATTTCCATCAAGGGCACACCCAAGCAATCCCCTAAGGAAACTGACCCTCCCTGAGGGAGCTGGAAGATGAGTAGGCAACCCACTTTCCAATGTACTCTGCCTGAGGGCAAGACTTTTAAAACCCCAGGTCAAGGGTCACAGAAAGGAGGGACAGGAGGCTTATTTCACACGAGGATTCTGCAGATGGATTCTGGGCTTTCACTGTGATCCACAGCATTCGGCAAACCTGGTGCTCAGAACTTAAGAATACAGTTAGTTGCCAGTTAGTTGACTTAGAGCAACCTCATGTGTACAGAATAGAGCCTCTCCCCAGGGCTTCCAACGCCGACACCTTTCAGATTGACTGGCCTATCTTCTGGGTCTAGCACTTAACCACTTGTGCCACTCCAGTGCCTTTATTGGGCTTATTACATAGCATTTTGCTCAATGAATCATGCCCCCTTCTCTTTTTAGCCCAGGCAGCCCTGACCTTAGTCACTCTATTAGAAAAGCTTCAGCTGGGGTGGGCGGGGGTGGGGTAGGGGGCTCCTTAAAGATACTCCAGCCACTGAATATGCCAAGGCTTTATCGGCTCTCCCTCAGGAGCCAAGTAAAGACCTACTGAGTGTGTTGGCAAGATATGTCATTATCAGCGGCCCCTGTGATTCTCAGGGTTTTCATGAGTCGATTTTCAGAAGTAGATCCACAGACTAAATTTTTCACAAACTATATTCTTCATAGTCCGAGCCTGAAAGCTCTTTATATCACAACAAACAAACCATCACTGAAAGATGGGCAACTCGTAACTCATTGCCAACAAGTGGATTCTGACTCAGAGGGACTGCCTCGTGGCCTGGAATCAGTCACAGATAGCCTACATAGAATTCTACTGAAGCATCACCCAAGTTCACTGCTATCCGGTCGATTCCCAATCACAGTGACCTTACATGGCAGAACAGAGGCTGTAAATCTTCATGGGGACAGAAAGCCTCATCGTTCTCCCTCAGACTGACTTATAGATTTGACCTGTTGACTATTAGGTTAATAACACAACGTAACCCAATACATCACCACGGCTCCTTAAGAGGTTAACTCATTCACTGCGAAGTCAATTCTGACTTACAGCGACCCTATAGGACCAGGAGAAATGCTCCTCTGGGTTTCTGAGACTGTAACTCTTTACAGGAGTAGAAAGCCTTGTTTTTCTGTGAAGGGCAGCTCGTGGCTTCAGACTGCTGAATGTGAGGTTAGCAGCGGAACCTGTAACCCACTACACCACTAGGGCTCCTCCGTAATAGGATAGTAATCCAAAAAGAAGTGGGGAAAGAAAAAGCTAGCTTAATGGACAATTAGAGGCTACTGTGAGCTACCACCAACTGCCTGTCAGTTGGCTTGCTTAAAGTTATGATGCTGGAAGCTGTGCCACTAGTATTTCAAATACCAGCTGGGTCACCCATGGTGGACCGGTTTCAGCAGAGCTGTCAGACTAAGACTAGGAAGGAAAGCTAGGATTCTATTTCAGAAAGCTGGCCAATGAAAATCCAATGGATCATCACAGAATGTTGTGCTGGAGAATGAGGCAAAGGTTGAAAAGCACTCTAAATACAGTAAGGGCAACAAGGCCCTGGAGCATGGACCAATCACCCCACAGATGTGCACATGGGGTCACTATGAGTGGAAGGTGACTTCTCATAACTAGCAACAATTTGGGAGTGACGTACATTTCGACAAGTACACTGTCCTTCTACCCCAAGAACTCGGTGAATACAGGGCTCGGGGAGCTTTTGTGTGCCTGAGCAATCTCCCTCTACTCACCCCAAAGATACCATACAGGGTGTCTGAGGGCAGAAGACGAAGTGAACTGAAGAAAACAAGGCGCTTAAGAAACTGGTGCCCTGGTGGTATAGTTGGGCTGTGATCCAGAAAGTTTTCCGTTTGAAACCACCAACAGCTCCGGGAGAGAAGACTGGGCTCTCCACTCACGGGGGTCACTGTGAGGCAGCACTGACTCGATGGCACTGAGTTTCGTTTTTGGATTAAGAAACTGCGTAGTGTAAGCAGGTTGTGTCCACCACTGGGACAAAACAGAGCTCCGCACCTGGTTTCATAAGGCCTGCTGGACATAGAGGCAGGCACAGACACCAAATCCCTGGTCTATACAACTTTTACTTTCCAAATATTTGTATTTGGACTGCATCCCGAGACTTTGTGGCAATGTGCTATTTGGGAAACCATTAATGAAACCCAAAACCAGCCCCACAGTAAACACCCTGACAAGCAGGTCAAGTGGATGGTCACCCCCACCTAAGGACAGCCCCAAGCAGAGACACAAGGTTGCAGCCAGGCACCGGTGTGGCAACCGAGAAGCAGCCTCACACGGGTCAGGGAGGGGGGGAAATAGCACAGGGTGCTCATGGGAAATCAAGTCAGCGGGCAGAAGAGCAACAAGCATACAAATGACAGGCAGGTGGCCGACGCACCGCGGTCGGTC
>NW_022107431.1:76591485-76614951 GCF_000313985.2 Echinops telfairi
GTGAGTCTGAATTCCAAACTTTGGGTTTAGCTGTCCAATGCTTAACCCACTGCACTACTTGGGCGCCTTAAGTAGATACAGTATTATCTTTAGTTTGGCTCATATTTAGCTCATTACAAGGATTCCATTAAGATGTGAAAGTATGTAATAATGAAGAAAGGTTAAACCACAGATTACTAACTGCCCCCTAAGAGACGATATAGTAAAAGTGTTCATTTTGATATTGATAGACACAACAGAGTTAATCTGAAATACGAACACAGTTAATATTGAGTATAAAAAAATGGAAATTTTAAAATGGAATTAAAGTTCAATCATTACTCCCCCATACAATTACTTCGCTCCCTTTTTAAGTAGTTTTATTGGCACAGCATCCACATATCATGTTCAATTTAATAGTTTAATAGTTCAATCATATCAAGGAGAGTTGTACAAACATTACCACAATCAATTTTAGAACATTTTCTTTTTTGGTGTATTCATTGTTATTAGCTTCCCATCCCCTAACCTCCCCTGTCATACCCCTAAGAAACCATTAATCCAGTTACTGTCTATAAATTTACCTGTTCTGGATTTCACGTACAGACAAATATCCCCCTCCACCCCCCAAAAAGCTAACAACAATAACCAAATAAAATGGAGAAAAACCTCAATAGAAGAGTTAGTAGAAAATATTAAAAGCTAGAACAACTTCAAAATGGGTCAAAAGGTGTTCATTTGTTATCTAACTACACCTGCCATAATCCACTTTCCGCAGCACTCTGCATAAGAGCAAGGCTATTCATAACCTGGTCAATGGTCAGAAGGGATTCACTGGAGTCACGCATACACCCTCTTTGGGCACATAATGACTCACTTCCATAGAAAAGAGCATGCTGGGGAGGGGAGAGGTGGTAACTTTCCTGTGGAAAAGGCTGGTAAACACTACCTTAAAGATTAATGAGTCATATGGTAAATTGATAGCATATGCTGTACCATGAGTGAGCGTGAAGTGCTTACTGATTAAGATCAAAGACTGCAGACTGCAGTATAGATTGCAACTCAGTGTAACGAAAACAAAACTACTCACAATGGGATCAATAGGCAAATCATGATAGACAGAGAAAAGATTTTCCTTCTCAAGGCTTTCATGGTGCTTGGATCCAGAATCCATACCCATTGAAGGAACCAGAAATCAAACCACGTATTATTTGTGTTGGGCAGATCTGCTACGTAAGACCTCTTTAAAGAGTTAAAGAGCCAAAGGTGTTACTCTGAGAACTAAATCGCACCTGCCCCAAGCCATAGTACTTGGAATCGAAGAAATGATACATTTGAATTAAGGTGTTAGAGAAGACGATTGAAAATACCAAGGACTGCCAAAAGAACAAAGAAACCTGTCTTAAGAGAAATACAGCCAGAATGTTCCTTAGAAGCAAGGATGGTGAGACTGTATTTCTTGTATCTTGGACATGTTGGGAGAGGCCAATCTCTGGAAAAAGGACATTGCGTTTGATAAACCAGAGGGTCAGTGGGGAGAGGAAGCCCCTGGATGAAATGCATTGACGCAGAGGCTGCAGCAATAGGCTCAAACATTATTTTAGATTTGATTATTACAAATAGTGCTGTTTCAAACATTCTTGTTCATAGCTTTTGGTGCACGTCTTTTGCATGCCACTCCATCCATTTTCATCTCCTTATTATTTCAGAGAGTCAACAGTTGTGCTGTGATTTGTTTTGTTGTACTTACCATTTGGTGGCACAGAAACTGCTGTTGGCAATCTGCAGGTTCATATTTAAGACAAGGAAAAGATTAGGAGAATATTTCTCTGACTGCAAGGAATTTTTATCAGGGTGGGCCAATCTATCCTCCCTCCAGCCTTCCTGTCTCCAGGGCCACAATGTTGCCAGGCTTTAAGGACAAGGGAGCCAAAGGAGGCAAAGGAAAGCAGTGATGCTTATCTGTTAGTGATGGCCCTGATTCAGTGGGTGAGCCGTTCCTCGTTCTTAAATGGAATGTCGTTTGGAACTGAATAGCATCCCACGCTGTAACAGCACTATTACAAATAAAGAAAATCCCAAACAAGGCTTAATTGTGCACAAAGCCACCAGCTCAGCAAGCTGGTCCTGATCCATTCTATGTTGGCTTCCAAACTTACAATGTTGTGCTCAAAGAGGAAGGCAGGCAAAGAAGCCACAGGTTCACATACTGTCCTTTGTCCCTAATCTGGAAGAAGACGAAGAAAAGATAAGGAAAAAAAAAAACCCCAGGATCACACACGTTAGTATTTTCAAGTGACTTTATAACAAAATGTTTACAGTTATAACATTTCAGAACTATGAAACACATGACAATAAGATACCATATCTGAGAAGTAGTAACATTATTCAGCATACAAGAGAGAGGCCAAAACTATTATCTTCACAATGAAATCCTTGTTAATTTAGTCTCCTATCACTGATACCCAAGTTCGGTCTTATCTCAAGATGAGACCTCTCAGAAAATGCTTCTCCATTCATTTACTACATAACTCAGTCAAAATAATTTCGCCACTATGAAATCTTGATTTAATTAAAAATCACTTGTCCTCAAGTCAATGCCAATGCACAGAGACTCGAACTTTGCTCCATACAGTTTTTAGTGGCTGATTTTTCAGAACCAGATCTCCATGCCTTTCTTCTGAGTGCCTCTGTGTGGTCTCAAATCTCAGCTGGCCATATTTACCTCTAGGACTACGCCAGGACTCGAGGTTTCTGTGAGTCAGAATCAACTCAATGGCAGTGATCTTGGTTAATGTTTGAAGACTGATTTGGTCTGGATTTCAGTCCATTATATTCATCCAATATTTTAATATACCAATGTCCAAAGACCACAAATAGTTCTCTTGGAGTCTACCTTTTTTTTTTTTACAAAAAGCTCTTATAGTCCTTAAAATAATTTCTTTAATATTTTTCACAGTATTAGTCTATAAACAGTCACAACCATTAAAAAGAGAATCACACTTTTAGGCAGGAAGGAAGCTCAAGCAAAACTCATGTAATTCAAACACCTTGTCTTACAGATGAAAAAACTGAAGCCCAGTGTCTGACACTGAAGTCAGTGTCAGAACTTTCAATAAAACCTAGTTCTATGGCCTTAAATCCATTACTTTATAATTCTATAAAAAATTAATTATGTTCCCCTACACCATAAATCTTGAAGTAGCTGAATGTATTGTGATAGTTAATTTAATACATTCCCTTGGCTATACTACATTGTCTGGTCATTTGGTCAAACAGTAGTCTAGATGCTATTATAAAGTAATTTACCCAAACCCAAACTAAACCCATTTCCATTAACTGAATTTCAACTCATAGCAGCCCCCTAGGATCTATAGGACAGACTAGGATTGCCCATGGGGTTTCCAAATCTTTATGGGACCAGACTGTCACATCTTTCTCCCAGAAAGTGGTTGGTGGGTTCAAACCACTGAACTCTTGGGGTAGCAGCCCAATGCATAACATAATTGCAAGCAGTTAAATCTATTCCCCTAAAGATTTAGCCTTGGAAACTCTACATAGGGTCATTATGACTCAGAACTGATTCTACGGCAGTAGGTAAACAGATTACCCTCCATATTGTGGACCTCACCCAACCTGCTAAAGGCCTTCAGAGCAGAAAGGAAGTGTTCCCTAGGGTGTATTCTGTACTTCAAAATATAAATAAACATCTTGCCAGAACTTCTCCATACTCCCAGTCATCCGACTATGAACTTTCAGACACAAGACCACAGGACTGTCCAGCCGTTCCTAACCTACAGATTTTAGAGTTGCCCGCCTCAATTATCATGTGATCCAACTCCTTAAAATCTGTCTCTGTCTATCTATCTCTGTACCTACCTATCTATCTATCTATCTATCTATCTATCTATCATCTATCTATCTATACCTCGCTGGATCTGTTTTCTTGTTAGGTGGCATCAAGTTAGTTCGGACCCATAATGACCCAATGCACAAGAGGACAAAACACTGGCCAGTCCTTTGACAGCCTCAAAAGCATTCCTGTGTTTGAGCCCATGATTGTAACCACTGTCTGAAACCATCTTGTCCAAGGTCTTCCTCTTTTGCCCTGTTCCTCTACTTTACCAAGTATGATGTTCTTCATCAAACTTGGTCCGTTCTCTCATGACAACATGTCCATAATACATGAGAGAAAGTCTTTCCATCCTTGCCTCTCAGGAGCATTCTGGTTGGACTTTTTCCAAGACAGATTTGTTTGTTCTTTTGGTAGTTCATGGTACTTTCAATATTGTTAACCAGACCATAATTCAAGACCAATGACTTGAATTGGTCATTGGAAAATTGGTTGTGGAAAATACCTTTTTCCAACAACATAAATGGCAACTGTACACATGAACTTCTGCAGATGAAATATACAGAAATCAGGTTGACTACATCTGTGGGAAGAGATGATGGAGAAGCTCAACATTAGCAGCTGAAGCCAGGCCAGGGACCAGCTGTGGAACAGACCATCAATTGCTCATATGTAAGTTCAGGTTGAAGCTGAAGAAAATTGAAACAAGTCCACGAGAGCCGAAAAACAACCTTGATCCTACCCCCGCCTGAATTCCTAGAATATCTCAAGAACAGATACGATGCACTGTACACTAAATGATGGAAAACCTGATGAGCTGTTTCTGTAGAACCCCTAAAACATGAATATAACACGTATACTGTTAGCTCTGCTTTGACTTCTACTATTCCTTTTTCTGTGATGTGGGTCATCAACTTAAGACTCACAATTGATCAGCCATTTTTCAGGGGCCAAATGTAATGTAGGAGAATCCTATCCGAAGACAGCAGATGGAACAGAGTTCTTCCCGAGGTTGCACTCAACCACACGTTATGACGGTCGGCTCACAGAGCTACGATGCTGACAGAGTGCCCGTGTGCCTGCGTTCAGCAGATCTCTGAGGTCTGTTCAGAGCGGCATGGTAATTAACAAGCAAAAAGCAAAACTTGTCGGTTCAGATGGATAAAACAAAAATGAAATGTGATCCTGCAAAGGTTTGGGGATGTAGGTACTTTTAACACCACGCTCTTCAAGTTCAGCTGCACCCCTTAGTGGAAGGTTGGAGGATCCCGGATTCACTATCAATAAGTACCTCTTTCAACACAACCTCTGTGTCTAAAACAAAACAATAAATTGTTGTGCCTCCGACTATAGGTGGGCATAAAAACAAGCATTCCTTCATGTGGAGCACATGACAAAAATGGACACGGATGACCATCTGTGTGTCTCATACCCTTTGAAATGTAAAGAAAGGCTTCCTGTTTTGCTATTGAGCCATTAATGTTCTTTCTCACTTTGTAGTTATCACATGAAATATATTGTTAGTAGATAAAAATGATGCAACCATAATTTATGAAATATTATTTCAAACGAAATCTTTGCAATGGATGGACCTTTATTATAAAACGTCTCCCAAACCCAGGCCCTCCCACCCTGCGTCTCCATCGTCCGCCAGTTCCCATGTCGCTAATGCAAAATAATGGAAGGCAAAGATCATCTGGCAAGCCGACTCCTTCAAAGTGTATCTTTCAAAATCATTCTTGGCAATGCTGGACCTACCTTGCCATTCTTAGTCGGATGCTACAGTCTCTTAGGAAAATGATATTTCAGAGTCATTTAAAAAGAATTATAGAAAACAAATATACAAGACCTGACACACACCCCTTAGTTAGAAATTGAGAAAAAAAGAGAGAAAGAAATTGATGTAAAGGGTCCAGATTTTTTTAGGAGGAATTGATTTTGCCTCTTCAGTGGGTTTATCAAACTGTTACCTAAGATAAAGCTCCTTATTTCTACACTCATTCCCTGTGGGGTTTGTGTGTGTGTTTTGCCTTGCCAATCAGTTTTTGTCTTTCGGGGTGTGTGATTTTGTTTTCAAGTAGGGTTTTTCCTCCAACTCAAAGGACTCACAAATCAAGGCACTACGAGAAGAGGGTGAGAGGGCAGAAGTGGTTGCTGGCAGCTTCCACCTCCCTCCTGCCCTCCCCCCACTCCACTTCCCAGGAAGCCTGTGGCTGCCAGAGCAGTACAAACAACTTGGAGGTGGGCCAGACAGGATTTCACAAGGGATCGATCTGTTATGGAACCCAGCACTTTATTTACTATTTACTAAATAGATTGCTATTCATATAGTGGTGGACTCTTTTATAGGATGAGAGGTCTTAAGCTAATTTCATATTTGTATGTTCAACTTCCCTAATAATGAATATTTTCCCATAGTCTTGAGAGTGGCTAGAAGGCAGCCTGATGCAATCACTCAGAAATGCCTCTCTAGGGAATCAAGACAAGTATTTGAAATTCAAAAGAGTGGGGTTTTCAGTTACTTTCTTTGAAGGTCACTTTTTTTTTGAATGGGAGGCACCATCTTTTTGTAAGTGCTCCACCTTCATTGTACTCTTCCTCTAATGAGAATTGATATTCACCTAGACAGAGGACTGGATTGTAGATACTAATTGTGCTTGGGAGTCTTTGTTCTGATTCTGTCAGTGCCTCTAGCTATGAGCAGGAGTCTAAGCAAGCACTCTTTTCCATGGTATGCTTGACAAATAGTATTTGCAGAAGAACATAATAAAAGCCCTATAGGGCAGCACTTCTTAATTTTTACTGTGCCCCTGAATCTGGAGAGGACTTTGTGGAAATGCAGAGTCTGATTATGTAGGCCTGGGGGGAGGCCTGGAGTGTATATTTCTGGCAGGTCCCTAGGTCATATGGATGCTGCTGAAGGCTGGCCTATACTTTTGAGTAGGAAGCTTTGGGTTGGGACCCTTGCAAAATAGTGCACCTCAACTCAGAAGGCTCATCAAGCACAGGAGCTAATACTACAACGTAATACCTGGACCTGCACTGCAGACCCGAACAGGCAGAGGAGAGGCATCTTCAGAAACATTTGTGCTGGAACGTTATTGTCTGCATTCTGTTTCTCCTAGTGGGGAGGCAGTTGCCATGAGCTCATGGTGCAGTGGGCATCCTTTTAGTCTCAGAAGATTAGAGGAGGTCCATCTCACAGGTATTTGAGGACCCCCGTGGAGTAGACAGTGTTAGAAAAATCAGGGGACAGAATTTGGGCCCACGCCTAGAACGCAGGGTCTGACCACTTTCACTTTCTGAAGGTTGGAAGTCTAAGCCAGTGCTGTCACATCTGCGGCCCCGGTTCCCCTCTGGCCCGCCTTGTTGCCTCCCAGTGTAAGCGCAGCCCGTGCTGCAGAAATGACATAGGAGTAAAATGGCAGATTGTTATTCACAGCAACAGCTCCCAGCCCAGACAGCTCCAGAGTCGATCTGAACAAGGACTTGCTGTGACTTTGTGACCAAAGACTTAATGTGCTCATACCATTAGTGGGCTCTGGCACTTCATCAAGCTTGTGATAGTGACTAACTACCAGTAATTGCTGATTTATGGGCAACGTTTTCTCAGCCTTGTTTTCTTCAGGACTCGAATATACCTTCATCTTCTGGAGACACGTGGGCTCAGTCCACTCACGTTCCCTGTGAGCTGTGCGGTTTACATAGCTAACCAGAGGGCATCTTGGGCTTCTGCCTGCTGCTGCTCAGATGACCTTGGCTGAAGATGGTCTTAAGTTATCCGTTTTTAATACAAACTACATTTCCGTGCATTCTCAGAGGGCAGTAGTGTTGGGGGAGTAACGTGTATTGTTCTAGAATTTCTAAAACCTCCTTTTCTTAAAGTAGAATATGATAATGTTATAATTCCAAAGAATTATATAACAGAAGTTCCAAAGAGCGGCCTCACCTAGGCGACGATCGAGTTCCACTTCCAGTGCCACAGAACAGAGGCCTGAGGACCAGCGTGCCCTTCATTTCCCAATCCAGATCGAGTACGAACCTTAGCTTCTAGTCCACAGTTTTGCGCTTCAGTAGCCAACACTCTCTTCTTAGATACTAGTACCAACCAGGCCCCCGCGTTACCTCTGAGAGACAATTAGGGTCAGACCAAGAGCCGAGGACTATTTCACTTTATCTTTTTTCTTTTAATTTTAATTTTTTAAAAATTTCATTTCATGCTTAACATTCCTCTGGAGTCCTGTGTAGTGCAAACGGTTAATGCCCTCAACTGTTAAAACGGAAAGGTTGGGTTGGGTGTTCCAGTCTACCCAAAGATGCCTTGGAAGAAAGGTCTGGGGGTCTTCTGAGAGTCTGGCCATTGAAAGCCCTGTGGAGCACGGTTTGGCTCCGATACATGAGGCCACCTCAGCTCATTAACGACTCCATGACAACTGGATGGATTTTGCTGGGTTTGGTTTTGTTGTTCAAACTTCTTCTAGCCCAGTGGTTCTCAGCCTTCCTCATGCTGCGACCCTTTAATACAGTTCCTCATGTTGTGGTGACCCCCAACCATAAAATTATTTTCGTTGCTACTTCATAACTGTCATTTTGCTAATGTTATGAATCGGGCGACCTCTATAAAAGGGTCGTTTGACCCCCCAAAGGGGCCGTGACCCACAGCTTGAGAACTGCTGCTCTAGCCCTTATCAGTCACTGGTAAAGAAAAGAGACAAGGTCCTTGAACCGGCACCCAGTGCTCCGCAGACGACATTCCTGCTAAGTCTTGTCCAGGAGAATTTCCAGAGGAGCCCCCAGGACCACGGGGCGCTTTTTTGCTTGGTTCTGTGCTTTGAATGGTCATGTTATTGATCCATACTGTACACCATTTATGACCATGCCACTGCTTACAACAATCATAAGACACATAAGGGGTATTGGTTACTCATCTACTATAATATCCTCTTACAGAGTCACGGCCTCATAATTCCTGCCAGGGCCCAGTTGCAGTACAATCTACCTTTCTCACTTATTGCCTGTGGCATGGGGAGGGCCTGAGGGGTGGTGTAAGCACCATTTGAGACCTGGCAAGGACTCGGAAGTGTACAAGTGCAGACATATATGTTTTTCTGGATTCCCCAGAGATATTCATTGCAGCCAAGATGTAGAAAGATGATTTTGATCTCTCGGCCAGTGTGACCTTGGTTGAGTTACCTCACCCTTTGCATATTTTGCTTCTGTCAAGTGGGGACAATGGAATCTATTCTTAAATGTGGTTAATCAAAGAAGATATGCAAAAGAACTTTGCTCTCTCCACAGGAAAACTTTAGTCTCTATCAGCACAAGGAATTATTAAGAGACTGATATTTTCAGGCTATGTTAAGTATGATTGAATTTTGCACTATTAAATGTGCATGTTCTGTGATTTTGTTATCGGTGGGCTGATTCCTGGTATGTTAATGAAGACCTATGTATAGTTTTCTTGATTAACTCATGGCTTAAGACTTGTTACTTCAAGCACTAAACAAGATTTGGGGATTTGAGGTGTTGCGTCCAAAATCTCCATTATTCATCTTAGGAATTAATGTACAATTAGCACAGATACCCGTTCATATGGAAATAGGTGGTTATGTTAATTGAAATACTGTAGCTGGAAAAAATCTTGCATAATGAAAGGATTTATATTACTATCTTTGAATGGAAGGTGTATGTCATACTGTTAGTGAGAAATAATTAATTCATATTTACTGGTTCCAAACTATTCCTTTATATAGTTTATCTCACTTCCATAATAGAAGCTAGTCAATATATCTGGAAAATATTTTTATATTTAGTCATTGTATAGATTTGTTAATTCTTAACCACGCCTGAACTAAGAAGTAGGGTCAAAGTTCATCATCTAACCAGAGTAAACATTGAGGGTATGTGATAATTTTCCATCACTAAAATCCTTTGCTTTTACCAGGTAGGCTCCTCAGAAACTTTGCTGAGTTTATGTACAAAGTAGAACCCCCAAAGTGGAAATAATTTATATAGAGAAAGACTGAAGGAAGTGAGGTACCAATTCAACATCACATATATTTACATCACCATCTTCAGATATGTATATGTATGTATATATGCATTTTTGTATACATACACACAATTGGATTCAAGTCAAAGCCTCTAATCGGTTTTAAAATTCTAAACTGCCACAGACGGTATTGTAACGTTTCAGCATTTCTTTTCATTTGGATATGTAGCACAGAAATTTGACTCAGCGAGCTTGTTGAAGTGGGAGAACAAAAATGGAAGCACAACTTCAGCATTTCTAATGTCAAAGAAATGGAAGGAACATTTTCAAGTCTTGAGGTACAATAAGGAACAATTCCATAGGCAAAATGTTGACCAATACCAAAATTCCCTTGCCGCAATGGCAACTCCCCAGTGACCCTACAAGGTAGAGTAGAGCTGCCCAGGTGAATTTCTGAGACTGTAACTTTTTATAGGAGTGAAAAGCCTTCTCTTCCTCCCTTGGATTGGCTTGTGGTTTCAAACTGTTAACCTTACAGTTAGAGACCAATGTGTAACCATTACACCACCAGTGCTCTTGTTGATAATATAGGAAGTGAAACAAAAGATAGTACGCACAGAATGACTTAAAGAAAACAAATTACTTGGCATTCAACCATTCATGAGGTAGAATATATTCAGGAACTGACGGTATTGAAGGGAGAAGTCCTAGCTGCAATGAAAGCATCCAAGTTTCCAGGAATTGACAAAATACCAATTGAGATGTTTCGACAAATGGATGCAATACTGGAAGTGCTAACTGTCTATTCCAAGAAATTTAGAAGGCAAGTACCTGGTCAACTAACAGGAAGAGATCCATATTTGTACTCATTCCAAAGAAAGATAATGTGACAGATTGAAGAATTTGTTGGTATCAATAATAGCAAATGTAAGGAAAACTTTGCTTAAAGTAATTCAAAAGTGGTAGCATCAGTACAACAATAGAGAACCAGCAGCAGAAATTCAAGCTGGAATTATAAACAGGGTACAGTGGCTATGCCTTGGGCTGTAGTCTGCCTGGTTGGCAGTTCGAAACCACCAGCAGCTCCTCAGGAGAAAGACTGGGCTTTCTACTCCGGTAAAATGTTACCGTCTCAGAAACCGGTAGGGGGTGGTAGGAATCAGCATGGACTCACGGCCGTGAGTTGAGTAAGATGGAAAAGGGACAGCATTGTTAACGTCGGATGATCTTTGATGAGGGCAGAGAATACAGAAAGATGTTTACCTGGAAAAGATAGTGACTACGGAAAAGCATTTAACTATGTGAATCATAACAAATTATGGATAACATTACAAATAATGAGAATTCCAGAGAGCCCAATCATGCTCATACGTAATCTGTACATGGACCAAGAGGCGGTTCATTCAAACAGAACAAGGGACTGTTGTGAGATTTAAAACCAGGAAAGGAGTGTGTCAGCACTGTGTCCTTTGACCACACTTATCAACCTGTATGCTGAGCAAGTCATCTGAGAAGTTGAGTTATAAGAAAAAGAATGTGGCATCAAGATTCAAAACCATTTACTAGCAATCTATGTATGAGCTAAAGATGACCCAACCTTGCCTGCTGACCGTGAAGAAGACTACAGCACTTTTGGATGAAAACCAACCACTCCAGCCTTCGGTAAAGATTACACCTGGACATAAAGAAAACAGAAATCCTCACTACTGGATCGATATGCAACACCATGGTAAACAGAGAAAATATTGAATTCTCAAGAATTTCATTTTCCTTGGATCCATCTTCAATGCCCAAGGAAGCAGCAGTTCAAAATATCAAATGAGCATCTTCCATTGGGAAAGGCTGCCTCAAAAGACCTCCCTCCCCCTGCCCCGGCCCCCTCTGAAGCGTTAAGAAGCAAAGCTGTCCCTTTGAGGACTAAGGTGTACTGAACTCAAACCATTGTATTTCCAATCACCTCACATGCATGTGCAAGCTGAGCAATGAATAAGGAAGATAAAAGAAAAATGTATGCATTTGAATTATGATGCTGGTGTAGAAATATTGCGTAAGAATGCCGTAGACTACCAGAAAAATGAACACATCTGTCTTGGAAGAAGGACAGTTGGAACCGACTCAATGGCAGTGAGTGAGGATGTTACCAAGTGTCTGACAAACGGGGGACCCAGAGCATCAGGTCCAGCCGGTAAGTGTCTGTCAGTGGGACTGCAAGTTCAGGCTTTAGAATTCACATCCTACTCCAATACAGCCCTATAGGGAGAGGCAGTGCGGGCTTTGGGTAAAAACATTGAGCAAGTAACCCTAAGATGCAGGGGCTTGACCAATCTTTTCTAACTTGGAATTTGGAGAAGGGGGCCCCTAAATATGCTTCTTTGCTGAAAAGGTCTGTTCCACTTACAATAGCTACGTAACAGATCATTTCAAAATGTAGTAGATTAAAATAGAAGTTTCTTATGCTGACAGATTGTGTTTGGCAGGAATATCCAAAGGTTCCGCTTGCCCCTGCTCTGCAGTGTCTTGGGGCCTTAGCTAGAAGGCTGAGGGCTGGAATCACCCTCATTCACTTGTCTATCTGGAAGTTATGGGGCCATCCCCTGGGAGCTCAGTTCCTCTTCACTTGGGCTTCTCTTTGTGGCCTTTTTGCAAAACTAAAACAAACCAATGTGGCTTTATCACAATATGACCTCACAGGTTGACAAAGGACAAACATCCGTGTGTGTGTGTGTGTGTGTGTGTGTGTGTGTGTGTTACCTCCTTTCAATGCCCTAGTTATGGACACCACATAACAGTGCTTTAATTCTATTCTACTGGTGGTGTTGGTATAAGATCCTGCCAGCTTCAAGGTGAGGTGATAGAGACCACCACATCTTGCTAGGAGGAATGAGAAGATGCAGAAGAGCATGGGAACCAAAAATATTGCAATGCTCACTTTTGGAAAATGCAAAAGGGCTTCAAAAATCTGTGGAAAATGGAATTCAAAGATAATGGAATTTTTCCACAGTTTTTTTTTAACCCAGTGACTCAATTGGCTACAATTGTCTAGAGAGCCAATAGGACAAGTATCTTTCTGTCGTTTTCCTTCCATTTCCTATACGCTTCATATCTTTATGGCTTCTTGAATAACTAGAGGGAGGCAGAGAAGTAAACAATAAATCTGCTTTCTGTTTAGAGAAATTATTATTAGGGCTAATTGTAGGGCTTCAAAGTTGCACCTCAATATACATAAATGTTCCTGGAGAAGAGAAAGGATAGTGAGAAATGCCTATAGAGAGGTGGTTTGAGATAAATCAGAGAGGGCTTCAAATACTCTGCATGGGATTTTGGCCTTAGGACTTAGGATTTAAGCCTTTATTCTGTGCATTGGAGAAATCACTGCATATCAGGTGAGTGGCATGATCATTTGGGAAAAGAACTCATCCTGAAAAACTGAGGCAGGATGAATCAGAGTGGTATGAAGCTGGGAATTTAGAATAAACAATTGAAGTTCTCTCAACAGGCTTTCTCTCAATTTAAATGTCTCATTAGCTCCATTCTTGACACTGTCTCTTAAATAGACTGGCTCGATGCTTAGGGCACTCTGGGTTCTGTGACCAGGAAAATGCCCTCTAGTCATCCCTTGGGTTTCTGCTTCTACCAGGAAAGCTCCGTCCTCACCAGAGTTAGGATGTCCTCAAATCTGAGTCTGTTGAACTTCAGTTGTAATTACAACATTTAATTAGATCAATGGAAGCCAAAGGAATTATGAGTATGACTTCTATCTACTTATCGACTGTCTCCTTTTCTGACATTTCACATTTACAACAAAAGTGAAATACATAGTCTCAAACGGTTTTGTGCATTCATGGTCCACGTCTGGCAACATGGAATGCAGGTGAGAGAGTAACGCTAGCTGTAATGGTCAAGGTTATGTGTCAACTTGGCTGGGCCATGATTCTCGGTGGTTTTTAAGGCAATTGTGTCATGATACAGTCATTCTCCATTTTGTAATCTGATGTGGTTATTCTTCAATTTTGCATAGCGATGATTTTTAGCATAATAATCTGGTTTAGGGACCTTAACTATGTAGATAAGTGAGGAGTGGATGTATAAAATGAAAAAAAAAATCCAACAAACTCTTTTTGGTTTTAGTTCTGTTTTGTTTTCCAGTGAAAATCAAGTGACCTTCCTTGGTAAAAATAGATACGTCCTGTAGGACTAGGAATGAGTAAGACAATGGGGGGAAATGAAAATCTAGAAGGATTGTGTAGACAGTTTTCTTTCAAGGAATCTTAAACTCTCAGAATAAAGGATGCAATATAGCACAGTAATTAACAGTGTATAGAGCTAAACTAAATGAATTCAATTCCAATTCTACTCCTTGCCTTCAGTGCTCGGCCCTTCAGTGATCTGTAGGCTCTTTGAGTCTGTTTCCGTATGTGTAAAAAAAGAGTTATTTATACTAGCCACTTCATAGAATTATAATGAAGTTGAACAGAGTATTTTTAATTGAATAAAAGTGCATGTGGCACATCTCACTGTCAACCTGTCCATTCTGACTCATAGCAGCCCTACAGAACAGGACAGAACTGCCCCTTTGGGTTTCTAAGGCTGTGCATCTTCATAGGAGCAGAAAGACTCATCTTTCTCCTGCAGAGCAGCTGGTGGGTTTGAACTGCTGAACTTGCAGTTGGCTGCCCAACTCATAACCCAGTAAGATATCAGAGTACCTTATCCGGTACATAGTATTATATAAGTGCTAACTATCAGTATTATGCACCATGGGTATGATTTTTTTTAACAGTACAGCACAGAACTCAATAAATGGATCTACAGTGCAATAAATAAGAATGAGGGAGTAAATGTATATTGATATATGTTCAGAAAATATAGGTGAATTATAAATTTTAGAGTTCACTGCTTAAACATATCTAATAACAAAACTATCAAGTCATGGGTCCCATTGATCTCAGATCAGAGAGTCTTCTGGGTCTAGATGCCTCTTGCTGGGAGGTGGTCTTGGGGATGAAGGCCAGAGGCAGGGAGAAGAGAGAAGGGGGTAACTACTCAAGATTTGATAAGGGACCCTCACTCAGGACTTGGAAACCATTTGAGCCCAAAGAGAGTGAAGAACTGATTGTGGCACGAATGATAATCCTGAGTTCTTAAGAAGATACTCATTAGAAGAGAGGATCTAGTTTGGAAAGGCAAAGATGGAAACAGATTGATTTAAGTAGAGTTGTTTTTAAACTTTCGTGATTCCCAGATTTTGGTTCTGGGCATTTCCATTTCATATCCAAAGCACTCTTCCTAGACAAACTCATCTCATGCCTCTATCATAAATTCTAATCATGACAAAAGGCTCCAACTCCTCTGCTGAGCTTTAGATTAATATATACAGCTGCCTTCAAAACAACTCTTCTTGAGTGTTCCTCCTACCTGTCCGTCCATCTGTCCATCCATCCATCCATCCATCCATCCATCCATCCATCCATCCATCCAAATAAACGCATTGCCACTGAGCCAATACTAACCCATAGGAGCTGCTATGATGAATATTTTATACCCATTGTCATAGAATACATTTCAATTCATAGTGACTCTGTAGGACAGAGTAGAACTGCCTCATAGATTTCAGAGGATAGAAATTTTTCTGGGAGGAGAAAACCTCATCTTTCTCCCAAGGAGTGACTGGTGGATTCTAATTGCTGACCTTGTGATTGACAGGCCACAGCATCTAAAATTTAATATATGCAAAGCAATTTATCATGCTCTCACTGTTCATTCTCCTATACTCTTTACTTAACTAATGATACCACCATACACCGAATCTCTCGGGCCATGTGCCATCTGGAAACCAGTCTAAATCTCTCCCTTTCCTTTCCCCGTCATGTTCATTTGGTCTCTAAAACCTCATCCTCTACCTCTTAAATATTAAATCTGTAGTGGGGAAGCATTGGGTTGAGATCCGCATAGTCAGCCGTTTGAAACGACCAGCAGCTCCTTGGGCGAAAGCCTGGGCTTTCCACTCCCACGAACAGTTAGTCTCAGAGACCCAGGAGGGTCACTATGGGCAGCCTTGACGTGATGGCAGTGAGTTTGCGTCTCTTTTGGTTGGGTCTCTTAACACAGTCGCTTGGCTTTATAGCTGCACCCATGCTTCCTTCCTTCTTATCCGGCTCCAGATTGCTGCCAGTGTAATATTTGCAAATGCAGTATGGGCACTCTACACAAACGATTAAAACCTTTCAGCTGCTCCTTACCATTTACAGGATCCAGCCCATAAAAGATACATAACATGCATGACCCATCATGATCTGCCTCCTGCCCCTCTCTCCAGCTCCACTTCTTGAATACTCTGATTTCCATATAAAAATAGCAGAAAGTAAACTGCCTTCCAGAATAAACCATCCTAGCCCTTCATACTAGGGAAAATTTCAAAGCAGAAGACCTTAATTTGATCAATGAGGAACAACTCTTCTTGCTTCAAGAAGTCTTACGATCAACATAAAACAAAACAAAACCAATCTCAAGCTAAACTTTCTCCACTCATTTTAAGAAAACTTACTTAGTGTCATTCCACAGAGAAAAATACAACCAAAGGAATATTTGCAATTTGTATCTTATTCTAAATATTTGATTTATGCATTTATAAATACTTCTTTCTAGTTAGGAAGTATATTTGGCATTTTCCATTTATTTACTTACATGGTTAACTTAGGACTTTTTTATAATATAATTAGGAATATTCTATCTATAGAATTTCTTTAAATGTCTATGAGTGACTTGGCTTCTATCCATTATACCTGCTTCCATCCTATGGACTCTGACACAGTGGAACTGCCCCTTAGGCTTTCCAAGGATGTTGCTCTGTATGGAAGCAGACCCACATCTTTCTCCCATAGAGCAACTGGGGAGTTCAAACCACCGACCTTTTGCTTAGCAGCTGAGGACTTAACCACTGTGCTATGAGTGCTCCTTTGTAACAAGCGCTCGTTTGGCTGTCAGAAATGCCCTATGCACAAAGTGAGAAATGAAAAAGGGAACAAAGAGCTATTACTAGGATTTCAAGAGAATGCTTTGCACAGCTCTTTATATTAATAAAATCTAAGACAAATGGCCTGTAGTCTAAAAAATAAAAATTATCAAAATTGGACAAGGAACATGTAGCAACCCTAAATATATCAACTTCATGGGAAAAAATAAAGTTGTCTCAGAGCTACCATTCAAAAGTGTGCAGAACCCCGACAGCTTTGCTGATGGATCCTTCCAGACGTTCCAGGAACCACTTGTTCTGTGTTATATAAACCGGCCCAGAGCACAGACAGAAAACCATCTCTGTTCTTCTACAATGTTAGCACCCGCTGACGAGAGCACAGAGAACTGCAGTCCAATCTCCTTGAAAAGAATTGACAGACAACTCCTCAGTAAACATTAAGTGCATTTACTTTAAATGATTTTGCATTTAAAGAATGGTCATTGTTAGGTGCTGTTGAGCCAGCTGTGTTAGGGACTCTGTAAAACAGAGTAAAACACTTTGACGGTCTCACAACCTTGCAGCCATTGTGGTCATCCAGAGCACTGTGGGTAGAATGAGGTAGTAAAATTATTTTAAGAAATGCAAGGATAGTTCAATAGTAGAAAAATGTATTAATAGATCAAATAAGGAAAACCATATTATTCCCCCTGTGGTTAAAAAATAGGAGCCCTTGTGATAGATGGTTATGTGTTGGGCTGGGATCCACATGGTCAGCAGTTCGAAACCACCAGCAGCATTAAGGGAGAAAGACTGGGCTTGCTACTGCCACGAATGGTTACAGTCTCAGAAACCTACAGGGGAGTTGCTATGAGTCAGCATCGGCTCAATGGCAGTGAGTTTGATGATTGCAACAACACACACACTTTCTTAGAATTCTCTTGAACGAGGAAACCAGAAACAAAAATTTATTGCCATCAAATTCTGTGTTATAGTGACCCTATCAGACAGAGTAGATCTTCTCCATAGAACTTCTAAGGCTATGAATATTTATGAAAGGAGGATGCCTCCTCCTTCTCCCAAGCAGTGGTTTGAACTGGTGACCTTATGGATACCAGTCTAATGTTTAACCCAGTGACATTAAGTCTTCTTTTGAATGAGGAAAAATAAGTTCAGAGTACATGTTTGGCATACTTATCTCTTGAGTACAAAAAGGCTATGAACTGGTTAATCAGTCAATGCTGAGACGCCACAAGGTATCAGGTCTATAGTTCTGTAGAGTGAGGCTGCTTCACTTCAATTCTATGCAGTTCCTCCTCCCAGAACCCGAGAGTGGACGCAAAGTGCTTCTCTCACCACAGACGTGGGCAGAGGAGCCACAGAGAAGGGGCAGCAAGGCAAGCACAGGGAGGGAAGCCCCACGCCTATGGAAGCAAGCAGCCAAACACGTTGTGCTGAGCATGTTGTCAGGGAGAAATAGAACTGATGAAGAAGGGAAGGCTGAGCTGCTCAGGGCTCTGGAGTTGACATCAGCCCCTTTGGTTAACAAAAAGAATAGGGGACAGGAATATTGTGGGACACAAGAAGAAAAATTATTATGGCCAGTATAAGTAAACTGGGACAGGATAGAAAGTGGTACCTTTGACACATTTGGAAAGTTCTGGATCCTTTTTTATAGTTAAGTCCATTGTCTAGCCAGAGGTAAAGAAAAGAGGTGTCCTGCTGTACAAGTCCATGACTATCCATGGATCTGAAGAGTACATGCCCCTTCCTAAGGGAAACCACCTGCGTGGACTTTTCCCTTCTTTTGAAAGGTAGGGCGACATGAACCTCTGATGTCAAGGACATCAACCCCCCACTTTAGTCTATGTGATTGGTGAGGGATTGCTATGTACAACAAAAGCAACTTTATAGCCCAGGCAAAGCCTGTTTAAACTGAGTATTCCTATGGGCTGGTGGCAAAACCAGCCCGCCACGTCTGTGACAACAAAGGTGGATGTGCTGAGCAGGAGTGGTCTGCAGTCCCTGCTTCTGGATGGAGCAATTCCAGATGGGCACTGTGAGGACACTCTTGAGTCTCTCTCCAGCTCTGCAGGTGCATCCTTTATCTGACACGTTTCCCTCACTTCCCTATTACCATCTCTTGCTCTTTTTAGGAGAAAATGGCTGCATCTAAATGGGTGGGTTATCTCAGGCAAGCAGCCAAGAAGAAAGATCCACAACCCCCAAATAATTTTGCATGGGGGGGACATGTGGGAAAGGTAGCAGAGATGAAGGATTAAGTAATGGATCGTGAAGAAATGCTGTCACTGAGAGAGCAAGAGATTCTGGATGCGACAGAGCGGCTCGGAGGGATTTCAGGCTAAAGAATAGGAGAGGAGAGAAACTGAAGCGAGCTCTTGCGTACTGTGTAGCTGTTGGTGGTGGTAGTTGGCGTGGAGGCGTTCTGTCCCATAACAGAATGAAACCCTGGTTGGTCCCAAGTCATCTTCATGATGGTTGCTATGGGCACACCCATTGTTGCAGTCACTGTATTTTGAAAGCCTTCCAATCTAGAGGGCTAATCTCCTGCCACGATATTAGATGATATAGTGGTCCACCCATCAAGGGCAGGATGGGGCAGGACCAGGAAGAGTTTCGTTCTGTGCCACACAGGGTCCCCTTGAGTCAGACTCCCTCACTGGCATCTGACACCACTACCATCGGGCTTACCCGGAAATGCTGTGGAAGAAGTAACGTGTACGTAGACTACCTATTAACTGGTCCAAATCCAACCCCCTCGGCAGAGGGTCGATTCTGACTTACAGTGATTCCATAGTGCAAAGAGAACTCCTCCATAGAGTTTCTAAGGCTGTAATCTTTACAGAAGCAGACTGCCATATTTTCCTCCTGGGGGCAGTGGTGGGGTCAGACCACCAACCGTTTGGTTAACAGCTGAGCTCTTAACCGCTGTGCCACCAAGGCTCCTTAGGACGATACGTAAAACCAGGAAACACTGCCATCGAGTCCGTTGTCACACAGCAGCACTGGATGCACAGGGCTTCCAAGACTGTAAATCTTCTGGGAGCAGACAATCCCATCTTTCTCCCTGAGGGAAGCTGGTGGGCTTCAACTCCTGACTCTGAGGTTAGCAGCTCAACACCTGACCCACAGGACTGCCGTTGCTCCTTGTAGACTAGCCCTCAGGCAGTGTTAGCACACTTTGATTAAGTTGAATGTCAGAGGAGGTATTTTAGAGAAAATATAATGGGCACGTACATTACAGGCCCTGGACGAGAGAAACAAAAGCAGAAGGACCTTACGTAGGGTCTGCCAGTGAGGAGAAAAAATAGAACAAGCACAAACAACTCTTTTAAAAGACGAATCCACAAACCCTGAGAAGCGATGAACAGACTACAGTCCCAGCCAGTGTGGACAGCAATTAAAGATGACTCCTGTCTTCCAACCTTTAATGTTCGCCTAAAGTACCCCAGCCATGGACTAGACTACCATGAGTAAGTAACATTGTTACAGTCTTCTAAAAGGCCCCATTTGACTTTTTAGTGTATGGTTAAGTTGTTTTTCTCTCTTTGGCACAAAAGTCTCATTATTCTTAGAACCATTCTCCCCATCGGGAAAAGATTGTTTGTGCCCAGAATCAAGCTGCTTGCCGGACTATATTTGTGCTGACGGTGTCTAAGTGTCATAGCTTTTGTTTCTAAGTTCCTCTGGCTCTGCCGATTGTGTGTGTGTAGCTGTTTAGTGCACCAACTTTTAAAGCCTTGCTGCAGCGTCAAGCTCAGGATGTTTGACCTTTTATCCGCATTTAAATATCTGAAAAACATTTGGAACCCTTAGATGGAAGATCAAAACCAATTCTGTCACCAAGGTTTCTGACCTTTCTACATTCCTAAGAAAAGGATTAAGACTCCAGGTTTTCTTATTACCCTTTTGGAACCAAGCTCATTGACGGAAGGCTATCTGTTCTGCGTTTGGTCTTCTCAGCATCAGCTGGCAGCCGTGGAGAAGCCTCAACTCTCAACCCATGAGCTTCTCTTTTCCTCTCTAACCTTGCTAAAGTTCAAGTGACTTTCAGATGAGTGAGTGCATGGAAAAATACAAAGCTCAGAAAAGGTTTAGGTTTTAATCTATATCACAAAAATGGTCAGCCCCTGAAAACGGGAAACTCAAGCATCAAGAATTTTTCCTCTCAACCAAACTCGCTGCCATCTAGTCAGTGCCGACTTTTAGTGAACCCCCTGTGGGTTTCTGAGACTGTGTGTGTGTGTGTGTGTTTATTGTTTGAAGTGAACTTGTTTGTCACAAGACTCCAAATCCATTTCAGTTTTGTTTTTTCTCCTTTTTTCTCTAAGCCACTCAGACCACTGTTTAGGTTTCAGGGCTAAGGAATCTGGAGGGGTCTGAGATTGTTCATGGAAGTAGCAGCAAGTGCCGTCTTTCTCCCTGGGAGCTGCTGGTGGTTTTGAACCGCCGACTCTGGGATGCAGCTTCACAGCCCCAGGCGTAACCACTGTGCCGCCAGGGAGAGGTCGCAATTGTCAGTAATGGCCCCGCCAACAGGTGTCACTCGGGCCTTTACAGACATTGGAGACCTCGGTCTTATTTTCATTTTAATAAAATTTAAGATTTGCTCCTTCGTGAATCCACTTTGAGATCGTTTATGAAGGTCAGCTCTGTGCCGGGTCGGAGCAAGTGGCTCAGAATTCTCAACCTCCCTGTAAAAATCGAGGTTCAATTCCCAGCCCAGGCGATCTACTTCTGAGAATCAGCCAATGAAAATCCTGTGGATCACAACGCTGCCATCTCATCGTGCGTGGGGTCCCTGTGGCTTGGGGTCTGACTCAAAGGCTGATGCTAACAACAAGCTGTGCCAGGGACTCGGGATGGGCCTGTGTCAAAAATGAAGATCCCGGCACTCGAGCAGTGGCGCTGGAGAAGGGCGGTAGAACAGCATGCAGACTGCACCAGTCCGTCAGTCCGGGATGTGTAGGAAGCACCAGTCCGTCAGTCCGCGATGTGTAAGAGCACCAGTCTGTCAGTCCGGGATGTGTAAGACGCACCAGTCCGTCAGTCCGCGATGTGTAAGAGCACCAGTCCGTCAGTCTGGGATGTGTAAGACGCACCAGTCCGTCAGTCCGGGGTGTGTAAGAAGCACCAGTCTGTTAGTCCGGGATGTGTAAGACGCATCAGTCTGTCAGTCCGGGATGTGTAAGACGCACCAGTCCGTCAGTCCGGGGTGTGTAAGAAGCACCAGTCCGTCAGTCCGTGATGTGTAAGAAGCATCAGTCCGTCAGTCCGGCATGTGTAAGACACACCAGTCCGTCAGTCCGGGATGTGTAAGGAGCACCAGTCTGTTAGTCTGGGATGTGTAAGAAGCACCAGTCTGTCAGTCTGAGATGTGTAAGAAGGGGACCAGAGTCCAGAAGGAAAGGGAACAGAGTGGGGTAGGGACGAATTCGAGGAATGGCTGGTTGTTGGAGGTAGAAGTATCACGCTGTTAAATGTGCATGTTCAGTGGACTTCATGGGCAAGCTGAGATAGAAGCATAGACCTGAAGGCTTAGTGAGCCATTGTAAAAGCTGTTTGGCTTTACTTGATGTTTAAATCTTTTTTCTTTCTTTTTTGGTTTGTTTACTAGAGGATGTAGGCTGTTGCAAGTATATGCCTCCCATAATCTGCCCATGATGATGTAATATTTTTTTCACTCTAAGTGAGTTTTATGCTTTACATGAGATCATGTTTTCAACATACTAACAAGACGTCTCTATTTTACTGAGATGTCGTTCCTGTTGCACCACATTTTGTGCCTCCACAGTGGTTAAAGCACTTGGCTGCTAACAAAAATGCTGGTCGTTCGAGCCCATCAGAAACTCCGTGGGAGAAAGACGTACACCCTGCTTCCTGAAAGACTTTCATCATTTTGGACACCTGTACGGCTCTGTCCGATAGGCTTGCTGTGAATCAGAATCAGCCTGCCAGCAGTGGGTTTGGCTTGGTTTTAGTAGCAAAATAGGTGGCACCAATAATTTTCACTTGACTGCTTACCGGAAAGGCTGACTGCTTCACCCCACCCAGTGGTGGTACGAAGAACGGTCTCATGATCTGCTTCATAAAGATTACAGGCAAGAAAATACTAAATCAAACCCAAACTTGCTGCCATTGAGTTGATTTTTATTCCTGGTGACCCTTTAGAGGGTGTCTGGAACTGTCAATTTTCACAGGAGCCTCATCTTTCTCCTGTGCAACAGCTGGTGGGTTTGGACTGATGCCCTTGCAGTCACAGCCCACCACCTGACCCACAGTGCCCCCAAGGACCCTGAGAAAACCCCGTGCAACTCAGTAACAGTCTGTAAGACATGAGGTCGCCACACGTTGGAGTCAGTGTTACAACATCTAACCACCACTGACGGTTCCCCCAACTTCATGTACTTACTTTTTCATTTATTCAGTCATATATTTAAACATTTGTGCCTACAAGTTGGGGGTCATTTCTTTATTTCATTATATGCCTTACTCTTTCCTTCATCCCTCCCCCCCCACCGCCCCAAACCATTTTGCTGGGAGCTAATATAGATATCCTATCATTCCATTATTCAATCACATCAAACAGTATTATACAATTGCTGCCACAATCAGTTTCAAACATTCTCTTCCTTCTTCAACTCCTTGTTATTAGCTCCCCATCATACC
>NW_022107431.1:76615949-76634672 GCF_000313985.2 Echinops telfairi
ATCAGGGATACCCATGGTACACATACCATCATTGTTAGATGCCTTTGGACCCATCGGTCTCATAGTACAACAGAGTAGAGCATTCTGTCTTACGTACAGCAGAATGAAACATTGCCCAGTCCGGCACCATCCAGACACTCTTTGCCATGTTGAAGCCCAGGGATGTAGCCACCACCTCGACCTATCTGAGAGTGTTCTTATCTTTGGAAGACTTTCCATTTTACCAAGGATGATGTCTTTCTCCAGCCACTGGTCCCTCCTGGCCACATAGCATGCCATTCTAACTGCAGGCTGTACTTTTCCCAAGCCAGACTGGTTCATTCTTCTGGCAACCCAAGAGTCTTTGCCAATTCTGTAACTCAAAGGCATCAATTCTTCTTCTGTCTGCTTTATTCATGGGCCAGCTTTTGTATGCATATGAGGCATTTGAAAATATCATGGTTTGGATCGGGGCACCATAGGTCTCAAGTGACATATTTGCTTTTAACACTGTAAAGAGTTCTTTTGCAGCAGATTGACTCAGTGTGGGATGTAACTTGATTTGTTGGCTGTCGCTTCCACAGGCATTGACTATAGATTCAAATAAAATTAAATCCTTGAAAACTTCAATATTTTATTCATTATCATGATGTTGCTTATTGGTGTAGTTTTGAGGATGTTTCTCTCATTTATGCTGAAGTGTCATCCACACTGAAGGCTGTAGTCTTATAAACATTAACCTTACTAATTTGAAATATTAATGATTTTAATTTTTCCTTCTTTCATCAAAAATTTTAGATACCTATTCCAAATGAAGCTTACAATTTCTAACATGATTCTTTAGGTGATATATCTAGGGTAGTAAAGTCCTTTTGGAGTACAAAGGGCTTATTTAGGAAAGTTAGGCCTGTCATGTACTCTCAAATATTTGGATATTCCAAAGGTTTGGGGGAGGCAGGGGAGCCTAATAGGGCCTCATGGTGTTTTTCAGTAAACAATATAAAATTTCTGGAAACTTAAATCACTTTATAAATGTCTGCACAACAAAAATCATGGTTGTTTACACAAGAAAGGTCATTCAGAAACATGCTGAGCGCCTCATACATCTCCCATCAGCACTGTGACTTTGGTACCTGTTCTCTCAGGCAGTTCACATGAAAGTGGCCATGAAGGCAGAGTGGATTTTGGTTGTGTACCAGATAACGTCTTGATTAACAATGCACCTCTGCTCTCCTCTCAGAGCTTACTGTCTGGGGTGAAGTGAGGTGCTCCTCCTAGCCACAGAGGGTGGATCCAAGCCCAAACCACTCACCGTATCCTATTTGACCGCATTGACTGTTTCAGAAGTGGACTTATGACCCATTCTGCTCAGCTGGATGGACTCTGAGGACTTTTAATGGGACTGCGAGAACAGACACGCTCATACTTTGTTGGTGGGCACCAACCAGGCAGGCTGTAGCCTCCAGGGCAGTTGACAGTCATCTTGCAGCCTCACGAAGCTTTCCCTTAAGAGATAAGCTTCTTAGTCCTAATGGGAGGTGAAATAGGCAGTCACATTCCTGGTGTGATTTCAGTATTGTAAGATTTCATTTGACAAGAAAAGCCCCTTTCCCTTTGGGGTCGTTTACACGTTCTAACTAAACCAAAAGCTCCCACCCCAGAGACTTACCCAACCCATGAGTTAGAGAGCAAAGCCTGACACATTTGTCCAAAAGGTTTCTTTTTAATGGCTAAAAGAAATTAATTTTGATCTAGACCACTGAGTGCAGGCTTTCCAAATGCATTTGTTCCAGTTGGGGCAGAAGAGATGTGCTCCCCAAATCGTATTGCTGGAACAAATCTCACCTGTGTATCCCTATTGACATATTTGTCTTGATCTCCCAAGGAACTAAACCAGCTAACAGAATCAGGAGGACCGCGATCAACCTGCTGATAGCGCTACTGAAGAGTGTGGCATCGGTGGGTGGGTGGGGTGATGACAACGAGTTTTCTGACTGTATTTAGAAGTCGAGAGGTGTACCCATTCCATCTCAGATAAAGCTGGAGATTCCACCTTCCTACTCCTGGGGCAACCAGAGGTGTGGCCCAAAGTGATGGCCGAGGAAGGATTCAGTCTTTCCTCCAGAGAACCAGTCAAAGACGCTGCTGAGTGAGAAAGAGGAGATGGACCCAGGGTCTCCTAAGGGATGGCTTTCCATCTGGAAGGAAACAGCAGCAGGGGGGCGAAGTTGTTCTTCCCTAGTAATCTACCCCCTTTTATGATCACAGTTTATCATAAACCCACCCAAGACGACACCATTCTTCCTGAGAAGCAGCAAGAAGAAGCCATTTAGAGAGACGCTGTTATTTCTCCCAATAAAACGTGCATGTGAAGGTTCAAATGATGTCAGCAAACATGGTGAGGATTGTTTCTGTCCTTAAGGTAATGCTGTACAAATAAAAACAGTCGGCTTAACTGAAATGAGACAGAAGGCACTGATAAACTCTTAGTTCCTATAATGTTTTCATATTGCATTCTATGCTTGGTAAACACATCACATTTGTGGGGGGGGGGTTTGTTTAAAACCTCTCTAGTGATTGCAGTGACTTCTGACTTTTCAAAAGGAACAGTTGGGTCTCGGTTCTAAAAGTGAAGAGGCAATCCGCTGCAGGAGGGATGGCAGCCTCCAATATACCAACATTAAAAATAAAAATAATAAAAAGCAGGGCATATGGGAAACACACCCCTGTAAGTGTCTGCAAGGTCCGTGGCCCTACGATGTTTCTCTAGCCACAATGTACAAAAGCACAAACAAACAGACAGACATGTTTGCTTATCTAACATACAAACAAACAAACAGGAAGGAAAAAGTTTTGAGCACACGGGAACAAGGTTATACGAGGGTACTGTGGCTTTAACTGTAAGCCCTGACACTCTGAGCATGTTGTGACACTGTTGTGACATTTAAGAAGAGTTACACCAGACAATTTAGATTTCACGGTGACATATGCTGTATATATTCTAATGTTTAGCTTATCTTGCACTAAACAGCAGAAGAATACTTGGTAAGTGCAAGTAGGTCAACATCACTTTAATTTGCATTATCAGTTCAGAAGAACATTTTACACTATATGTGTTGTGATAAAACACTGTGTCATTTCTGTCACCCAATGCGGAATATTTTTAGGTCTTTGCACATTATGTGTAGAGATATTTGGTATTGCCTTTAATGTAACTTGCCATCTGTGTTCTAGTTTCTGAGCGTTGGCAGAACTGAGCCAAAAGCATGGGCCAAACTTCAAGGGGTTAAGATTTTTGCTAACAAATATGGACTATTTGATATGAAAACCATCATTGTTTGATATGTCAAATAAAACATTTGTCAATCAAAAGTCTTTAAGCACTGGGCTATGTGACATTTACTCTTTTATAAACCAACAAAGTCCCTGGTGGCATGCCTTTTTTCCTCTCATTTAAATAGTGGTAGGAGAACAAATCATACTTCAGGGCAAGTTGATAACTGCCAGTCATGATTCCCGTCTTGTTTACTATAATGAGGAGGGTAATAAATGCATCTGACCATTGCGGCTGGCATTTGCATAGATGAATGATTCGTCCAGTCAGTCGCTCTCTAGTGATTTGGGTCTTTTTGTCAGCACAAAGAGCATTCAGTCTCTCTGGAATTTACAGCAGCCAAGCTCTCATTAGCAAACATCCTTTACCATGAATGATTCAAATAATTACCACTGAAATAATAAACTGTTTCACAAAAACATTTTATTTGATGGCTCCAAACATCAACTTTTCTGAATTGTTGACATTCAAATAAGCCAGAGAGCTTCATTGTTAAGAAACAATGGAGCTCTTGTTCAAGGGTGGGCATTGTTTTACCTCCAGTAGACCTTTAAACTTGGCCAGCTATCAAATGCAGCCCTCAAACCGCCAGCCAAACATTCTGGGTAATCAGAGGGCATGTACCAGATGGAGCAGTTAAAACTTTACATATTCAAAATCCAGGAGATCATCTTTAGATTTCCTCTTGTGTCTGCAAACCTAGAGCTCCAGATTAATTAGCAGCTGGGACTTTGTATCATTTTTGCACCTATTGGAGCTGCATGATATCAAATGTCCTCACTTCCACAGAGCATTTCAAGTGTGAGTTCTTTTCTGTAATGGTATTCTATGTGTATAATTAAGTGTTATTTGATATAGTTTTGGAGTTCAAACAAATGAGCAAGCAACAATTATACCTTATTATGATCCTCTCTCGTGCATGGTCATAGGGTGGCTCTCAGTGCATTGCCAAATTCCTAGCACCAGGCAGGCAGCAGTTCCTGTTAGCAACTTTTTTCACTCTCTGCGCCATGCATAATTTAGAGAGTTTTATTAATTTTGAACCGGCTTAATGTATGCGCATGTTCGAGAGATGTAGGTAGATGGTATGACTAAGTTTAGCTTTCATAGTGCAATTGTTTATGCATGTAAATGTCTGAAAAATATTTTCCTCCAAATCTTAAAAAGCCACGCTTTCATTTAAATAGATTAGCTCACACGTTGCACCTTCTTCCTTACCTGCAAGGAAAAATTAAGGAAGGGAAGGAGCGGAATATATTTCGGGGCCTTGCAAATTTCCTCATTACTTTGCTTTCGCTTTCGAATTTAGCCATGTTATATATAGAAAGAATGGAAAACCATCAACAGCACTGAAATACCTTGATGTTCATAGAAAATCACCACGTGACACAGGAAAATTGTGATGGTTGGGAAGCAAAATTTCAAAAACACTAACTTTGTAGAATATCACAAGTGGATTCATGATAGATGGCAGCTGGATTTGTATAGACCTGAGAGTCACATTCATAGAAATCGAGGACATCAGAGCCTGACAGAGATGGCCACCACAGCGGCACACAAAACCTGAAGCTTCCACTTCTTCTCACAAATACAGATGCACATGAGAAGCATAACTTGTCACACTTGGGATCATTTCTTGTATTGGGACCGTGTGTGCACATTCTCCACTTGTTTGCCACTAGCTCAGAATCTCTTCCTGCAAACGATGTGGATTTTTTTTTTTTTGTCACCCCTTCCTTGTGCTGCCTGCTCTGGCTGGTAATCATGGTCAAGACCACAGGGCCCGTTTTTCATTCTGCTATCTGGCTTGTCAAATCAAAGGTCAAGAGATGATGAAGAAACCCCAAAATAGCCCAGGATTGGCATACTCTCCCCCCAACCCCCAAGCTTCCCAGCAGAATTTTGTGCTTAGGAAAGTAAAGGGAATAAAGAACTGGCTCTCGCCATAAATCATGCAGGCAAGAGCTTTCCAAATCTTGCACGGTTTCCCTGCCTAGTGCCCAGAGGCCCAGAAAAGAAAAGCAGGTGTCCTACATTAACAGGGCCATCCTCAGGAACGCAGGCCTGGGGGTGCTCGAGAACAGGGTTCTGACATGGGCTCATCCTTTATGATGGGAGGTGTTGACAAAGAGTAAGTGCAGCCTGAACTCTTTAGCTGTGGTCCCTTTCAGACATGGCTTGATGTACTATGGCTGCAGGATCTCAGTGCTCGTGCCAGAAGCGACATCAGGATCACAGTAAGCAGCAGCGCTTGCACTTGACTCGAGGTCTCTCGACAGTGCGTGAGACCACAGGGCTGTGCCCCCAGGGCCTGGGCCACGTTCTCTGTGAGTACCTTTTTCATTACAAGTTTACACAGGCTCCTTCCCTCTACATACACGACTTTCCTTTTCTGTTCATGCAAGGAAGCACACACCCCTCTTGTTCAAGGGGCCTGGCGTTCAGGGGCGGAGTCCCTCGAGGGGCTCAGGAAGGCTAGAAGGAGAATATTCTGATCCTGCGATGACAGGGTCCAGAGAAGATGCTCCTTTGACCAAGCAGGCTTTGTGTTGTTTTAAACACAATATTCCAAAGACTGCCACTATCAAGTTACCCCAATGTTTGTAGGCACCCATCTTCAACCCATGCGGTTATCTCTCTCACTTCCACTCAAAGAGGACAGGAGAGAAAAGAGGAGCCAGGCAAGCAGTCAAGCTTCAAATGGTTCCTTTTGAAACAGAGGATGCGATCTCATGTGGTGTCCACAGTACCGATGCGGTTGACATGTATTGCTTCTTCCATCACTGCACTGGATGGCATTGAATTTTCTTGAAGCTCTTGGAACATGCACTTTCACTGATCACTGATTCCATTTCTGCTTTCAGACCCTCTTCCTGGAATATAGCTTCAATTGTTCCCTGCTGGGGAGTCAGCCGCCGCTCAGGGGAGCCCAACACACTCCTCCTGTTCATGGGTCATCCTCAGGATTGGATTTTTCACTGTAGACCTTCCTGCTTTTCTTCCTAGTCCGTCTTAGTCTGGAAGCTTCACTGAAACTGTTCAGCATAATAACAACACACAGGTCCCACTAACAGAGAGATGCTGCCTCTGCACAAGGGGCACGCGTTGGAAATTGAGCCAAAGTCTGCCGCATGGTAGGTGAGAATTCTACCACTGAACCACCAATGATTTCCCAAACGAGCTCCTATAGCCTTCATTTCTCAGGGTGCATGTCACCTCCTCCAGGAAGAGCCTTCACTAGAATCCAGACCCAGTGCCCTTCCTGTGGGTTCACACACCTGGTACTAGGCAGGAAGCCTGAACTTCTGCCCTCGCAAGCAGCAGCCATAGGCTACTGAGTTTGGAACTGGACCCTGCTTTTCCCAGTTTCCATGGGGGAGGCCCGCAATCTGCTCCAATTTTCAGTGACAATGTCCACTTGCTCTTCTGTAAGGAAGGAAGTCAAGAAAGTCCCAAACATACACAAGGGGAAGTCAAAAAGTTGATGGGAAGATGAAATGAAAAGACATGACATTTTCCCACCAATTTTTGGAAGTCCTCTCTGGTGCCCAAGGCTTGCTTTGGCACAACAGATTCTTAACTAGGATCAGGAAAGAAAAAGAAACTATATACATAGTTATATATATAGGGACCTGTGTGTGTATATATATACACATATGTGTGTGTATATATGTATATATATGTATACACACACACACACACACACACACACGAGACGGTTGGTAGGAAAAGTTGCAACCAAAGGCTTGGCATAACATCAAGCAACATGTGCCAAATTCTGAAGGGAAACAATGTAAGTCCAAGAGACATTTAGGTAAGTTCTGCTGTTAGAACCCGTATCCAGTGGACACTAATCAACTTCTTAAAGAGAATAAATAGTGCTGTACGAACAGATTTGCTGAAGTCCTGGGCTTAGGTCCTTATCCTTGCAAAATCGCAGGCCACACTGATGGCTGTTGTGGCACACATACACTTACACTTGCTCTCTACATACACGGGAGCCTGTGTGAACTATGTGGAGGCACACAGACACATACAGGCACAGGCCTCTGGGGGAGAGATTAGCTGAGCAATTCCAGGAGGGAGCCAACACCCAAGAACCTTTAAGCACTGAATAATCTGCACCTGTAGGAGCTGGTCAAAGGAGACAGAAGACAGAAGAATTGAGACATTCCACTTGTGGCATTGGCCAAGAACACTGAACATACTGCAGCCTGGCTTTCCATTTGCAATCTGATGTGGGAAAGCTTTGGTCTGGGCAGCCTTCACTACAACAGGAAGTCCCCTGCCAGGATCCTCTCCACTCCTCTGAACCTCCCCGGAGAGTTGAAACTCCTTCTGCTGTGTCCTCAGTGTCTCTTGGCACAAGAGCCGGGATTCAGCAGGTGCTCAGTAAATATTGTTCTTGCGGTGAAGTGAGCAAAGGGGAAACAGAGAGAAGACGTGTGAGGGAGAAGAGAGCGAGCTTTCCTATGCTGTTCGTGCCTCATCTAGGTGCCTCAGCCTGGGAGGTGCCAGGATCTCGGTTCTTTTTTTTTTGTACTTGGACACACAAATGACTGTGCTTGTAATGTGGCTCTTCCATTTTGAGCGAGATGAATTTGAATTCCAGTGGTCAGAATTTGGATGATCAATTTTGCCTTTCCCAGCTTACACAATAAATACAAGAGGGCTTCAAATGCTCATAGAAATATACCATTATCTTTTTATGGAGAAAAGTATTCTTTTAAAAACGAAATACCCACAGCCTCTCTATAGTTATGGAGGCACTGTGGGGGGTTGTGGTTACAGATCCGGGCTGGAATGTCAGTGCTGGGAAACCACCAGCCTCTCCCGGGAGAAAGACAAGGCTTCCGAGTGAAACCCAGGGGGCAGTCCCCAAAACTCACCAGGGCAGGCCTCCCCTTTCTCATCGAGCTGCTGTGAGTTGAAATCGACTCCGTGGCCATGAGCTTTTAGAGTCAGTTAAAAGAACAAAACCATCTTTTGTGAGGCCAGTTTACCTGTATCAATATGCCTATACAAGGTTGAAAGGCCCTATGCTAATTTGCTTTTACTGCCTTTTATTGTGAATTTGGTGGAGGTTTACACACCAGATCAACAAGTGTACATTTTAAAAATATATACACATTTTGTTCCATCTCGTTCGCTGCAGTCCCCTCTGCGCACCGTCCCTTATCCCACGCCGTCCTTGTGTTTCCGTTTCCGGTCCTCCTTCCCGAGCCCTGCTGGACGTTGTCCTTGGGCAAATGCTGCCTTCTTCTTCTCCAGCGGCTGATGATCCTACCACAACTGAGGGCTGCTCACCTTATAAAAAATGATTCGCTCTGAGTCCCATTTTTTTCATGAACCTTTTGAAACTGTATGAATATATATATAAAGATCATTTTATTGGGGGTTCTCACATCTCTTATAACAATTCATCATACATCAATTGTATCAAGCATATTTGCACATATGTTGGCATCCTTAGTTTCTAAACAGTTACTTTATATTTGAGTCCTTGGTACCAGCTCCTCCTTCCATGAACTTTTTGAAGCCCCCTCGTGTATCTTTCACAACCCTTCTGATCACTTCAGCTGAGCTCTAACTGGATCTCATGATACAGTAATAGATGCTTTCTCCTGTTAGGCAGAGTGATTGCCTCTCCCACCCCTGCCCCTGAACTGACTAAGCTGTAATCATCACAGAAAATTTATGTATGCAAGGAAATAACAAGTTATTCACTCAGTTCATTTTATTCACCATTGTCTTCTGATTTCTTCACACTACTTAATTTAGCGCGTCAAGGTGAAACGATTAGTGTATCTCACCTTGACACAGCGAGAGTCCACTGACAAAACATGGGGGTGACTCTCTTGTTAGAGACGTCCTCTCTAGTGAGAGCTAGCACCTGAATTACTTATCACTGGCTCCTATTTCCTCATCTGGATAAGCAGGCCAGCTGCTAAATGTGGTCGATAAAACGCCAGTAATATACAAATACAGCATCAAAGACAATGACATCTCTCAGGACCATTCAATGAGGTAAGGCATTGTTTCAGATCAACATCTGCCTTGACTCTTCATGGTGATAAGAAAAGCCCAATTAACACCCACAGTTTAAAAAGATGCAACTTTTTATTTATCAAAGACTACTGCTAAAAACCTTGCCAGATTTACAATTCTAAAGACAACAGCTTTTTGTAAATGTGTTTTATTTGCAGTTATAATATCTATAGTTAAATCAGTTCATTAAAAATAGAGTTGTAAACTATCTCCCAAACTGCCATATTTGAGTGTTTAAAACAAAATTATTTAAATCATATTCTTATACCACACTTGGGTGGGACTGTGAAGTCATCGAGTGTGCAGCCTCTGCTCATTAAGAGAGAGCTGCTGTTGTTAGGGCGACAGAATCCAGTCTGACTCGTAGCGACTCCGTGTGACAGAGGACCTGTAGAAATGACCCCTCAGGCCTTTCTAGGCTGTCATCTTCATGGAAACAGAACACCAGGTCTTATGTTCCATTAGAACAACAAGGTGGATTTGAACCATCAACCTTTTGGCTTGTAGGCACGTGCTTAACCATTGTGCTGCTGGGGCGCTGCTTTAAAATAGATGGCAACCACCAATTGTTGCTGAGTCAATTCTGACTCATCGAGTCATGATAAAACCCTCAACACCAAATTCACTGCCATCGAGTTAATATCGACTCATGGTGACCCTATCGGGCAGGGTAGACTAACCCCTATTCGTTTCTGAGTTTGTGACTCTTTATAGGAGTAGAAAGCCTCACATCTCTCCCGAGGAGTAGCTGGCGGATTTGAACTGCTGACCTTGAAGTTAGAAATCCAAAGGCATAATCACCATACCACCATGGATCCCAGTGAAGTGATAGGAAAGGATACAAGTACCCCACAGGGCTGCCAAGGTTATAAAAGCAGACTGCTACATCTTAGTAGAATGGGTAGTGAGCTAGAGCCAATGACTGGTTAACTGCCAAGCACTTAGCCATGGTGCCAACCTCCTCCAAATAGAGGTTCAAAACCCCACACACCAAATGCACTACCACCAAGTTGATTCTGAATCATAGCAACCTCATGTAAGGTTTCAGGGACTATAAATCTTTACGGAAGCAGAGAGCCTCATCTCTCTCCTTCGAAGCAGCTGATGGATTTGAACCAGTGACCTTGAAGGTAGCAATCCAACACCTAACCCAACATTAAATAGCTACATTACCGTGTGGTATTCCCTACCCTTGCCTTCCAAAGACTTGTTACCTTCTGGGTCTCAGAGTGAATGTGCAACATTGTATTAGAGTCAGTGAAGAATGAGACACCTTCTTAAACTCCGAAGCAACCATTTAACACATCTGAGCTGCAAAGCCTAAAGGCTCAGTTTGAGTGAAAGCAGGCTTAGTGATGCCTTTGGGGTTTTATTATTGTTTGTATCCCCTACCTGGTAGGTTTTATTATTGCTTGTATCCCCTACCTGGTCTCACCTTTTTTTGTAGTTGTTTTCTCCCCAAGACGGCTAAGAGATCTTTTATCTTTTCATAAGAGCCGAGGAGATCCAAGAGCCCCTGTGAGGTTCTGTGATGTGTCCTGTAGGTGAGGGGGGCCCAAAAGGAGCACTGGTCTGAGAGTCAGGAGGTCTAGGTCAAGTGAAGCCCACTCTGATAGTTATGTGACTGGGGATGGGGGTGGAGGGGTTGTCTCTCAATCTCTCTCCATCTTTATGTCTTCATTGCTAAACTAGGAATACTAATAGCAGCTCTGCCTGCATAGTCGTCATGGAGATCAATGAGTTAATAAACGTGGGAGTGCCTTGGACAAGGTAAAAGTGCCACTCAAGCGTCAATATTCCTATTGAACTTTCCTATTCTTTGGGAACCCCGTTTATAACAAGGCTCTCCTGGTGAAGTAGCTGTCTCATGAAATCCCATGAAAGCTTCGCCTTTCTGTGATGTCCTTTGGGTGCCCATGGAATTTCAGCCAGCTTCTCTGTTCCTCACTGGGCCGGGCATGCATTATCCGGAGGGGCCCCAGGACCCGCCTGGCAACAGACAGCCTGCTCTATGCATGATTGGCTCATTGAAGACTGGTGCTGTCTTGAAAAGATTAAAAATATCTATGATATTTGTATTATTTGATTACAAACATCACAGAGTCATAGTAGAAAAATTTGAAAAGGCAAGAGTGAACAACAAAAGAAAAAATGGAAAGGACCCATATTTGTATGACCAAACACAAGCATGGTTGATGTTTTTATGTACATTCTTCAGGGCTGTCCACAGGTCTGTCTGTAAGTGAGAAATATCACTGCTCGAGTTCCAGTTCGTACATCTGGGAGTTCATTCCAAATAAAACACATTTGGGCATGTCTCTCTGATCAGGGAATGGCTGCGGACACGTTCTTTCAAATCACAGCCGGACCCATAACCACACCACCAGCACTTCTTGCAGACAAGTTCTTTCTGTCCTAAACTGACGTATCTTAACTCTCCTTAGGATCCCTCCAAAACCAGGCCACATCTCTCAGTGGATTCCAAGAGGATCTGGTAGGTCAGTTCAGTTCAAGGCACAGAGGTCAGCTCCGAAGGTCACCATGACTTGTTGGGATTTACAAGGGGTCATATGGATAGATTTTCTATAAGGACACAGGACAATCATGGGAGCTTATTAGGAAGATGGTTCAAGAAAGTTTATAATTGCATTTGTGAGAAAAGGCCAGGGACATTGTGCAATGAATTATTTTGTTCAATCACAATAATGCACCAGTTCATATTTCAAGGGAAGCAAAAACTGTCTTATAAATATTGGATTGGGACACACTACCCAATCCAACCTATACCTTTTCAGACTTCACTCTGTTAATGAAACTCAAATAACATTTAAGGGGAACATGACTTGAGTCCCTTCAGGGCATCCAGACTGTCATTTGGATTTGGTATAAATTCAAGTATTCTTCAAGAAAAAGTTAGAGAAAAGGAAACACTGGCTTGAGAATGGTATAGGCCTAGATAGAAAATATGTTGAGAACCATCAGCTTCACGTTTTTGATGTTGTTGAATAATGGTTTCTGTGATTTTATAGCAATACTTCCTGACTCCCCCTCAATGTAACACATGTATTTCATAAAATATACATGTATTAAAAATTCTTATGTCAGTATTTTAAAATTTTAATAGTAGATTATAAACACTTTCCCATGCATTAAATAGCCTATGTGGTTTGAAAAAAAAAAAGACTATAAGTTCTAAGAGTAGTTTTAGATTTATAGAGAAATTGAACAAAAATACACAGTTCTCATATACCTCTTCTCCCTCATTTTATTTCTATTACTAACATCTTGCATGACTGTGGTACGTTTGTTACAACCGATGAGCCGATATTGATATAGTATTAACTGAAGGTCATGGTGAATGTCAGAAGAAACTCTGAAACTTGCTCTGGAATGTAGAGCAGCTCAAGCGAATGGAAGAAATGAAGTCAAAGAGCTGAACAGGGAATTTCAAAGGCAGCCCAGAAGACAAAGAACAGCATGAGAATGAAATCTGCAAAGACCTGGAGTTAGGAAACCAAACGGGGAAAACATAGGCAGCACATTCCAAGCGGAACAAACTGAGAAAAAAAGGTCAAGCCTTGCATGGAAATATGGAAAGATTCTATGGACAAAACAGTGAATGACCCAGGAAGTATTAAAAGAAGATGGAAGGAATACCGTCACTGTACAAAAAAAAAAAGAATTGGTCAAAATTCAATCATTACGAGAGGTAACATATGATCAAGAGCCAATGGTACTGAAGGAAGAAGTTCAAGCTACACTCAGGGTGACAGCAAAAAAGGTGACAGGAATTGACAGAATACCAATTGAAATGTTTCAACAAATGGATGAGCGCTGGAAGCACCCACTAATCCATGCCAAGAACGCTGGAAGACAGCTACCTGGCCAACAGACTGGAAAAGACCCATATTTGTGTCCATTCCATAGAAAGGTGACCTAAAGGAATGCACAAATTATCAAACAACATAACTAGTATCCTACGTAAGTAAAATTTTGCTGAAGATAATGCCAAAGAGTTGCAGCAGTATCTTCACAAAGAACTGCCCCCCACCTACAAAAAACACAGAAGAAAACAAGGCACAAGGGATATCATTGCTGATGTCAGCTGTAATTTAGCTAAAAGTAGAGAATACCAGAAGTATATTTCCTTCTGTTTTATTGAATATTACAAAGGCATTTGATTTTGTGGATCATAGCAAACCATGGGTAACATCGAGAACAATTTCAGAACATTTAATTGTACTCATGTAGAACCCATATACAGATCAAGAAGCACCCATTTGAACAGATCAAGGGGATACTGCATGGTTCAAAATCAAGAAAAGTATATGTTTATCCTTTAATTATAGGTACTCCATTTCTATGATGAGCCAATAATCCAAGATGCTGAGCTATATCAAGAAGAATGTGGTATTAGGATTAAAAAATCATGAGCAAGCTTCAATATGCATATGATGAAATCTTGCAAAAAGCTAAGAGAATTTAAAGCAATGCCTGATAACGATCAAAGAATCTGCAGTGTTGGGAAATATTAGGTCTTCCACCATCCCCCCCTTCCATGAAATCATCAATATCAGCTAACACCACACACCTTACCAAAGAGCAGTTCCAGCCATCACATTAGGGGTGAGTTAATTAACGGTTTAATCACTATGGTCTGCAAATGATGTTATAAATATTCAAATAGCCCATGGGACAAAAGAGGTTGGTCTTCCCCCCACCCCCTCACCCCCTACAATTCACACCATTACAACCTCTGGATTACAGTTCACTGTCCTGAAACCCAACATCCTCACAACTGCACCAACAAGCATCACGATAAATGGAGAAAAGACTGAAGTTCTCAAAGAGTTCATTTTGCTTGAATCCACAATCAATGCTCTCAGAAACAGTGGTCAAGAAATCAACAGCCTGGGGCAGATCTGTACAAGACCTCTTTAAATTGTTAGAGAGCAGAGATGTGACTTTGAAAAGTAAAAGGTATGTCTAACCTAAGCCATGATATTTACAGTCACCTCATATGCATGTGAAACTGGACAATGAAGGAGCCTGAAGAAGAACTGATGCATCTGAATTCTGATGTTAGCAAAGATTACTGAAAGTGCCATGGACTGCCAGTCAAGAAACAAATCTGTCTTGGAGGAAGGGTAGCCAGAATGCTCCTTTGAAGTGAGAATGGGGAAATTTATTCTAATGAGTTTTGGATAACTTATCAGGAGAGGCTAGTCCTAAAAAAAACCATAATGCTTGGAAAGGTGAAGGAGCAGTAAAGTAGAGGAAGGCTTTCAATGAGGTGGACTGATACAGTGGCTGTGAAAATGAGCTCGAATATTACAATTGTGAGGATGGCATTGGACTGGGCAGTGTTTGGTTCTGTTGTTCATAGAGGTGCTATGAGTCAGAACCAGTCCAATGAGACCTAACAACAACAACAACAACACAGACCATTGTGGTTGAGGGTGTCTGTGCCACCCGCCCCCACTAATCACGGGTCTGATAAGCACAATTGTATGGTTGAGATAGATAGATAGATAGATAGATAGATAGATAGATAGATAGATATAGATATATATATTATAATAAAGTCACTGAGAGCATGAGAGATAAGAGATATTAAAATAATGGAGTCAGACATGTTTCATGTTAGCATTGCTCACCTCAGCCCCGCTTGGTGGTCCATGTGGAGAGAGGGGGAAGGGAAGGAGGACAAGGGGAAAGGGAAACAGGGAGGAGAGGGAGCCGAGGAGAGGTCAAGGGAGGAGCCAAGGGAGAGGGAGGGAGAGAGGAGAGACTCTATTGCTAACCCAGGCCTATATACCTTTGGCGGTGTGCAAGCCCACTAATTACAAGTAAAGACATATGTCACAGGAAGGGGTTGCACTATAGGTTATACAGCAGTGAAAGGGGGTGGTCTAGGGACATACATGCAATAGGAAGAGGAGGGGTTGGGGGTATACATGTGACAAGATGGGTGGATCCTAGATTTAGGATGGCAGCTTAACTTTGACCTGTTCTCTGGATCTCCATAGGAACCATTATCAGTAGGGTGTGAACTCCACCTACAGGAACCAAATCAATGACTGCAGGCCTGTTCATTGTCCTTAACAGCAGGGAGCAGGGCCTACTCCCTGATGACTGACTGTCTTCAGGAAGGATGTCTGTAAGCATCTGACTTCCCCCTACAGACCATGCTTTATATTAAAGTTTTATTCCTGGTACTATACAACTTGATGGGTTTTTGATAAATGCTTAATGTCATCATTGTTACCCTTCAGAACAGTTTTCCTGCCCTATCAATGCCCTGGGCTTTGCCCATTTCCCCCTTTACACTGAACCCCTGGCAACCACAGATCTTTTTTATTATTTCCATAGTTTTGCTTTTTCCAGAATGGCATAGGGACCCTATGTCCAGTAGAACACCACCCCATTCTGCACCATCCCCATAATTGTTCTTACATGTGAGTCCATTGTTGCAGCCACTGCGCCAATGCCTCTTGTCCAGGGTCTTCATCTTTGTCACTGTCCCTCCACGTTACCCAGCATGATGTCCTTTTCCACGGACTGGTCTCTCCTGATAACATGTCCAAAGTACGCGCAGCGATAAGCTCTGACCATTCTCGCCTCTAAGGAGTATCCTGGCTGTGCTGCTTTCAAGACAGAGCTGTTTGTTCTGTACAATCTATGGTATGGTCAACATCCCCAAACCATGGCAACACCATAGTTCAAATGCACTGAGTTTTCATTCACCTTCCGTATTCAATGTCCAACTGTGACATACACATGAGACGATTGCTAATACCATGGCTCAGGTCAAGTGCACTTCAGACCTGAAAGTAAGCTCCTTGATTTTCAAAACTCTAAAGCGGTCTTGTGCAGCAGATTTACACAATGCAATGCATCATTTGATCTGACTGCTGCGTCCATGAGCATTGGTTGTGGTTGTAGCAATATGCATTTAATACTCCATCGTATCTTGTCACGACTTGATAGCTCATTTATTTGCATGGCTGAATAATATACCATTGGTATGGCTCTATCACAGTTTGTTTATCCATCCACTTATGAAAGGACATCTTGGTTGCTTTCAGTTTTTGACCATCACTAAGAAAATGACTATCAATATACATGGGAAAGTTTCTGTGTGAATATGAGTGTTCAACTTATTTGGGTAAATATATGAATTTATTTGCTTTATCATACAGTAAGTCTATGTTTAGATTTGTAAAAAACTGCCAGAAAGTGGCCCTACCTTTTGTATTTTCTGGAATTAGCAATGAATGAGTTTTTGTATTTTTACATCCTTACCAGCATTTGGGGTTTTCAGGATTTTAGACTTCAGTCATTCTAATAGGTAGCAGTGGTTTTTCATTGTTTTAATTTACAATGCCCTAATGATTTATGATGTTGGACATATTCTCATATGCTTATTTACCACCTGTATATCTTCTTTGATGAACTGTCTTTTCAGATCTTCTGTCCATTTTCTAATGTTTCTTCTTTTGCATTCTAAGAATTCTGTGTATCATTTGGATATAAACCCTGTGTCAGATATGTGTCTTGTCAATATTTTCTCCTGCTACGTGGCTCCTTTTTCATTCTCTTCTTTTCATTGTCTCTTGTAGAACAGAACTTTCTTATTTTAACAGAGTCCAACTTGGCGAGATTTTCTTTCATAGATTGTACTTTTGACTACAATTTAATTTTAATAGGTATAAAGTGTTGCAAAATATTGTATGACCTTGTTAAAACACACACACACACACACACACACACACACACACACACACACACACACACACACACATATATATTCCCAGTGACCTTGGTTTTGATTTTGTTAGACAGAGGCATGCTGGACATGCACATGTTAATTGTTTGCTTGCAAACCAAAAGGTTGACAGTGTGAACCTACCCAGCAACTCCACAGAGAAAGACCTAACAAAAAAGGAAACCTTACAGGATGGTCCACTTGGCCACAGGAGTTACTCTGAGGTGGAATCAACTCAATGGGAGGCAACAAGAACAACAACACTGTCAGTCATTCAATGGTTGTTTATTATAAGAAACGCTATGGTGAATGCCTACAGATATATATGCACATATCTTTTGTGTAGCTCTCCTTCCTAGTGTAAAGCTGTTGCATCACAAAGAATGAATGTTTTGAAAGATTTAACTATATTTATTTAAACATTCTCCAGAATGCATCAACTTACACTCCTACTGATAGCTATTTGTGGTGGTCTAGTTCCAAGACTCCTCACCAGCTCCATAGGCATTGTTGTTGCAATATTATATTTGTTCATTTGAAAGCATAAAAGCTATCTTCTTGCTATTTGAATTTGTAATCTTAGCTGCTAAATGCTAATTAGATATATATGTTTACTTTCTATTTATTCTTTAGGGATATAAAGGAAATGTCCTGCTCAACAAATATTATTACAATTATGAAAAATTTCACTGTTAAAAATCTTAATTTTTTGATATGATACATACTTTATTATGTAATGGTAAGTTCTGCCAATTCCAATGTCACTGACCCATTTTCATGACTTCACTTTTCAAGATTCTTAGAAAAAGCCAGTAACCTGGAATTTTTAGAGGTCTTATGGGAAGCTGGACTTTAAGTCTGAATTATCATTAGAAATATACTTCTTGTAATCTTTAATAGAGAAAATTATGAAAGGAACAATGCTCTCCTGATAATAAGATAAACTCCAAACTCACTGCCACAGAGTTGACTGCAATTCAGAGACCCCAGGCAGCCTCTTCTTTCTCCTGCTCTTACTACATGGTGGTATGCAGTAGGGATAAAATAATGTTAGCTGATCATAGGACTTGTTTTAATTTTGTGAATAAGGGAGTTGTCTTCCTTTTCTCACCTTTTCTAATAGAAGTATATAATATCTTATTCTAAATGGTTTTAAAATGAGCTTCTATAGGCACATTTATTTAATACTATTCTCATCTATCTATTATGATAAAGTTGACTTTTCCCCCTCAAGATCTTCTGAGAGACCACCATACAAGAAATGACTGGGTGGCTAAAGGTACAAGAGCAAGTATTTCCAAATCTGTGGTCAAGGTCAACTGTTTGGCTGAATTTCAAAGTACCAAGGGGGAAAATGAAGAGAAACTGTGACTCACAGTTCTTCTAAGTCAGATAAAGAAGAAGTGACATTGGAGCACAGATGTCTGGCCTTGATTTCTTTCTTGCCTCTTCTGGGTAGATGCCCAGTAGGGCGATGGCTGGCTCATATGGTAACTCGATTTCCATCTGTTTTAGATATCACCAGATCGATTTCCATAGTGGTTGTACATACTTACAAGTCCACCAGCAGTAGATGAGAGTTCCTGTCTCCCCA
>NW_022107431.1:76635832-76644657 GCF_000313985.2 Echinops telfairi
TATGTATTCTTTTAAAAAAGTATATAGTTTTTTTACTGTGTTAAACATGTGTATAGCAAAACAATGGCCATCGCAGCAATGGAAAACATACACAACTCAGTGAGGTTAATGATATTCATGATATCAGACACCCATCACCAATATCCGTTTCCAATTTTTTCCACCACTCCATTCTTTTGTTCCGTCATAGTGACCACAGGACAGAGTACAACTGCCCCTTTGGGTTTCCAGGCTCTTAAATCTTAACTGACCAAATGACAGTGGGTTGGTTTTTTCTTTGGCATTCTTTTGTTTAATTAACAATTGCCATAGGAAATTTGCTGCAAGCCAACCTTGGAAAACACCCTGTTGATTTTTCAGCCTACTGCTCCAGGAGGTTTTTTATTTTTATTTTCTTTGACTGGCTGAGATTAACCTTTGTGTCCTCTCCACTTCTATCACTCTCAGTGGAAGTATCTCTTTCTTTTTCTTTGCTTTGCTTTTTTATGGTGAATGTTCAATTTGTGGTGGTTGTCTGTGAAGAGTTAAATTGTTTTCTTCGGAAAGAGCAGTACAAAAGTACTCCTACATACACGAGACTTTCAGATGCCTCAAATATTTTCATGAATGAAAGCCCTTTTGGTTATTTTCATTATAAGAGAAATTCTTGTACGGAAAATTCAAGCCAACAAAGGGAGCTCAGATTGCAGTTCCAACATTTTTCAGCAGAGTTGACCAAACATGAATCCTAAATTGACGTACTATGAAATACAATACATAAGGTTTCAAAGGCTGGTTAACATTGCAACGCTTTTTGAAACAGACCTCCCCTTTATATATCTATCTTTTGGGGAGTTCATGGATCATGAGAGGACATGGAATTTGAAGGCCGCTTGTCATTCTCACAATAGCCACAGCTAACAGAGAGAGCTGGGCAGCAAGGGTCAGTCACTTCCTGGAGAGTCATTTGTGATAAACTGTCCCTGTTGCTAGCTTAGAAGTGGGGGAGCCTTTATGCTGCCTGACCAGGCACAGTTATTAAAAGACTGCGCTGGCATTGTGAAAGGTTAATTGTTATTGAATAAACAATTTAATTCAAACAATTTCTGTTGAATTCCTACTTTGTTTAAGGCACAAAGATGGTAGTGTTTACAGCTGTGGCATTGGCAACAGTGGTGGTGCTAATTAATGGAGGTGGTGGTGCTGATGTGTGTGTGAGTGTGTGTGTGTGAGTGTGTGTGTGTGTGTGTGTGTGTGTGTGTGAGTTAGGGTGAGGAATGGTCTAGACCATGACCTCAAGTGTGTTCAGTGTAATGGAGGCACAGGCAAGGGCTGCGGGCTGAGAGAAATGTGAGATATTTATTCTAAAAGATGGGAAGAGGTATACATCACCCAGGAAAAGCCCAATGGCTCTAGTCTCAGTGTAAAAGCAGTGTACTGAATTTTAAAATTGAACTCATTAGGAAAACAGTGGACAGTTTTAGGAAAAAAATTGTATGGTAGGTAGCAAAAGGAGTTGAAGGAACATTGTTCAGCCATAATAAGAAAGGAAAAAATGTGGAATCTGAGAGAAGAAATTAGTCTATGGGCCTAATAGCCTACATGAGCCATGACCTCATTTACCTAGACAAGAAGAACTAGATGATGCCTGGCTACCACCACCAAGCAGGCCGGTCAAGGCCACGATAGTTGAACACTGACAGAATGGGAGAAAGAAATGGGATAGAAGTAAAAATCATAAAAAGCCCAGGAGATATCACCCTGAATTGAAACTATCAGCCAAGGTCATCTTTTAACAAAATAACCGATAAGCACACAAAAACAAAGGACATTGTCCACAAGTACAGCATTCTATTTAAAAATAGAATATGTATATGTATATATATAGACTAGAAGGTCAACAAATACTACAAAGCAAAGAAGAGAAGAGAAGGGGGCAGAGAAGCTAGAACACAAGAAAGGGAAAAACCAGAACACAAGGAAAGAGGATGCTGACACATGGTGACCAGTTTAACTAATGTCTCTGGACAGTATGGATAGAAATCGTCAAATGGGAACTATTGGACAATTTTCTGTCTAAGCTTTCACCAAAGACACAATACAATTACATTTTAATGAAAAGAATGCCTACAGAATCAGACATAATGAGCCAGAATAAGAGGGGGTGTGCGCTCAATAAAGAGGACACAGGACCTGGGACAGGCCGAGGCACTCAGTGAGATTAATTTCTTTCCTGTGCACATCGGTGATAATCTACCTACATGTAGAATGTTTGCTCTACCCCTAGAGTAAGAGTCCCGTGGAGACACAATTTGTCTGCTCTGTTCACTGCTGTGTCTTCAAACCCCAAGAGAGTCCCTGGCAAAAATATCAGCAGAAACAACTTCATAGATGACTAATAGAATTAGTGTTCTGCAACTACCTGTGACCAGGAGACTGAAGTTTGCATCAATCTGTGAACAGTTAACTGCACGGAATGTGAAGGATTCTATAGCAATTATGGTCAGAATGTTTTTCTTCCCTCAGACTTTGCATCTGGAATCCAGGATGGAAATTAATTAGGAATCACTGAAGTGCTTCATACTGCAAGGAGAGCCAAAAACAATTAGAAGCACACTCTTCTTTAGAGCCTATTAAGAGTTGGTCAAATTAGTGTTTCTATTACATCAGATGGAGATTCAAGGGAATCACTAGGTTTATTGTGCCAATCTGGCCAATAAATACATGTGGGGTTAATAAGGTTGCAGTTTAATTGAAGGGCAAAGAGATAAATGGCTCAGCGAGCCTCGCCTTTCTGTCTCTTGCTCTCTGATGATCAGACCAGTGTTGGGCTACCTTAGCTAGTTCTCTGCTTCAACTTGTGAGCTACACTACCTGTGGGACACCCAACCCATGGACTATGTCGCTTTAGTTTGAAGTTCCTTCGAGACCTGCTTCGCCATCACTTGAGCTGGGGACTATTGGACCCTGTCATCTGGCTGACTGTTGGTGACTTGCCCTGCTATTTGCTGCCTTTGACCAGACTGCCTGTATTGCTGTACAGAAGACTCAGCTGTCTGCTTCCTTGAGGTTGCACCCAGCAACCCTCGTGAATTGAAGTGCTGCCAGTGTATTAACTGTCTCATGGAAATGAGTTGAACTGAGCCATCTGTACTGCTGTGTGGAGTGATTGGCTGTTTATTTCTTATATTGTATCTATCTACCTATCTAGCTATAAAATCTTAAGTGTCCTGGTTTTCTTTCCCTAGAGAACCCTGTCTAAAGTACCCCAAAACTCATTTCACCAAGAGCTGCTGTCATACCTACTCAACTGTGCCTGTGTAGTGCTAAAGCACCTGGACATACGACATGAGTGAATGAGTGTGCTTCTGCCTCACTAAAATTTTACTTCAGAACACTGAAAGGTACATTTTTTTCACATGATTTCAAATGTTGCAAAATATTATTTCTCTTTTGATTTCCAAACATTAAAAAAATGTGTAATCCATTCTTTGCCATTGGTTTGCAAGCCATAGTTTGCTGACTCCTGGGCTAGATGGATGAGTCTTCATCTGCAAATTGACTTGCATATTCCTCTTACAAAGGGCTCCCTGCTGCTGAGAGTTTTTGTGCTCTTTGCCCTGAATGTCTGTTTTGACCATGATAAGAGGAGATTTTCAATTCTTCCTGGTTTTAAATTTTACTCATTTCCTGCATTGAACATGATGTGGAAGGCTCATTATGGAAGCCCCCTTATTTGGAAGTTTTTCTCTGTGGAATTTCTGCTAATGTTGTCTAGTTATCTCTTGGGTTCAACTTGTTCTGCTGACCTGGATGCTGGGCTGTTCCAAATGGAGGGAACTTTCCCTGGAATGAGCTGTGCTCCTTCCCATTTCAGGGTTTTGCTCGTGATCTTCTTTGGGGCTAAAATGCTCACCATGACAGCCACTCTTCCTCCACCAGATCCCATGTTAGTTCCTCAGAGAAGCACCGGGTTATAATTATTCTAATACTTTGATTGATGGCTAGCTTTCTTTCCAGAAGAAGAACATGGGACTCTGGCTCTTTCCTTGCCATTGCCTCCTGGAGCCTGGCATAGTGGTGTGCGTGGAGTTGTGGCCGCATGGTCAGGAGGGCTGGCTCTGAGGTGAGACTGCCTGTTAGGACCCTAGCTTTAGCAGCTCTCAACTTCATTATTTCCTTCCTAAACCTCGGTCTCCTCATCTGTAAAACACGACCTTACACATTATTGTGAAGATTAAACAAGATAATGCATATAAACAACATGGCTTAGTGACTGGTGCATGTTATTATCCTCAAAATGGTCAGCAGCTATTTTTATCATGGGCATACAATATAAGCACTCTCAAAAAACTCATTGCCATTGAGTTGATGCCAAGTCATAGCAACCCAATAGGACCGGGCGGAACTGCCCATGGGAGTTTCCTAGACTGTCACCCTTCATGGGAGTCGAAGGCCTCATCTTTCTCTCACTGAGCGGCTGGTGGTTTTGAACTGCTGACCTTGCAGTTAGCAGCCCAACAAGTAGCCACTATCTCACCAGGACTCCTGTACACTAAATGCAGTCATTGCTAAATTGAAGTGAGCAACCAATTGAATTTGATATATTAATTATATGATAAATTGAAAGAATTTAACATAATAAATCAAATTTATTAGAGTAAACAGCATCATAGGTGGAAATATCTGACCCCCTCTGGCTTCCTTACTGCCATGAGGCAGGGGTCAGACATGCCTCCACGCTCCATCCTTCATGACCTATTCTGATGCCAACCACTCTTCCCTCCTATACCACTCTATATCCATGCTAGGTTGGAGAAACTGTTGCAAGGGCCACATAGAACTCATAGGCAATAGTCATGATTGAGGGGTTTTATTAGCCAAGTTAATAGGTTACCTCAAGTCAGGATCAGCCAACTGTAAGGATACAGTTACTGGTTTCCTCAGCCTGCAGTCAAGTTTCTCTCCAGTTCTCAAACTGTCAGCCCTGTGGCCCCGGGGCTTTGTCTCTACAGCCTAGGAAGCCAGGCTACCCGTCGCTCTGTCCCACTTCTGAGGAGAAGGTTTCCCATCGTCTCTGTGCTGATTCTCTGCATCTCCATGCCACAGCCTGTGAGCATCTGATCGCTGCGATCTGCATGTCAGACATCTTGGGCAGGACTTCCAAAATGGGCCTGGGGCTTCCTCTCGCCTCCACCTCACTGATGGCTCATCCTGACAGCTAGGAGTGGCTAAGGGGGTGGAGTGGAGGTCATCCAAACTGACCAAACCTTGCATAGTCCCACGCTGGCATTGGGTGGGAGTTACAGAGACTTGAGTAGAAGAACCATATTAAGAAATTTCAGGGGGAAGGGAGAACCCATCACAAGGTTGGCTATATAGCCCCCCACCCTCTGAAGGGGACAAATAACAGAAATGTGGGTGAAGGGAGACAGCAGACAGTGTAAGATATGAAACAATAACAACAATATATAACTGATCAAGGATTCATGAGGGTGACAGGGTGGGGGAAGAAGGGGGAAAAAGAGGAGCTTATACCAAGGGCTGAAGTAGAAAATGTTTTGGAAATGATGATGGCAACATATGTACAAATATGCTTGATACAATTGATGTATGGAATGTTGTAAGAGGCCCCAATAAAATGATTTAAAGGAAAAACAATAAATTTCACTCCACTGCATTTATTATTTCATCATTCCATTTTCTCAACCACCCAGGAAGGAAGATACTGCTATCGGTGCTATGGATGTGGAAGCTGAAGTACAAAGAGCTTAAGTCACTTGCTCAGCATCACGCTGAAAAGTAGTGGTAAAAACGAGTTTTGTATTTAAAAAATATGTATATATTAAAGAGCTTCTAAGATCATTATCTATGTTTTTATTTCCAGCGGGTTTTATGAGGGGCCTTCAAAAGTGCATAGAAAATGGAATTAAAAGCTAGTGGACTATTCCCATGAACTTTAGGAAGTCCCTCATAATTGTTTTTCCCTTTAATACCTTCTCTTCTGGCAAAAACAAAATTGTTCATCAAATAGCATTATCCTCCGTGAAAACCTTGGTCTTATGTAGATATGTACTGAAAACAGATACTTTAGAAAACAATCAAATAATTCAGGGAATCTCTTCTATGGTCACATATACTATTTTCAATAATTCAGTAAAATTTGTCCGTTGCTTCAAGATCATACTGTTGTTTGCTTTTATTGGGCGCATGCAACTTTAGAGGATACTGGAAACTCTGCCGAGACCCTGAGAAGCATAAATACTAGAGCATGGAGGTAAATAGAGATCCCTTAAAATAGAGCAAAGTCGGAATTCTACAGAAAGTTTGATTGAAGAAAGTAACATACTCTATATTTGCCTATATTTATATCTACCTCTGTAAGTAAGTAACTGTCTATTCATATGCATAAATATTTAATTCAGTGACAATATAAATTTGTATTCCTATCTTGAAACACAGCTTACACATTGCTCACTCACTAACTTAACCAAAACAAAACAAAATTTTAAGTAACTAGCCCACTTAAAGCATTTGCCCCAGAAAGCCAATGTTCTTTCCCAGTTGTCTAAACAATGCACTGGTCATTATTGGGCTGCATTTCCATTTGGTCAATGTCTTAAAAGCTTTGGTAGGCAGACAGGTGGAGCACTTGAACTCTCGAGTTAAATTGGCCTGGATTCAAATCCGGACAGGATTTAGCAAAGATATTTTAGTCCAGGTTCTTGGCTTATTTCCTCAGCATCCACATTGAGTAAGTATGGTGGAAGGATGCATCTCTGACATACTTCCTGATTTCCAACCAGTGTCCCCTTGTCCTGCTCGAAGGACTGCCTCTTGGTCTATGTATAGGTCTCACATGCGTACAGTCATGTGTTCTGGAACTCCCATTCTTCACAATGTTGTCTAGATTTGTTATGATGCACACGGTTGAAGGATTTTGCATAAATAACTGAAGCACATTAAGCTCTACAGTGACAGAGAACTGCTGTCAAGTTTTTGTGCCCCCCCCCCCCTTGCTTTCTGGAAACTTGCTTTTGGTGTGACAGTACACTACAGCAGTTTGAAACATTTTCACAAAACATCTCTGCGTGAAGGGGATGAGGAAACTGAGATACTGCTGTGACCTTCACACATCAGTTTATAACTTACCTAAATATTTCTTTGTCAGATGTCAACAAGCCTTAAACATCAGCCAACAATGCACTGCCACCCAGATCTGGGTTCCCTTCAGTGACCTTTTGAAAGTTGCCCTGTGCTTACGGGCTTTAGTTCCTTTCTGGGACAATAGCTGCTGCTCACTATTGAGGGTGTGTTACTGAAAGGAATTGAAGTGTGTAATCCCAGCATAAAAGGGAATATGTTTGCTTTTCCCCAACACTGTATCCTTGATAATTAGAATAATGATGGATCATAATAAGTATTTAAAGAAACTTTAGTTAGCCAATGAAGATACACTTTTTTTAGTTCAATAAATGTATTTCTTGAAGATGTAAAGTTCAACTAGTGGTGGGAAAGGTGGGGCGGGGGAGGAAAAGCTTTATGCTGCAATTTAAGAACATATATTGGCCGAGGTGCTGTCATTTTTAACTCATATATTCAAAACTGAGTGCTGGGTGAGGTCAAAGGAAACAAGAAATAGGTAGTTACATATTAAAAAAAGAAATTATAAATACCCTTCCAACTATGTCCTACAACCTAATTTACTTTATAGCTTACAGCAGTGGTTTTCAAAAGGTTGACCCTATTCCTGGATTCCATGTGTTGTGAGCTCTTATCTCTCATGTGTGCCTGTGCGCATGCTCCGGTCTAGCCCGAAGTGAAAGGCAGCATTGGGGCCAGGTGGAAACCAAGAACAGGAAAGGGAGTAGCGATACCAGGAGGGCAGGGGTAAGATACACTTTAGAAAGGAGGGTTAGTGGACTAGAGAAGACCATTGGAAGAGCATTTGGGGGGAAAGAGAATCCCAAATAGATGTGAGATTATTTTCTGCCAACACACACTCATACACACACACGGAGATGAAGAGTAACACCAGGATGTCAAAGGGGGTGTAGGTGCTACCGAGAGTCTGGTTGCACAGCGCTTAAGCACTGAGCTGCAAACGGAAAGGTCAGCAGTGAAACTCCTCCCCAGCAGCTCAAGGCAGGATGGTGTGGCGGTGGGCTTCTACAGAGACCACAGCGTGGAAACCCTGTGGGGCAGCTAGCGTCTTTCCCCTCGGGTCTCTCTGAGCCAGAGTCAACATGATAGCAAGGGGTGGAGAAGAGATAGATTGTTGTTGTTGTTTGCACCGAGGTGACTTTACATCTTACGTGCTCTACAGAAGCTTCCTAGAGTGGCTCCCCCATTGCTTAGAGGATAAAGTTTTAACTCACCAGGGTGTGGAAGAATCGTCATGATCCGGCTCTCCCTACCTGTCTAGCTTTAGATTCATCTCCACTCCTCCTTCACAAGTGCCCTGTGTACAATGATGTGGGATTCCCTTCTCATGTGCAGTATCAAAATGAAACAAACCTCACTGCCTTCTATGTAGGGTTTCCAAGGCTTTGTACCCTTCTTAAAATAAATCATTTTATTGGGGACTCATACAACTCTTATCACAATCCATCCATCCATCCATCCATCCATTGTGTCAAGCACATGTGTGCATGTTTTGCCATCATCATTCTCAATAAATTTTCTTTCTACTTGAGCCCTTGGTATCAGCTCCTCATTTTTCCCCTCCCTCCCTCACCGTTCCTCCCTCATGAACCCGTGGTAATTTATACATTATTATTTTCCCATGTCTTACACTATCCAATGTCTCCCTTCACCCACTTTTCTGTTGTGCACCCCCAGGAAGG
>NW_022107431.1:76645664-76658645 GCF_000313985.2 Echinops telfairi
ATTCCTCTATTCTCCCCCTTCTCCCACCAACTTCCCCCTACCTTCATGGTATCACTACTCTCATTATTGGTCCTGAGGGGTTTATCTGTCCTGGATTCTGTATGTAGAGATTTCTTATCTGTACCAGTGTACATGCTCCAGTCTAGTCAGAGTTGTAAGATAGAACTTGGGTCAAGATAGTGGGGGCAGGCAGGGGAAGAGGAAGCATTAAAGAACTAGAGGAATGTGTGTTTTGTTGGTGCTATGCTGTACCCAGGCTGGCTCATCCCTTTCTTGTGACCCTTCTGTGAGGAAATGTCCAATTGTTTACAGTTGGGCTTTGGGTCTCCTGTCTCACCTGCCTCGTTTGCATCAAAATGGTTGCTCATTTTGGGTCTGATACTGATCCTGTTGATACCTCATGATCACAAGGGTTGGTGTGCTTCTTACATGTGGGCTTTGCTGCTTCCCTGCTAGATGACTGCTTATTTAACATCATGCCTTTAAGACACTAGGTACTATATCTTGTAATAGCTGGGCAACATCAGCTTTCTTCACCACATTAGCTCATGTACCCATTTTTTCTTCAGCGATCGTGTTGGGAAGGTGAGCATCATAGAATGCCAGGGTATTATAACAAATAGTTCTTGCATTGAGGGAGGACTTGAGTAGAGACCCAATCTGCTTGCTACCTTAATACATACTCTATAAATATATGTACATAGACCTATATCCCTTTTGTTATATATTAATATATCTACATATGTACATACCTATATTTATACCTCAATAATTGCCTTTTGCCTCACAGTTCTTTCCTCGTGCCCCACTATCATGTTCAACCTTCATTCAGCTGTGTACTTCCTCTTGGTTACGTTGAACATGATCAAACCCCACCAGGCATTCTATAGCATCCTCGCCATTGATTTTAGACCTCTTGTTGTTCCCTTGTCCCTGGGTTCATTGGCTCCCCTCTCCCTTTCCCCTACCTCCTCCTCTCCTCTGTCCCCAAGGAACCATCAGTCCTATTGTTTACACGTGACCAGAAAACATTCATAAGGGTCAGCAGACAGACCTGGAGCCATTCAGAGACTATTTTTTTTGTTTTTTAGGTCTATCTATATAAGATAGGCAGGATAAACAATCCCGAGGAGGACACAGTGGGCTTTGTACATTTTTACTGGAGCAGAGTTTCTTTTTCTCCCACAGAGTGGGTGGTACGTTTGTACGACCAGCCACGTAACCAAGGCTTAGTCAACAGCTCTTCCAGGGCTCACTTTTTAGCAGTGTGTTAATGTGCAAACCATTACTAATGGATGGATTATGGCTGTGTATGGGGTGCATGACCAGCAATCAAACATGGAAGGTAAGAATTCTCCCAATGAATCATGACCGAATGCCTCAATTTTTACCTCTTAGTCCTTTATTCCTTTAGGTGACTGCATAAGTGCTTTTTCTTCCAAGGAAATTTCCTGGGTCTTTGGGATAAGATCCCCTCCTGCATTCCCTTATCTTGTTCTTCTTGTTAGGCTCTGGCTCTGGCTCAGAGCAACCCTATGCACAACCCACAAACCACTGCCACCCTCACAATCATTCCCATGCTGTAGCCCATTGTTGTAGCCACTTGTCAATCCATCTCATTGAGGGTCTTCCTCTTTTATGCTTTAGCTTATCAAGGAACCCTGGCGGCATAGTGGTTACACATTGGGTTGCAATCTGCATGGATGGCAGTTCGAAACCACCAGCAGCTCTGCAGGAGAAAGACTGGGTTTTCTACTCCTATCAACAGTTACAGTCTCAGAAACCCACAGGTGGGTCACTATGAGTCAGCATTGAGTTAATGGCAGTGATCTTTTGTGCAGTTTATCAAGCATGATGTTCCTCTCCAGGGACTGGTTGTTCCTTTCCCCATTATAAGAAAACAAAGCAAAACCTACTACCATAGGGTCAATTTCAACTCTAGTAACCTCATAGGAGAGAGTAAAATTGCTCCATTGGGCTTCTGAGGCTGTGCATCTTAACAGAAGCAGATTGCCTCATCTCTGTCCCACAGCATGGCTGGTGGGTTGGAACTGCAGACTTTGCCCTTAGCAGCCTACTACCTATCCCCTCTATTATTATTGTGGTTGGCCGTGCAATTGCTGAGTTAGTGCCTCTGCCCTGACTGTGTACTCCATGGGGCAATGGGTATACTTATAGTTCACATCATTCTTTAACTGTGAGCACAACCCAGCATCTAAGTGATCAATACTTACTGAGTGGATGAAGAAGGAGAGACAAAGGTAAGAACAGTCTGGACAAACAGATAAAGAACATCCCAGCAGAGAGATGATGGGACCCTGACTGTGTTTTCTTGGCTTCTGGCTCCTTTAAAACCCAGATATTCATATGGATTGTTATAAGCTCTATCAGAGCCCCCCAATAAAACGATTTATAAAAATAATAATAAAATAAACTTCAGTGATTCAGTAATATCCCCAAAGATATGGAGGTGAATACATAAGAAACTGAGCCCCAAATTATGTTTTAGGTAGCAATGAAAAATATTTGCTGATGAGGTGAATGGATTGTGAAAGTCAACTAGTTGCAGTTCATGTCGATATCACCAACCATACATGCTACGAAGTTCTTGTTAGTTGCCCTGGTGTCAATACAAACTCACAGTGACCCCACATGTGTGGGACAGAACTGCTCCGTAGGGTGTCCAAGAGGGTGGCCCTTCACAAGCAGGTCATGAGGCCTGTCTTCCAAGGCACCTCGGGATGGGTTAGACCTGCCAGCCTTTACATTACTGGTCCAGTGCTACTCTTTGCACCACCCAGGAACTGAGTTCTGAAGTGCTTATTAAATAACATCTCATGCACCATGGCTTAAAAACTCTCTTTCCCTTTTCAGCTTTATCGTGAGTTATAGAGAAAGAGGATTGCCAACCAGCACAATTCCCTGTGATTATTTCCTAAGAAGTTTATAAAGTTGGATTTGGGCATATAGAAATAATCAGTAAGAGGGTTTTCATTTAACTTTAAGGTCATCTATAAATATGCTGCTGATTTTAGCCAGAAAATATTATCTTTGTTCTCCACCATTCTATCTTGATAGCTCACATGCTCAGGGTAATGTTCCAACTTTTCCTGACTGGCTTAATGTCCCAATGTGGGGCTTGGTTGTTTCTCCCTAGTGAGCAGGCTTGCGGCCCCACACTGCACTCGCTGTCTGCGGGCCAAAGAAGCAGCCATGAAAGAGCTGAAAACAGCCCTGGGTGTCCACGTGGATACTCACTTACTGCCTGATGAAAGTGATTTCATTTCAACTTTGGCTCCTTGACTTTTTTCATCTTGCTGGGAAATTTCTTCTAAATATATCAATGTTTTTGAAAATTCTTATATAATTTGGATGTTTTTTATTTGACCTATTTTGTGTGGTTTTTCTATTAACAAATATTTTTTATTACACAATTGGTTGAGGGTTTTAAGAACAAAAACTGATCATTCAGAGATTTTAAAAAGTAGGGGAACCCAAGCACATTAATTTGATAGGGGAATCTATTTCCTACAGTGACCAGGTCTATGCTAATGAAGGCTTCATTAAAGGGGGAAAGATGATGTCCAGTAAGAGGAAGGATGATATTTTGAATACATCAAGTAACCTAACATATAAGTATCAAATTAGTTCTCACTGATACATTTTTCTAAGCTTATTAGGTACTAATTAAGCTTCTTTTATCAGCCAAGATTATTTTGATCTGTGGGGTATGAAGTTAGTCAACCCGGTTAATTGATATAAAAATCAGACATCAAACATTAAACAAAAAAGAGATTCAAGAAATCAAACATTGATGCACTAAATGTCATACCTTTGAAATTACCATGTTCCTTAATTAGAATTCTTCGCACATATCGAGTGAATTTGTCATCGCAGAGGACCACACCCTAGGCAAACTCAAGGGAGGGAATGATTTTCTAGTTCATGAAGCATGTAAGTTTATGTTAATGTTCAAGGTTATGGTGGGTGAAATGTAAACTGAAAAATTTTTTCTTTTATCATGGGTCATGGTATAATATCAGTACTCACTTTATTAAATAAATGTCCAATTACCATAAAGCAAATGGAAGGTCATTATATTTTTCATGACTTTTGCATACAGTCTATGAAATTTGTTGCAAACTGACAAGCTGTGATACTTGTTTAGTGTTTTTCGTTAATTCAGGGAAGCCAGCCTTTTCTTTTCCTCATTAGAAACCACGTGGGCTTCATCCTAGCAAAGATAACTTGGTCTTTCTCATCTCCAAGCCTCTGTACAATCCATTCCCTCTGCTTGAAATGGCTTCTTCCACTCCTTCACCAATCTCCTTCCAGACATTTGAGAAATTAATCTCTCCCACATATGCCTTCCCTATCACTTCCTTAATCATTTATAATTACACATATGTGATGTTTAGGTCAGTTCTCTTAATTGGCTAGATAACCCAGGTAACAAATGAGTCACTTATCTCTGCCTGAGATAAGATTGCTAGTCTCAGCTCTCAATTTTGCGCTGCTTATTGGACTCGAAGGAAATAACTAATCACAAGTATTTGAGTGTACGTACACTTTCACTGCCATGGAGTCGATGCTGACTCACAGCGACCCCCCTCTGGGTTTCGGAGACTGTCACTGTTGACAGGAGGGGAAAGCCCCGTCTCCTCCTGAGAAACTACCAGCAGTTTCTGACCAGATGGAGCATGTGTAGCTCAATGCCAATTTATTCTTGGAACATAGTCTGCTTATATATCAATATTCCCTTTATTTTAATTGCTTGTTGCAACTGTATGTCTAGTTCATTGGTATTTTCTTGCTTCCTCCACTAAGCTCTAGTTTATATCTTCTGCTTATGCGAGTCTTGTGGAAGCAGCACTGTAAGACTTATCGTGTATTTCTATGAATAGTGAGAATGCAGTGGTTGGTGATGCCAGGTCACAAACTCAGTGTCTTCAGGGTCCAGGCAAAGTGACGTTACGTGCAAGGAGGCTCAGAGGGAGCAGAGGCTGTGAAACTGGAGGGTAGCTGCTCAGCCTGAGGCACTCAACTTTACACATGCACAGCACCCCTGCCAGTCGAATGTGACCTCCCAGCCACCAGCTGGGAACTAGGGATACACGCATGTCTTGCCCTAAGTCTGTGAAGTGTGCTGGCGGTGACAGGGATGATTGGCTACATTTAATTTGTGAAAGCATTAAGCCACAGAAGAGTAACTTTGTAAAAATATCACACGGGAGATCAGCTTCATTCTCATGTCCTATTCAAAGAGAATAGATGGGAAGGGGTCAACTAAAAATCATCATCTAAAACCTGGAAGCAAATAAGCGTGACTAATCCTCTTAAAGAAAGATATATGGCTGCATTTTCCCCAGAACATTTACTAAGTTAAAAACAAGAACAAAGCCAAAAAAAAAAAAAACCCCACCATAATCGAATCAGCCTCTTTTACTGTGACTTGGACACACACACACACACACACACAATCAGATTAAGTTTAAATTACCTTGGAAGATTTGTCATCTCATACCTTCCTTTATAGAAACACTCATTTTAAGGGGGAAATAGCTCCTTGCTTAGATGCCGTACAATGCTCACCCTCATCCCCAGTTTACTCCTCATTTGCCATTATCATTATGAATATGATGATTACTTTTCAGGGGTAAAGAAGGCTGGGTAACATATCCTAGAACCCACTACTTAATGTGAATGCTTTGAAATTTTTTATTCACTTCTACTACAGGCTGGAAAGTAAGTAAAGCATCTTCTGCGAATCAAGCCCGTTAAAATTCCACTGCAAAAGCGTGCATTTGACTGACTGCAAGTGGAGCTGTCAGCCCGTACAGGCATCACTGTCAAAGGGCTGTGTCATCTGTCAGTGTCGGTTCCAGCTCACTGTTCCACATAGAGGGGATGCACTGTTGCCTCCCAATTGATAACACGCTGCCAGAAGCGTGTTACTTTCTTATCCGTCTTCTTGTAGCTGTCAAAAATGGAATCCATTAATTAGTTTGTTCTTGAGATTTTTAGTTGTTCTGAAGACATGTAAATTTCACAGTGAGACAAATAAAAATTCCCATCCCAAACCAGGATGCCAATAAGGGCTCACAACCCAAGAGGGGCAGCTATTACTGACAGTGGTGAAAACTGACCAGCTAAACTCTGCCTTAAGTGAATGTAATGATGTGGCGAGTTTCCCTCCCTTTTAATGAGAGCAAGTTTCCCAAGACAGCAAAGGCAACCGGAGGCTTGGACCATAAGGCGGGGGAGAAGCCCTGAACACGGCTCTAACTAGCCAGGCGGTTTGACACGACTTAGGGCGTCTGGTTGCTGCCGCCGCTGAATGATTACCCGTTTGTATTTTATTCCTCAAGTGGCTTTCACAGAAAGTTTGATAGGCTTTATTTCCCTCATTTTGTGGGTCCCATGAAGCAGATGCAATTCTGTAAACTCCATGTACTTCAGACGGGGTGCCTCGTCATTATTCACTTCAGCACTCTGATATACCATGTATTTATAAATGGAAGGAATTTTCTATAGGAAACTCAAAACAGCTATGTTGAACCATCTTTCTATCAGATCTAGTATACTGCAAGTATGAGCATGTTGCAGCATGACCCATTTTTTTCCTTCGCGTCTTTTCAAGGTGAGTGATGAGGATTGCATGGATGCTAAATTATTTTATTCTATTCAACTCAGTAAGCATTATTAAGTGCCTCCTCTGTGTAACTCACTGTGCTAGGGATGCTGGGAAATAGAGAGATGCTTAAAATGCAGCCGTGGTCTTCCAGAAGCTCACCGGGTTGAGGAACAGGCAGCTACATATATACGGAGTTCTCCGAGGCAGGCTGCAGGAAGAGGTGTCGATGGCAGCCAAGGGGAGAGAGGGTGGAGAGGTGAGCGCCGACTGGTGCTCGGAGAAGGGCTTCTGGAGGCGCAGCAGCATTTGAGCAAGGTCTGAGGGAAAGGCCGGTCTCCAAATACTTTCAAAGGATATGCCACGTGTGGAGGGAAAACCACAGAATGGAGCTGTCTGCAAATGACCAGGAGGTTGCATTCAGGAAGACCAGGACAAGGGCTGGGGGCTGCAGGGTTCAGGATGGAAACTTCCTTCTACGTATCCACTGTCCTCGAGGACATTCTGACTCATAGCGACCCTGTAGGACAGGGCAGGACAGCCCCTGTGGGTCTTTCTTTTCTGTTTTAAAAAAAATTATTATTTTTTAATAATAAATAATTTTATTGGGAGCTCGTACAACTCTGATCCCAATCCATACATCCATCCATTGTGTCAAGCACATTTGTACATTTGTTGCCATCATCATTCTCAAAACATTTTCTTTCTACTTGAGCCCTTGGTATCAGCTCCTCATTTTCCCCTCCCTCACGAACCCTTGATAATTTATAAATTATTATTATTTTGTCATGTCTTACACTAAATCTTTACGGAGTAGAATGCCCAGTTTGTTTCCCAGGGAGAAGTTCATGGTTTCAAACAGCTGACCTTGTGGTTAGCTGCCCAACGTGCAACCACTATGCTACCAGGGCAATCCTTCTAAGTGCTTCCTTGTAGGTTACCAAAGTCAACTAATGAGGAACTCCCAACATGCTCCACTGTGAAGGAAAGATCTGCAGTTCAAGCCCACCCAGAGGTCCTTGGAAGAAAGATCATTTTAAAACCAGCCATTGAAAACCCTATGGAGTTCATAGGAGTCACCATGAGTTGGAATTGATAGCAACTGACTTGGCTTGAAGGATCCCTGGTGATGCAGCAGGCTACGTGTTTGGTTGCTAACCACAAGGCTGGCAGTTCAAACCCACAAGTGGCTTCCATGAAGAAAGATAGGATTGTCGACTCCTGTAAAGATTTAAAGTCTCTAAAACTCACCGGGGGCAGTTCTATTCTCTCCGATAGAACTGCTATGAGTTGGAATCAATTCGATGGCAGTGGGTTTGTTGGTTGGTTTGGTTTTTATTTGGGGCTTATGGAAAATTGATAGAGAAGTACTTTAGGACATTGTCCTGGGGTTACATCTAGTGATTGGTAGCATGAATAAATGGTAAGTATAATAAGAAATATCTTTCTGAGATATCCCATCTTTCAAGCTTTCTCATTTCCAACCAGTAGATAAAGTATAATGGAAAAGTATTATCACCAGAATGAACATATACTAAGATAAGGTAAATCATTTAGTAGGACCCCCACCCCCACCCCCCACCCCAGTCCGCAATGTTCAAGGAATTTCAGACTCCTTCCCACCAAACAGCACAGTCTTTTTGAATGCATGGCTTCTACTCAGCTCGATCAGTATTATTGGATGCTGGCAATCTATCATCTGTAGCCCTTCTCTGGCTTGTAATGTTCAGCTGACCTTCAGAAGTGGGATAAACTCTGCTCTGGCTCATTATACCACATAATATGCCACAGAATAACTTCAGTGGGAGATGGGGTGTGTTAGTCTGGGTTGACTAGAGAAACAAATTCAGAGACACTCGTATGTGTATAAGAAAGAACTGTATGTACAAGAGCATTTAAATATTGAGAAAATATCCCAGCTCAGTCCAGATCAAGTCCATAAGTCCAATATTAGCCCATATGTCTGATACCAGTCTGTAAATTACTCTTCAGACTCACGAAACACATGCAATGATGCCAAATGCAGCAAGATCACAGGCCAGTAGGTGGGAAGTATTGTGGATCCAGTGGTGGTGGAAAATCTCAGCGCTGGTGTGGGTCTCCATGTGGCTCGTCCAGCTCCAGAGTAGCCATGTGTCTTGACAACAGCAATGTCTCCCATGGAGTGAAGCAGAGAGAGTGTCTCCTGCCTCCAGGGAGGAATACAGGAGTTCCCAGAATTCTCAGGAGAAGGCCATGCCTATAAAGAGGCCTCATTGGCTATCACTTGATTGACAGGCTAGACTCCACCCCTGCCCAAGTTGACAGGAGATTATGTAACTGCCACATGGGGTTTTACTAGAGGACAAAGATTTTTACTTGGGGTTTGAAATATGGACATCTACTACTTTATCATATTTTTTTTAGAATTTGAGTAAAATTGATTTAAAAGAGAAGAAAACACAAGTGGATAAAAACCCATTGCCATGCAGTCACTTCTACCCTCATAGGGTTGTCCAAGGCTGTATATTTGTATGGGGCGGCTGACAGCCTCTTCTTCCTCCAAAGGAGCAGTTGGTGGGGTTGAACCACAGACCTGGTGGTTAGCAGCCATTTACCAAATGGTACTTTCAAAAAAATCATGTTATTGGGGTCTCTTACAACTCTTATTACAATCCATCCATTGATTCATTGTGTCAAGCACATTAGTACATTTGTTGCCATCATCATTCTCAAAATATTTGCTTTCTACTTGAGCCCTTGGTATCAGCTCCTCATTTTCCCCTCCTTCCTCTACCCTCCCTCCCTCATGAACCCTTGATAATTTATAAATTATTATTATTTTTTCATGTCTCAAACTGGCCGATGTCTCCCTTCACCCACTTTCCTGTTGCCCATCCCCCTGGGAGGGGGTTATAGGTAGATCATTGTAATTGGTTCCCCCTATCTCCCCCCACCTTCCCCTTCCCCTGTAGTATGGCTACTCTAAATATAGCTCTAAATACAGGCATGTACATATGTAAATATATTTATACAGGACTATGGGGAAATAGATATATGTATATATAGTTATAGATTTAGTATTAAGGTTAGCAGATGGACAATGGGCCTCTACTCAAGTAATCCCTTAACACAGGTACACTTTGTTATAATAACCTGCCATTCCATGACAGGATCGCCGAATACAAAGCAGGTGCATAAGCAAATGTGGTGAAGAAAGTTGATGGTGCCTGGCTATCAAAAGATATAGCGTCTGGGGTCTTAAAGGCTTGAAGATAAACAAGGGGCCATCTAGCTGAGAAGCAGCAATGCCCACATGGAGGAAACACACCAGCCCAGGTGATCATGAGATGCCGATAGGATCAGGTATCAAGCATCAAAGACCCAGAACAAAAAATCATATCATTGTGAATGAGGGGGAGCGCCTGAGTGGAGACTGAAAGCCCTTCTGTAGGGAACTAAACATTCCCTTACAGAAGGGTCTCAGGGAGGAAACAAGCCAAATGGCACTGTTAACAGTTCATACCGCCATAGCAGGGCAGACAGACAGGAAATCATGCCAGGATATATCTGGCACAGCATCTGGTTTTCACCCTCAGGAGCATCTACACCAGTTGCCACGGAGTGGAATCCAACTCATGGCAACCCCATATGTGCCAGGGAAGAGCTGCTCCAAGATGCCAAAGCTTTCCTTTTCCATAACTAGATTCCCATGGCCTGTCGGGGTAGACTTGAACCACCAAGCTTTTGGTTAGTGTCTGACTGGTGAACCATTTGCACCACATAGAGACTCCATTAAGGAGCTCTTAATTAGTGCTCAGTCCATTCAGAAGACCACCCCAATGGGACTGAGCATCAAGCCAACCAAACCCAGGAGGAGGTCCGGAGAATGGACTGGACTATGCGTATTTATGGTGAGTGGCTGCCTTGCAGGAGCTCAGGTTCTCCCCAAAATGCTAATCTCTGCCTGGCTAGTTTAGGATCAGGTGGCGCCTGTTGAGGTGGTTGACCTATCAGAGAGACACATCAGAGAGCTTCTTCAAACGAATCAGGTGCCATGCCTCTAAAAAGCCCTTCGTCCGCCTCTGACACAACGTGATTTTTCCAATCAAAATCCAGTTCCCGTTTCCACTCAAGTTCTACGCACATAGGACAGAACAAGAACCGGCTGAGTTATCGGGCCAGTTCTACTCCCTCACCAACCCCCTCTCTACCTTTCTCTTTTCACCTCCCTCTTTCTTTCAGCACCTCTCTGTTGAAGCCTGCTTATTGTGTGACATGCGTGGTGGGAGGCACCAGAGATCACTTTAACTAGTGGTTGTTATGTGCCATCCAGGCTATACCAACTCATAGTGACCTTATAGGACAGTGTAGCACTGTCCCCAAGGGTTTCCTGGCTTAAATCTTTATGGGAAAAGACCACTAAACCTTTTCTTCTGGGGAGTGACTGGTGGGACTCAAACTACTGACCATTAGGTTAGCAGCACAGTATTTAACCATTGCTTGAACCAGTGTTTAACCACCTCAGCTCCTTCACTCTTGGCTGCACATCAGGAATTCAACTAAGATCCAACACAAGAGAAAGCAAGCCAGCTGATTTCACTTTTGTGTGAGTCAGGGACTGATGGGCCACTTCCCCTGGGGACAAATGGTACGAGGGTAAGTTGCTGTTGGAAGAGTGAATTCTAGAGAAATGGGCCTTTCATTGAAGAAAAGAAAGTCCCTCATTGAACACAGCTTTGCAAGTGACAGCGAAGCCTTAATTTTGGACCCACCTGTTCTGATTGTCCCACTAAAATTGGGTCGTTGCCATGGTGTTATCCATATAACCCATTGCCATCGAGTGGCTTATGGCCCATAGGGACCCTCTGTAGGGTTTCCCAGGCTATAACTCTTCACGGGAGCAGAGAGCCTCTTCTTTCTCCCATAGAATGACTGGAAGGCTTCACACGCCTTGGTTATCAGTCTTAGCGTTACGTGTCTGTACATTTTGGATGTACCTTTGCAGCACTGATTGTGAATAAAATAGGAGGCACAAGCATGCTAGATTCCCCTCCCAGGACATCTTTCAAATAATGAACACATCCGTGGATGTCAGTAACCCCTCTCTGCTCTTTCCATCGGAGCATAGGTCCCCCCCAAACTGATTTCATCTACTGCTTTCTTCTCAGGAAAAAAAAAAAGACTCAGAATGCACCCCTGCCAATGAAAATCTTGTAGTCTAGCTCATAATCCAGGATAAAGGTAGGTATCAGCCTTTGTAGCCCTCCTCCCCGTAGTTCTTCCCCCCTCCCCCTGGGAGGGCAGTAGCACATGCCTTGGGAAACACTGTATTGAAAGAATTCCTTACAAGTACCTGATTGGTCATTGACCTTTGTTTTTGATTTACCATGAACATACTTATCTTTTACTTTGAACTCTGCCATAAAATAAAATAGCAATTGGGTTGGTTGTTTCATCTAATTTTTATATGTAAGCCCCCTGCCCCCCTTTAAATGAATCCTGTTCTCTTCTGTTCATTAAGGCAGCTAGCTCCCTGTGACCTTTAGATCCAGTTAGAAGAGTTAATCCTTTGGTTAACCAATTGGTTTCTGTAACACCACTTAGTGACAAACCAGTATTTCGAGCTCAGTTTTTAATTGGTTAGAATGTTATTGCCGTGAGATCCAGAAGCTGTCAGATTTGCCTGCTAGCCAGGCTGAGGTTGTTGGATGCATTCCATGTCATTAAAGCAACATCTCCTGTTCCAGCCGAGGATATTTATCGGGGCCCCAGCCTGCCACTCTCTCCTGCTCTTGTTTAAGGAACGCCTAAGGAAGGTTGGAGGGAGCCCTGCTGCAGCTGGGGGCAAGCACACTTTGAGGGGCAAAGCAATCTAAGGTTCAGCTTTTGTATGTGAAATGCCATTTTTTGATTGTTCCGTGAAATTGCCAGACCACTCACAATCGAGCACCAAAGCTAACTACACCCTTTACTCAAATATTTTCTGACTTTTACCTCAATTTTGATTTTTCCAAATCCTGGACTAAAGAGCCCAAAAGAACCCAATTATCCCATGGAGTTAAAATAGTGCTAATGTGAATTCACACACACTAATCATTTATTATAATTATCTTTCTCTTATCAAGAATAGGAGGTTTGAGCTCCTTAGTAATCGTACCTCTTAGTATCTGAAAGGACCCCTGAGTGTCGCAAGCAGTTAAGCTCTCAGCTGCTCACTGAAAGGTTGGTGGTTCGAACCCACTCCACAGAAGCACCTTGGAAGAGAAGTCTGGTGACCCACTTCTGAAAGATCACCATCACTGGAAACCCTGGTGAGCTGTTCTGCTCTGATACGCAGGGGGTCTTTAAGAATCAGTAACAACTCAACA
>NW_022107431.1:76660582-76663048 GCF_000313985.2 Echinops telfairi
TTCTGCAGCCAATCATGCCTCTTCACCCTCATTACTTCCAACCCTCTCTCAAGCCTCCTCCTCAGCGCCTTCCCTCATTCCATCAGAGGGACTGTGGGCAGATGGCAATTGCTCCCCTCAAAAAACCCTCTCATGACTTTTCTTCCTACTTAGGATACACTCCAGACTCTCACTTCTGGCACAGGAGACCTGGCCCTTCGCAGGCTCAGGCCACTCTCCTATGCCCTCTCTGTCACTTTCCCCAGGTCCTGCCACACCAGCCACGCCAGGCCCCTTCTCTTTCTTGCACTCTCTGAGCTCTTTCTCTCTCACAGCCTCTAAACGGGATGTTTTCCCTCTCTCTGGAGCGTTCTTCCTCTGCATCTCCACGTGGCTACCTCCCTCCCAGACCCCAGCCCTGTGCAGCATCATCTCCTCGGGGAAGATTGCTCCAAGTATCTCATCTCACCTAGCCTGCATCAGGCTCTATTTTCTTCACAGGGCTTAGCATTTATTGACATTAGTTGTGTAATGATTGACTCACTTTTCGTCTGTCTCCCCAACGATCAAGTAAGCTCAGCGAGGACAGCGCTTTTCTCTCTCTTGCTCTCTCTCACACTGCTATATCCCTGATAGGGAAACCCGTGCTCGGCACACAGTAAACACCAGTTCAACAAATCAACTGAATGACGTCTTTCAACTAAACTCCCCACCTCAAGTCACAGAGCCCTCCAGGCCCTCCTTCTTGCTGCAGTTATGATCTCTCTAAGACCAAATATCCTCGATGGGCTTCTTTCAGTCCCTCTTCTGGACTCTTGACACTCGGTCTCTCAGATGGCTTCTCCAGCATCTCCTCCCACTTCTGTGTCAATGCCCTCCTCTCCGAGCGCCTCGGTTTGTTTGCCGCTCCCCACAAGCTCTACTTTGAGATGTTTACAACTTTCAAATAAATGTTATCATCTGTTTGTTTGTCCCCTCCCTCCATCAGGTCAGAAATAGACCCTTGGTGTTATAGTGGATAATGCATTAAGCTGCAAACCACAAGGTCGGCAGTTCGAAACCACCAGCTGCTCTGCAGGAGAAAGGCAAGCCTATGCCCCTAAAATGTTACAGTCTTAGAAACCCACATGGGCAGTTCTATCCTGGTGTATGGGATCACTATGAGTCAGAATTGACTCAATGACAAAGTGTAGGTTTTTATTTATTTATTTTTAATAGTTTTATTGTTTTATTTTGTTCTGTTTTTCTGTCAAGTGTAGCTCTACCACCCCCATCTGACAGAATTATTCTTATTCACCCTTTTCATGCACATGTCTACCTTTCCCTGCCCCTCCTCTTCTAGTACACTTGGTCATTGCCTCCTCGGACTTCCTAGCACTTAGAATAGAATCTTGACCTTACCACATTAGATAGTAGTCGTACATTTCCATCATCTACTACAAGTATTCTGAGGGCAGGAATGTGGCGTATCTCCAACACTTGGACTAATACGTGGTGTGTGATCAAGAGGTCAGTAAGTTTGCTGGAAGAATAAATGAGGAAGTGAGCAACCTCACACACTGCTGGGCTGTGGATAGCAATGGGCCGGCCCCTGGCTCCTGGGCCCCTTCGGCTTCCTCACCTCCAGGCCGGCTCACAGCAACCATCAGAGCTGCAAAGGTTTCTGAGCACACAAGAAGGTGAGCCGAGGCCAGCTCTGAGCCGAGAGTTGGTTGGGCACTGCTACTCTGGTAGTGAGGCTATGCCTATCCTGGTGCCACTGCACGTGAGGGATAGTGCGCTTACCCCCTGGAGCTCTGAATACCACCTCACCTGGCTGCATCCTTCACCCTTTAGATAAAAATCTGTCCACCGTGCTTTCTGAAACATACCCAACCCACCTTTACCTTGAACGTTGTCTCTGGCACTCCTTCTGCCTCCTTGTTCTAGCTGTAACTTGGCCACACCCTAAAGCAGCAGTTCTCAACATGTGATGAAGTAGCAATGAAAATAATTTTATGTTGGCGGGGGGGTCACCACAACATGAGGAACTGCATGAAAGGGTCGTGGCAGAGGAAGGTTGAGAACCACAGCTAGACACTGCCTCCTCTGCAGCTTTAACAAGGAGAAATTGGGTTTCTCTTCCCACTCTTCCTACAAATGGATCTCGAGCTGAGATGGGCAGCTCCCTCACTCCTATTCCCTTCCCAATCCCTGACCTGATCTCCTGCCTTTAAGCCCTCAGCTCCTTTGAGATTCTTGCCACCAGACCATATCACCCCAAATCATTACCTACTGCAGTCATCTACCACCCCCCAGGTCACTCCTTTTCATTCCTTGAAGATGTTAGTACCACGGTGTGAAGAATATCATAAAGGATTCTGACTTCTATTCCAATGACCTTTTGCTCTATCCCATCTCAGTCACTGAGATAGTTAAGGTTTATTGTGGCAACCTGGTCGATAAACACATGTGGGGTTAATTGAACGGCAGAGAGATCAATGGCTC
>NW_022107431.1:76663317-76664964 GCF_000313985.2 Echinops telfairi
CTTTGTGGATTGGTGTTGGACATATGGGCTAATGGGTTCATGTTGGACTTGTGGCTTGGGCAGCACTGGGTTGGGATGTTTCTTTGATGTGCACTTAACCTTTTATATAAAACACTCTCTTATACATGAGTTTCTGTGGATTTGTTTCTTTAAAGTACCCAGACTAATACAGTCACTTACCACATGTCATGCCATCCAGCCAGTTTCCATAAAGCTGAATCTGACTCACCCAACCCTATGTGAGTCAGAATAGACTGTGGTCCTTAAGGTTTTCTGTGGCTGATGTTTTTTAGAAGTAGGATGCCAAATCTTTCTTCCTAGGCACCCATGGCTGCACTTGAACCACCAGCCTCTCAGCAGCTGTGCATGGTAACTATTTTCAGCACACATACACACACACATCTCATTGCTCTTACATCAATTTCAGTTCATAAAGATGCTACAGGATAGAACAGAATTGACCTGTAGGATTTCCAAGATGACTATCTGTATGAGAGCAGATTACCACATCTTTCTGCTGAGGAGCAGCTGAGGAGTTTGAACCTTCAACCTTTGGTTAGCAAGTGAGTGCTTCTTCACTGTGCCACTAGGGCCCCACATTGTACATGCTTATTCTTCACTTATCAACTCTCTCATTATCCCAAATTATGCATTTACCACAATAATAAAAAATGTACTGTCTGACGACTACTACAATGATGACGTCCATCTGACACTAACGAGTGCCGAGGTGTGTGGTCAGAGTAATGCTGGCTGTGTTCATTAACATTCTGTGTCAGTCTGGCTGAGCCATGATCCTCATTGATTTGGCAGTTGGGTAATAAGGTAAGTAGGTAGTTATGTAATGATGCAGTTTTCCTCCACTGGATGGCCGGATGTAGTCCTCTCCTATTTTCACATTATGATGATTTTGCATAATAACCTGGTTTTCGGAAGTTGACCACATCAATAAGGACCTGTTAGAGCACACCCATGAGGCAGATCACTTTCGTAATGATTTACAGTCTCAGAACCCCTGGGGAGGAGCTCTACTCTGCCCATGGGTAGCCACAAGACAATGACCGTAGGTTTAGTTTGGTTTGTTGGGGGAGGTTCCATTGCTTCAAAGTGAAGACAAATAAATTTACGTAACATTAAAGGGCAGGCACAAGGTGTCTAAAATCCAACATTTGAATCCAGGGCTGCCTGTATTTGCACGCCCATCTAAGGCCAGCCCCTCATTTGCATACTTGTTATTATCCCTTTGCCTACATTTTTGTCCCACAGTTCTCTCCTTTCTCTTGCGTCAGCAAATGTCCCCTCTATTTCCCACAGCACCCAAACATATTATACCATCTTTCCCCTTTTTTTAAAAAATACTTTTCTTGACCCAATTCCTCCTCTAGCTTATGAGTCATATCTCTGGTCAGCTTTGCAACAAAGACTTGTAAATAATTGTTTGATTAAAAGAAATTTAGCCTTTGCTTCCATTTCCTCTTATTTCTTCAAATATGTGATCTACCCTTTCTCTAAGCCTGCCTGTGATGCCATCAAAAGTGAGCGTGAAATTGATTTCTGGGACCCAGTCTACTCCAGGGCAGACAAATGCAATGTTCAGATTACCTTTATGGAGGAAAAGTGACTTCACAAAGTTTCGGACAACTTCAG
>NW_022107431.1:76665232-76666814 GCF_000313985.2 Echinops telfairi
AAAGGTCACCCTAAAAGCTCATTTTCAAAGCCATTTCCGATTTGGTTGCTTCCACTGAAGCCGAAAGAAAAGATCCACTAGGATCCAGAAGGACAAAGAGTAGAGTGGAAATGCTGATCAGAAGAAATTAAATGGGGAAACCTGGAGATCCTTGAGGACTAAGCTCTAAGGACAGCACTCTGACTTTGAAAATAAACGACAGTGTGCTATTCTTCTTTGTTGTCCTCTAATTTATAGTTTTCATGGGATGAACCGCATTGAGATGCAGTGAAACAGAAAGGATGGGTCCTCATTAACTTCTTGCCTAGAGAGGAAGGATTTCTGAGCCTGACCCATTTGCCAGTTAAAACCAATTAAATACCAAGAGAGCCAGAAAGTAGCTGGGGCTGGAATCTATAGTCCAACTGGCTGGAAAATCAGAACAAAGAAAAGATGCTGATTTCTCGCAAAGGGAAACACCTTCTTCATTGGCTCAGATTATTTTTCACCTCCCAGATTTTAAAGGCTGACCAGAACAATAAGTACTTCCAATAAATGTTACCCAGTCAATGTGACTTCAGAGGAGAGACCTTTGCCTTTTTTTGACCTGACCGCTAATATGAATCAATGTACTAGCCAGGCTGTAGTCAGGAGAACTGAAAAAATGTTCACCAGGCAGGCACTACCGGGAAGATCGAGAACATCTCTGACCCTTATCTGTCTTCAGGAAATAATTTGCTGAACAGAGACATGGATTGATATGTCTGTTAAATATATACACTCACATATGCTTATGTGTGGGTGCATAACATCTTTTCATTTTTCTTTGGGGATTGCTACTTTCATCAGAAGGTTGGTAGCATATCACCCAGACAGATGGGTGTGTTCTACCTAGTGCTCCCTTCCTCCTCCTTTCAAGCAGCACTGGCTAGGCTGACTGTGAGCTTTACACGGCATCAAGTCTGGGAGTAGGAGATGGGTGAGTACTATCATAAAAGGATACCTTTCTTTTGTGTCATGTTTTCAAGTTCACTCTCTTCTGATGATGAACAGAGGTTCATTGAAGAAAAATTGGAATGATAATAAGGTCATCCAAATTCTTACCACATAGAGGTATGCAACGAACATTTTGGCAGATAGCGTCACATCTTTTCTCATATATATATTTTTAAACTTCATTGAGATTGTACTGTAAAATTAATTTTCTTTTACAAATGTCATTTGTGTACTCATTTATTCATTCAAAAATAGTTCTCAATTGCCTATCTTATGCCAAGCTCTTTAGTATATTTTGTGAATTCTAAGAAGCAATCCCAACTTAACGGAGGTCAGTGACATAGGACCCTGAGAGGTCAGCTATTTATTATAATTCATTGCTCGAACACTAACGGTGGTAGCCACGAGCCAGCACTTCCTATTTGAGCACTTGCTCTGTGCTTGGTACCCTTCTCAACATATCCGCATCTTTTTTTTTTTCCACCTCCCCTCCCCCTCCAACAATACTTGCTCTTTTTTAAAAAAATCAATTTATTGGGGCTCATACAATTCATCACAATACATAGATCAATTGTGTAAAGCACATCTATACATTTGTTGCCCTCAT
>NW_022107431.1:76670039-76671299 GCF_000313985.2 Echinops telfairi
GAATGATGATGGCAACAAATGTACAAATGAGCTTGACACAATGGATGTATGTATGGATTGTGATAAGAGTTGTATGAGCCCCCAATAAAATGATTTTTTAAAAAAATCTCTCACTGTCACTGTGTTGATTCCAACTCATAGTGACCTCATAGGGCAGAGTAGAACTTCCCCGGAAGGTTTCCAAGAGTGCACACCTTTATGAGGACAAGAAATCTCATCTTTCTCCTAAGAAGCAGATGACCTGTGATTAGCAGCCCAAGGCATAACCCACTATGCCACCAGGGATCAGCAGGGTGCAACAAAGGCTCCTCATGGGGGTGGGTATATGAGCACATGAGACCAGGGGTATTTGCTTTTGAAAAGTCTCCAGTCCCTTGCCTCTATCCTGAGAAGGTCAGCAAATATTTGCTGGTAGAATGAGTGGTAGTTTTCTTCACTACAATGAAAGAGTTCCTTTTCTTGGTGGTGGGAGGGGGTGGAGGTAGGAGTAGAGAATGATGCTTGGACCAGATTGTGATCACCTCAGTAAAATACCTCTCCCCTCCCTACACCACAGAGGAAAAGCCTGTGAACTTGTTTCCTATAGCCCCTTGTTTGCAAGATTCCTATTTAAGTTCTGCCAGTGAGAGGCACTTCCGTGACATTTAAAGGATGGAATAAAAGGGGGGGGGGAAATTACCTTCTGAAAGTGGTATCAACAAGCACACCATGAAGTTCGCCAGCAATTTCCAGGCACCCTCTCAAGAATCAACCATTTTGTAGTGCAGGAATCTAAAATCCTCAAGGGTGGCTTTCTTGCATTCCTACCCATCTGGATTTTCTGAAAACCAGGAGTCAGCTCCCTGTCCTCTGCTCTCCCAGTCCTTCTTGTAACTGGGGAAGCCTGAATTTCCCTGTATTAGATCTCCTCCTGGTCAAAATACCTGGAGTCTTTTTCTGTTTTCCTGAATGAACTGTGAAAGATATAGTGATGACAAGACTCCGGTACAGAAAACATGAGTTAAATTGGGTCTAGCATGGTACCATCTGAGGAATCTGTGATAAAAATTTCAAAATATTTTAAAACTCAGTTTCCTCACTCAAAAAGTAGGAATTATATCTGCCCATTGGATCGGTTTTTTATGTTGGTTAAATGATTTCAGTTAAACAAAAAAGAAAAACCAACAACCTGCTGCCCTTGCGTTGATTCCAGCTCATTGTGGCTCTATAGGAATAGCATTGTCGTGAAGGGGTTCTGCGATGGAAATCGTTTTTTTAAAT
>NW_022107431.1:76672455-76676270 GCF_000313985.2 Echinops telfairi
ACTGTTCTCAGGGAGTTTCCTTCATCTCTAGTTTTCTTTGGGGAGGGCAGTAAATATTCCAAGGGAGGATGGACGTTGAGAAAACAGTCACATTTCAAAAGGATTAATTTAAATAAAAGCAGCTCCAGATCAATGCAGCGTTACCTTTAAGAAAGAGCAAACCATGAAGATGAATTCCTTAGAAGCTTCTCTGAAAATGTTATTTTAAAGGAAGTGCAAAACTGAAGGGCAGATGAGTGTTTTGGCTTTAGGATGGAAACCTTCAGTTCTTAAGAACATTGCATAGTACCGAGGAATTTGGCCGAGTGGTCAGTTGGTACTTATGTGTAGGACTTACTTTACTTTCTGACTGGGGTTAACAGGTGAGGCAAGGAAGATGGCTCTAGTCATGTTTCTGCCCAGGAGGAGTCAGTTGGTGTCCATGGTAGGCTTTCTTACTTCTGGTACCCAGAACACGTAGAAAGCCATATTTGTAATTCCTTCCTGGCAAACAACATCTCTGAGTCACTAGCTCCATAGTGCAGGGAGAGGATGGGGATTACTCCCCAGAGAAGAACTTACTTTGGTTCCAAGAAAGGGGAGGTGGTGGCCCTCCGGGAAGGTACTGGGACAATGTGCTGTCCTCTGATTCTCATGGGTATTTCTTTGCAGGGTGGCAAATGCTTTACCTTTTACCTATATCATTCAAGAACCTCCTTTTTTTATTATTTTACTTTTATAGAAATTTCCTTTTCTGTCTTCTCCAATTATAAAACAATCTCTACTTGTCAACGTAGAGACAGCAACTACTTTTCATTTCTTTTAGTTTTTCACTTTAGTGGACTGCAGAATGTTGGTAGGATTCGCCCATTGTTCAAAGTAAAATCTGGAGGCAACTAATGCTCTCCGAAGAGAGTCTCTGGGTGGTGGAAACAGGTAAGCACTTGACTACCAGATAAAATGTTGGCAGTTCAAGTTCATTCAGCGGCACCTTGGAGACAGGTCTGGCAACCTGCTCCCAAATGAACACAAGCTTGAAAACCCTGTGGGGCAGTCCTCACGTGAACCCGTCATGTTACGTTCACACTGGCTTTCCAGTGCTTAACTATCACAATGCGTTTGAATGACGGCACTGGTGAAGAATACTGGAACTACCAAGAACTGCCAAAAGAAGAAACAAATCTGTCTTGGAAGTACAGCAGAAGGCTGCGTAGACTTTGTCGCACACACGTTATGTGTGTGTGGACATGTTATCAAGAGAGACCAGTCCCTGGAAAGGGATGCTATGCTTGGTAAAGTAGAAGGGCAGTGAAAAAGAGGATGACACTTGACAAGACAGATTGACAGGGTGGCTGCAAGGATAGGCTGACAGACAGCAATCATTAGGAAGATGGTGCGGGACCAGACAGTAGTTTGTTCTGTTGTGCCTAGGGTTGCAATGAGTCAGAACTGATTCAATGGCAGCTAAGAAAAACGACAATCACAAAGTGCAACCTTAATCAGTGGTGTCCTAGTTACAAAGATGCTAATGGGGATGACGACATAGCAGTCATTTCTGGATGATTCTATTCACATACAATACCTTGGCACAGGAAAAGCATCTTACAGTGTGTGGAGAAGCTGGACAGATTATATATTCAAGTATTTCACAGGCTCAGAGCCCTATTGGGGTGAAAGGGAGATTTTGAGTCTCTACACAAAGTCCACATCCATGTAAAGTAAAAGATCAAAATCTTCATGCCCCAGGCTCTTAAAATAAATCTCAAATGAGGCTATATTGGGTGTTTTCCTGAGACACATACAGTGTAATTACATTGTGTGTCAACTTGGCTGGGCCAGTACTCTCAGTGGTTTGGCAGTTTAGATGTAGTAATCTCCCATGATGGGATCTAATATAATATAATCACTTCCATGATGAGATCTGCTCTGCACAGCCAATCAGTGGAGGGCATTTCCTTGGGGATGTGGCCTGTTGCCATTACATGTGGATGCTCTGGAAAAGCTTATTTGGTTTTCGCTGGGTCTGCGTGGATCTTGGATCTTGGTTCTTCAGACCTGTGACAGTGGTTTGCCACATTGCTTGCCAATCCTGGAACTCATCAACTGCCTGCCATCTTAGCTGCCAGCCTTGGATTCATTTCCTCAGCAGCCAGAAGCCTGCAATCTAACCTGATAATCTTGGATTCATCAGTCCCTGCAACTGTGTGAATCAGATGTTTCCTGCCTGACATCTGGTTTATGGACTTGGAACTTTCCAGACTCTACCACTGTGCAGAGCCAATTATTTGAGATAAACTTTATATCTATCTCTATTTATATCCCTACACATACCAAAAAGTCAAATTCACTTCACTGAGTCACTGCTGACTCACAGCAACTCATAGGACAGGGTAGAACTCCCCTGAGAGTGTAACTCTTTGCAGGAGTAAAAAGTCTCATCTTTCTTCCACTGCTTGTGGTTTTGAACTGCTGACCTTATAGTTATCAGCCCAATGTGTAACTATTAGTGTGTACACAACGTGTGCACACACTGTGTGAGCTACACACAAGCATACTTACACACATTGTGTTAGCTACACACATACACATTGTGTTAGACACACACACACACACACACACACACACACACACGCACATTGTAATCCTGGTAGACTAGAGAAACAAATCCAGGGAGATTCATATGTGTGTAAGAAAGCGCTTTATATAGAAGAGCAATTGAATTTTGAGAAAACATTCTAGTCCAGTCCAGATCAATTCCTTAAGTCCAATGTTAGCCGATATGTCCAATACCAATTTATAATTCCTCTTCAGAACTCACAAACACATGCAATGATGCCAAATGCAGGATGATCACAGGTCAGTGGGTGGAAAGTCTTGTGATCGAGTGACAGTAGCAGGACCTCAGAGCTGGCAGGGGTCTCCACATGGCACCTTCAGCTCTAGCACTTTAGCGTAGCTCCATGTGTCTTGTCAGCTGCCATGTGTCCAAGGAGTGAGCATGTGTCCCACCTCCAATGAACTATTTATCTCCTTAGCACCTCCAAATGAGGTCATCAAGCTGTGACCTCATAAATCTCAAATTGACAACAGATTATGTAACTACCACACACATATATAAACTTTACTGTTTTTGCTTCTCTAAGGAAACTAGCCTAAGACACACAATATTGACTTTAGCTTCTAGAAAAAGCTTTTATATGGCTTCCTCTCTGATAGGCTCACAATATGCTGGTGGAGGAGGGGGTGTGGTCCAGCTAAAATTCTCAGGAAAAATGTCTACATTCTGCAGAATAGGCCTGCATAAAAAAGATCAACAAAATCCAAAAAAACCAAGCCCAATGCCATTAGTTGATTTCAACTCCTTGTAGCCCTGAATAGGTTTTCCAAGCTTGTAAATCGTTACAGGAGCAGACAGCATCCTGTAAACGTTTATGATTCTAAAATGTAGCTTTAGGATTTTTTAAATATATATACACACAAATAAAATATGACATAACATGGCTTTAAAATACATATACATACTCATTCCTATCTATTGCTATATGCAGAGAGAAAAAGTTCAGTAAGTTGACAGGCCCATCGACAGCTGATGTACTACATGCCAGGAAGTGGTGTGTAGTGTGGGTTATTTATTACTGGTATGAAGTGTTTCAGTTAATCCTCACATAAACTTTAGTGCTATTATTAGCCCCTTTTAGGATAGAAAGCTAATGTTTAGAAGTATTTAATAATTAACACAAAGTTGCTCTTGTCCTTGTTAGGTGCCGTCAATTTGGTTTGGACTCCCAGTGACCTTTTGTACAACAGAGTACAACACTACCCTGTCCTCTGCCACA
>NW_022107431.1:76677045-76681100 GCF_000313985.2 Echinops telfairi
GTCCTCTACAACACTACCCAGTCCTCTACAACACTACCCCGTCCTCTACAACACTACCCCGTTCTCTACAACACTACCCGTCCTCTACAACACTACCCGATCCTCTACAACATTACCCCATCCTCTACAACACTACCCGCTCCTCTACAACACTACCCACTCCTCTACAACACTACCCTGTCCTCTACAACACTACCCCATCCTCTACAACACTACCCCATCCTATACAACACTACCCGGTCCTCTACAACACTACCCTGTCCTCTACAACACTACCTGGTCCTCTACAACACTACCCAGTCCTCTACAACACTACCCCATCCTATACAACACTACCCGGTCCTCTACAACACTACCCGGTCCTCCACAACACTACCCAGTCCTCTACAACACTGCCCGATCCTCTACAACATTACCCCATCCTCTGCAACACTACCCGCTCCTCTACAACACTACCCGGTCCTCTACAACACTACCTGGTCCTCTACAACACTACCCAGTCCTCCACAACACTACCTGTCCTCTGCCATCTTCACAATGGTTATGTTTGAGTGCCTTAGTGCAGTCACTGGCAATTCATCTCATTGAAGGCCTTCCTTTTTCTCACTGGCCCTCTACCAAGGGTGTTGTCCTTTTCCAGGGACTGGTCCCTCCTGATTACGTGTCTAAGTACATGAGATGAAGTTTCACCAACCTCTTTTCTAAGGGGCATTTTGGCTGTACTTTGTCCAAGACAGATTTGTTCATTCTGTAGGCATCTACCATAATGTCAATATTCTATGCCAGCACCACAATTCCAGTGTATCAAAGTTACACCACTGAGAATTAGTAGAATCAGAATAATAAACTCGACATTCCAATTCCAGAGCCTACCCTCAACCATTGGGCAATACTGCCTCCAACTGTGAAGAATTCTTCTAAGCCACCATCTTCTAGGCTTCTGAAAATTGATGAGCAAGCATTTGAGCTTTGTCCATTCAATGACCATTTGCTGTTTGTCATTCTACTTCCAATCCCTACCATCCAACATCTGTTTTATCTCATGGGCACAGGTGCTGTTTCATCCTCACCTCCCAGCATTAATCAAAGTAGACATCCATGTCCCTCCAAAGGCTCATGAGGTCAGACAGTTGGGAACACATCATAATACCTCTCCAGGTGAGAGTTACAGGTCTTCCAGAGAAGTGCATCTCCCTAAATGTCTTTGAAATGCATGGATTACTTTGTAAATTATTGGGTTATTGACTGAAAAGGTGTAATAAGCTATTTTCAATAAATTATTTTGTCCCCAACCAATGAATAACCACATCACCTTTCTGCCAGTACCTGAAATAACATGCTATTAAGCTAAACTTAGAAATAATATTTTTATGTGTGTGTGAGAAGTTTTCAAATAGGAGTTTCAACATCTATTTCTCATTTATTTTTCACATGCACACACACACACAACTTTGTGAGCTTACTCCCATTGTTGACATACATAGATGAGTACATTGTGGTTCAGAGATGCTATTCTTTGGTTTAAAGTCATGCCCAAATAGCAGATTTGATGCTCAAACACCACTTTTCTGTCTCAAAATCTATTCTGCATTTTTTATTACAGTGCTAATTAAGGTGGAATCATAAGTTTCAAATAGAAAGCAAATGTTCATAATAATGTATGTGCTACACTGTTAAAACGCATGTCTCTGCCAGGCTTCTAATGAGAAAACAACCACCTAATCAACCTTGATGACTCCAGTCTCAGATAATCCCTCTGTCTATCAGAATAATCCCATGTCACCATCAAAATGGCTTTGAGATTATTTTTGACACATAACCAGAAGTCAGAAAACCTGCAGTAATTGGCAACTTTTGAGAAATTGAATTATATTGAGGTTAGTGCAATTGTAGACACAGTACTATATTAAAATAGTAAAAAATAGATGCATATCTTAGATGTCAGTTCCCTTCTCCGAACTTGATTTTTATATTTAAAATATAAGGGTATTTGATTAACCTTAAAAAAAAATCAGTTGCTATTGAGTCAATACTGACTTATGGCAACCTCATGCCATGTCCCAGTAGAGCCGGGTTTCATAGAGTTTTCTATGGTTTGTTTTTTAGAAGTAGATTGCCTCTGGATGGACTCAAACCCCTGACTTTTTCTGTTAGCAGCCAAATGTGTTAACCATTTACACCATATAAATCACACATTGCTGTTATTGTTGTTAAGTGCCATTGAATCGGCTCTGACCCATAGCAACCCTATGTACAAATACTGCATGGTTCTGTGTCGTCCTCACACTTGTTCCTGTGCCTGTGCCCACTGAGGCAGCCATGGTGTCACTCCATCTTGCTGAGGACCTTCCTCTCTTCCGTCACTGTGTTAGTCCAGGTAGACTAGAGAAACAAATTCATGAACACTCATATGTGTGTATAAGAAAGAGGTTTATATACAAGAGCAATTGAATATTGAGAAAATATCCTAGCCCAGGGCAGATCGAGTCCATAAGTTCAATATTAGCCCATATGTCTAATACCAACCTATAAAGTCCTCTTCAGACTCACGAAACATATGCAATGACGCCGTATGCGGGAAGATCACAGGCCAGGGGGTAGGAAGTCTTGTGTATCCAGTGGCATTGTAAGCATCTCAGTACTGGTCTCCATGGGTTCTCCAGCTCCATGGATCTGGCTGTCATCAGCCTGTCTCCATGTGGCTTATCAACTGCAATATCTCCCAGGGAGTGAGCCCAGAGAGAGTGTGTCTCCTGCCTCCAAGCAGGAATACCGGAGTTTCCAGAATCCTCAGGAGAAGGCCATGCCCACACAATTGGCTATGACCTGATTAATGGGCTAGACTCTACCCCTTCACTCTTAATCCTCTCAAATTGACCAATGGTTATATAACTACCACAGTCACCCCTCTACTGTTTCAAACATGATGTCCTTCTACAGAGACTGGTCCTTACTGTCCACAGTATGTAAGATGAAGTTTTGCCATCCTTGCCTCAGGAGCACTCTGGCTTTACTTCTTCTAATACAGATTGGTTTGTCCTTTTAGCAGTCTGTGGTATTTTCAATATTCTTTCCTAGCACCACAATTCAAAGGCATCTATTCTTCTACAGTCTTCCTTATTCAATGTCCAACTTTCACATGCATATGATGCAATGGAGAATACCATGGCTTGGGTCTCAAAATTGCCACAATGTAGATGATAAATTATATATTCTATGTGTTATATAATTCATCATCTACATTGTGACAATTTTGAGAGTAAAAATTATTTGTCATGATGTTGTCATCCCAGCCTATACAGACACTGGCATAGACAAGCCAGGAGTTGAGGTAGTCCTGTTTGGGGAGTGAGTTTCAGGTAGCAAGTGAGGGGCCAGGGAGCAAAATAAGGAAGGAGAGAGAAAAAATGCACAGAGATGGTATGTAGCTACCTTATGCTCTGGGTCTGGCCTCTGAATCCTAGGGGACAGTGTAACGAGCCATAAGTGACTCAAATCATCTCTCTGGGGAAAAAGAGTGGTCTGGGCCCCAAGTTGTTTATGGTTCACCATACAGGGCAATTCCAGCTGCACACACATGTTGCTCAGGGGGTCTCTGAGGGTCCCTGGTCGGTCCCTCTAGGATAAGAAAAATATCGCCACAAGACTGAGTAGAAAAAATATATATATAAGGTTGAGAAAATATACCTGGTGAATGAGTGCCATCTACTCTGACATATGGAGTACCACATCAACGTTTACTAGAGGAAGTTAAAAAGGGACAAGAAGACAAGGGTGGGAGTCCGATAACTTTATGTCAAGCTGATATATGAAAATATCGATACAATCTGCTGTCATGTCACCCTGCTGGTGCTTCCTTGTGGGCATGGCTTTCTCATAAGGAGGCCCCGGGGAGCACACCCGCCTCTACTTTTCCACTCGTGGTTGCTGGCCACCTTGCGAGCTGCTGGAACCGGCCATGTTTCCATGCCATGCTTCCACCGACCCTGGGTCCAAGGACTTTGCACACAGCAGCCTGTGGTCTGCCTGCCTTCTGCATCGTTGCATGTGGCTGC
>NW_022107431.1:76682220-76683562 GCF_000313985.2 Echinops telfairi
TGGGTACAGCTCTTCCTTCCCGGGTTCGAAGCAGTGAGATTGGCGATCATTTTCCAAAGCATATTGATCAATAAAGCCGTTGGAGCCTGGGGGTGAGGGGGGGGCTGTCTGCCTTGGGCACTGTGCTCTTTTAAGAATTATCGCCACGTGATCAAATGAACAGCAGTCACTCCAAAGATTAGATACGAACAGTAAGGCCCATGAGCTCATGTCAATGGGGGAAGAACAAATCAGAAACAAAGGGGGGAAATGGCTGTACAGCCTTAAGAAGATAACCAACTCGATTAAATCATACATGTAGAAATTGTTGCTGTGGATCGCTTCAACAACAACAAAATGCATGACTTTAAAAGTGCCTGAACTCCACATGCAGTTTCCAGTATTGGGGAAATAATGCTGTTTTGGGAGCGTTTCTTCCTTTTGATGGTTTCGTCTCCCCATGGGTAGACTGGATTTCTTACCGAGACAACTCTGCAAACCAGATCCTTTGTGTCTGAGAGTGTGTGTCTTCCTTGCGCTGCAGTCTCCCCAGCCCCTTTCCCCTAGCCGGCCCTCCCTTCTCCTGTCCCTTTCTGGCTGGCATGATGAAGCGCGCTGCCTTGGAAGGCGTCCAGTTAGCTCACGCAACGCCCGAGGAGGAGCTGGAAGGTGGCTTTCCCCGGAGGTATCAAGGCTCCGGGGTGGGATGAGTCCCAAGCCTCCCATTGCATTTGGATTTCCAAGCTTTCAAAAATGCTACATCAGCATGGACCAGAAACAACACCAAGTGCCTCAATTTAGTCCAAACATAAAATAAGCACTAAGGAATCCATTGTGATAAAATTAAAATATGGAACCCAAGGGTATACTAAATAAAGTACTGCCTGTGGAAATTCTATAAGATGGTGTACTGTGGGCACTAGTATTGTAATAAAAAGCGTGAGTCCTTGCAAGGGTCTGGGTTCCCCTCTCTGACAGGGCTATGTCAGGCCACCGGTGAGATTTAGATGTGTAGTTTGAGGAGAGAAGTAAAAGGATGTGGCATTGTATAGACATTCCACACATCTAAAAGTTATTGGCCAGGCACCTGCATGCGTCAGAATTTGGATGTTAAAAGGAAAGAGCAGGCCCTCAATTTGGCCCCAAAGACCTGCTGTGCCCAGTGGCATGTGTGTAAGGACAGGACTCCCATGGGGGAGGGGACAGGAAGGCATGCACCAAGCCAAGAGGTGAAGAAGGGGCTTTATAGTCACACTGAACGAGTGACGAGCCAACGAGAAGATGGAGGGAGGAGACTGGCGTTTGAATGAAGAGCTGTTTTTGTTTTTTCTTTCCAAAAACCATTTTATAGGGAGCTAATACA
>NW_022107431.1:76684554-76686086 GCF_000313985.2 Echinops telfairi
CACACCATAAATACTGAATTATCTCGGTATTATTCTGAGATTAACCTCCCAGAAATGCAAATCATCCATTTTTCTTAAGTCACTTGTCTGTGATAGTGTGAAGTCATAATATAAATGCAGGTTTATTCTATTTCAAAGTTACTATCGTCTGCTACACAACACAGGCTAAAACACTTTAGGACGTGATCTCAAACGAACAAACAGAAATCCTTACTTGCCATCGAGTCCACACAGATTCATAGAGACCTTACATGACAGGGTAGAACTGCCCCCGTGAGTTTCCAAGGCTGTGACTATTTACGAAAGTAGAAATAGAAAGCCCTTCTCGCTCCCTTGGGTGGCTGGTGATTTTGAACTGCTGACTATAAGGATCCCAGGCCAAGGTGTAACCACTATGCCACCAGAGCTCCTTAGGATCTGGTAGTGTCATTGACTACAGGTCATACTTGTAGGAAGTTTCCTTGTCCACAGCTCTTCTTGACGTTTAACTGCACCTCCTCAGATTTTGCATTCCTCTTAGAAGTAGTTTGCTACCAGAGAAGTATTTGTTTTGCTACATTAACCTTCCTTAATAGGGAACTGGTAGACAGTTTACCTTACTTACTTCTCATATGTTTCAGTTTAACTGGAAAGAGGGGCTGATTGATTTGATGGCTCAGGAACACCAGCTGTCTGCCAGGTCCAGCTTATGTGCTGGAGACTGAACCAAATACCAAGTCCCTGTTCCCATCTGCTTCCACACTAGCAGGGACACAGAAAGTGAACAAAAACAAAGAGATGCATAATTGGGGGGACCAGCCTCCCCACAACCTAATAGGCTTAAGGAGCAGTTGTGTAATTGAGGGGTAAATTAAAGAGACATAAGACAAGATAGAGCATGCAAGGCCTCCCCTCTCAGTCATGACTTCAGGAGCCAGGTCTGAACAGAGAGAGCAAGTAATATAATCTCAGGAGTTTATATACTCGGGGGCACACAGGCCATCATAAGCACATCTGTAATGGGAAGAGGTTTTGCAATAGGCATTCATTCACCAGGTATGGGACAAGCTAGGGGTGTACATGAAATAGGAAGGGGTTGCATGAGTAGCACACATGTGACTGAAAGGCATATACATGATAAAGACTGGCAGACTTTAGAATCAAGATGGCAGCTTAACCTTGTGGGCCCTACTTAGGGTGGGACAGACAATTGGGTCCAGTTGACTTACATGACTGACAACCTTTAGGCAATTAACCTTCAAGCAGTTGACCTCCAAATATAGTCAGTGACCATGTGTTTGCAAACAGCACCTTAGATTTGGCATTATTATGGGGGGACATTGTGGGGAATAACTTTTCCTTGATGCAACTCCGACCCATGAACCTGAAGGTTCCCTCCACGGGAGCCCTGGCCTCCCAGCCTCCTGAACGTATGAGTGTTGAGTTTATCTGCATACACGCTCTTCCTGATTTTCAGTTTCCCACACATAATACAAGGATTTCGACCTCCTCCCTGGGGGACAGACAACCAAAAAGTGGATGAAGGGAGACGT
>NW_022107431.1:76686542-76688662 GCF_000313985.2 Echinops telfairi
TACAAGGATTTCTAGTACTTTCGGTGAGGGTGGGGGTAACAAAGAGCATGAAGAGAAGTGGGGTGCTATTTTAAGTGGGGTGGACAAAGACATTTTCTCTGAGAATACGATACTTGAGTCAGGGTGGGGATGATGGACAGGACCTATATGGAAGTGGGCTTTCCAGGAAGAGGGCAGAATTAGGACAAACGCTGTGAGGCTGGAATGGTCAAAGGATGCGAGAGCCCCGTAAAGGAGGCGAGGATGACGGCGTCAAAGTAATTGAGGAGACACGTGGAGGGCGATGAGGCCCACGAGGCTCCGTGTAAGCTGATTACTAAGACCACCTGATTCTCCAGATTGGTCAGAGTATTTTCATCCTTCCCAGAAACACCCCAGGTGCCCCTCCCTCAGGCAAGTTTAGATCAATTTTAGCAGGGGAAAATATGGGGACTTCACAACTATATGTGGGGGCTTCAAAAAGGTTGTGCAGAAATGAAAGTAAAAATATAGACTTTAATCCTAACGTAAGTTCCATCAAGTTCAAAACGCTTTTATAAGTGATGTCATCAATCATGTACAGTAGTCCCTCTCTCGCTGAAGAACTGATGATCCCAGGCAGTTAACCAAGTCAATGGACTCATTTTTGCATTCTCACCAGAAGAAAAGCTTGGAAAGTTTTTGCCCTTTCACATTTTTTTAACATTAGAAAATAAAAATGAAAAAGTCAGAAGGAGCCAAACTACAGCTGTGAGGTTTTGGCTCTCTAATGATTTCCTGTCAAAACTCGTGCAAACTGTCCTTGTTTGATCAGAGGAATGAATAGGAGCCTTGTAGAAATGGAAGATGACTCCCGGGTTGTTTTCCTGGGAATTTATCTGCTAAACCTTTGCTGAATTTCTTTAAAATAATCTCATAATAAGCAGATATTATTATTGGTTGGACCTCCAGAAAGTCAAGTATAATGTCTTGAGCATTAAAAAAAAACCCTGTTATCATGCCCTTGCTCTTTTATTGTTTCTATTTAATTTATTTTTTTTGAAAGCAAGAAATTGGTGTTTTATTTTGAATACGAACTTAAAATAGGTACAAGAAGATTTAAGTCATTCTAAGAAATGTTTTCAGAAATTTTTTCTTTTGACTAGTTTTTCTTTCTCTAAATCCCACTATCATATATTATCTTTGCTATTTTTATTTACTTATTATTATTTTTTTAATCATGTTATTGGGGGCTCATACAACTCTTATCACAATCCATTGTGTCAACCACATTTGTACATTCGTTACCCTCATCATTCTCAAGACATTTGCTCACCACTTAAGCCCCTGGCATCAGCTCTTCATTTCCCCCTCCCTCCCCGCCCCCTCCCCTCAAGAAACCTTACCCCTCTTTTCAGACTCTGCTGAGTGATAGGGTTTCCTATTTGTCCCCAGTCTTTACTTCAGTCTCCTTCCCTCCTAGAGTCAAAGTTGGTGTGCCCTTACGCAAGTTGCCTACTCTACTTTGAAGCCCATAGTGGTTCCTAGAATCGAGCAGAATCAAAGGCATGGGTTTTGAAGGATCATTCCCTGCTGCTATCTGAGACTAGAAATAGCCCCATATGGAATGACTTTTCAATTAGAAGTTCCATAGAACTTGAGGCTCCTGTAATTTTACACAGAACTATATTTATAATTGTATGTCTACATTTTCTCCAGTGGTTAGAACACTCACATTTCAGAAGATTTTCAATGCAATCTATGTCACTTCAAGGCTTAAAACACCTGAGATAGAGTCTGCCTAACAAAAGCAACAACAAAACCCATTGTTTTGCTCTGATGCTTTGGGGAAAAAAATAATTCAAATCTACATACGTATAAACCTTCTTGCCAGCTATCTTTCTCAATCGTAGCTATTTCCCTCTATCGGCTCACGTGTCCCTAGTTTCTCATACAGCAGTCAGAGGTATTCCCTCTAGTGCTTTTATTAGTCACGTTATGGCAATGCCAGGCACAGCACCAATATTACTGACCTGTATTACTGAGTGGCTGTTTGTGTACTAAATGCTTGGCATGCATGTTCCCATTTAGCCACAAAGTAGTTTTATCAGTAGGTATTAAGGAGTCCAAGGAACCCAGGTGTCATACTGGTTATGCACTGG
>NW_022107431.1:76689424-76693008 GCF_000313985.2 Echinops telfairi
CTACTCCTTCATGCTAACCCCGAGACGACCAAGGACGGAGGCTCCTCACGTTGCAAAGTAATTTTTCCAAAGTATCAATTTCACAGGTGTGCTGCAGAAGATGCTACATGATCAATACTTGAAAATGCAAATGCAATCATTCTGTTATGTTCATCTCAGAGCACAAAGGCTTGATTGCATGAAAAATGCTGCCTCTATTAGTCAACTGGAGAAGGTTGAAACTGGCTGGTAGTCTGGTATATTGTTTTATCACTACTGGTTTAGAGCATGAACGTTTGATCAAAGCGCCTTCTTAAGAATTCAGTTTCATTTCTATTTTCAGCCCCCAAACATAAATATGGCAATGGTACATATCGGGGACATTAAGAGTACTTGAATAAAAATGGAATTAAGTGTTGGATTGTAATCTTCTCTTTTATTCAGGAAGAATTTGGAGAAAATACACTTCAATGACGCTGGAACCCACAACTCAGCAAAATGACGTGAAATAAAATATCTCAATCTGATATCCGATATCAAGTAGTCAGGAATTACATTTGCTATAAAAGCATCTCTCTTTGAGTTTATATCACCGACACCAAAAAGAGGCACAGGATTATAATTTAATGACGGGTGCCCCTTAGATAAAAGAAAGAATAACTTCCGCTTCACTTCCTTTGATGTTGTCAAAACAAATCACTGCCCGCCTTTGCTGCTCCTCTCTCCCGAGATGAGAGACTTCCTAGGAGAAGATGAATCTGCGCCAACCCACGGTTCTCTTCCAGCAGGAGGAACAGGCCCGAGCCACTCGCTAATCTCCTCGCCATGCTCCAGGGAGACATTTACCCAAACTTTTACAGACTAGACTAATCCAAGAATGGTCCAAAAAGGAGACAGTGCAGGATCTGGGAGTGCCCACACTCATGTCAGCTTTTGATCGTCTTAGCACGCATCCTCCACTCAGGCCTTCAAGTAAATAAGCCGCAACATGGCAGTGGAAGCGTTTGGGACGTTTTTCTGAGAGGTGCTGAAGTCAAGGACCACGGACATCAGATGCAGACGTATCAGTCAGGAAAACAGCTTGGAAACCTCTCCTGGATTTGGAGAGTTCTCATTTGGAAGCAGACTTTGCCTCTTGACTGCCTGTTGACTTGTCTGATCTGTGGCAGCATTCACTCTAACCTAGTTCAGTGGGAATTCCTCTCACCTGGGCCCCAAATCAGTCAAAACCAAGGAAACCATGATGGAGTGTGACCCTTGGTTTGTCAGGAGGGGTCCAGACCACCTTTCCTTTCCGAGGCGGAGCCCACTGATGGGGCAGGTCTTACTGAGTCTCACCTGAGCCAGGTCCCGCTGCTGATCTTGAGTCTATGGCCCCTAAATTTAAACACCTTCTGTTGAATTCTCTCTTAAGGAGAGCCCCCCACTTCTTTTGAAATACTGAGGAATGAAGTTATTTTTTGGTACAGCTCCATTTGTGCCTCCTCAAGGGGGGGAAATGATCTTGTATTTTAAGACAAAAATCACAAGAGGAGAGTCAGCTGACTCCCGATGCCAACCAAAGAATGTCACTTTTCACGAATCACAGTGTTTCTACAATACTGTTTACTTTTAGCTGCCCACCTGAAAAGACAGGGTATTAAAAAGAAAAATACCTTTAGTATATTTTTATTTTTTGTTTTCAATTCTTAGACTTACATACAGATGTATCTCAAAATGCATGGCATATCTTAGCTTAATTAAGGAGTCCTGGTGGCGAGCGCTTACAAGTTGGACAATGAACCACACAAGGTCAGCAGTTTGAATCAGTCAGCATCTCCCCTGGGAAAACAGCAGGCTGTTTGCTCCTGTAAAGACTTACAGCCCCAGAAAACCCAAAGGGTTCATTGGGTGGCTTTGGGTTGGCATCTACTCAATGGCAGTATGTTTAGTTCAGGTTCTGAAGAAAAAAAAATGCTGTGGTATCCATATCTGACCTCTTTCAGCTTCAGTGGGGAGAACAGAATCCAATTCCACACCAGCCTAAGGCTGATTGCAATAAGACAGAGGTCCTCCTTGCCTCCACTCTCCATCTTTATTAACCATTTACCCTTTTACCAGCTTGACACCAACTGACCCTCCCTGACAGTCAACTGCTCCACTGGATTAGATAATCCTTCGGATAGTCCACACAGAACCCACAGACAATACCCACAATCATGGGCGCTTATGAAAGAAGTAAATAGCTTACCACAAACCAGGTCCACAGTAGTCCTAAGCCTGTCCTAAGTCAGCAGCCAAGTCTCTCTCTCTCACACACACACACACACACACACACACACACACACACACACACACACACACACACGTCCTCAACCTCTCAGCTACGTGATCTGTTGGCCTCTGCCTCCATGGACCAGGAAGCCTGATGACCATTCTGCCTCCCTGCCTTGTGGTCCTTTGTTCTGTCTCATCGTCTCCGTGCCAAGGCCTCTGCCACTTCACTCTATGGTGGCTGTTCTTGGTCGATAGTCCTCGGAGTCTCTCTGTTCCTGCTTTTGTGATGGCTCTCGAATACGCAGAGGCATGGCAAAACTGAGCAGTCCTCGAGGTAGAGTCCTCTACACCTTATTTGTGTGATCCCACCTAATAATTTGGTTGGAATTATAGACAGATAGATAAAGAGAGTCAAGAATAAGCAATTTCACTTCCTCATAGATTCTTAGCTTAGTTAACAGCACTTCTTTTATCGATTCAACAAAATATAGTATTCCTGTGGTTATTCACTTAACCTAAAACCCCACATGTTCTAAATTTCCTTTCTCAGAAATATGCTCAGAGTTATTTGAGATCTCTCAATGACAGGAAGCAGAAACCTCCCCCACAGCTGTGTCTGAGGCTGGCTGGCCTGCTAGACAGGATCTTTTCTGCACCGTCTATATCCTTTGTTCCTCACCTGCGGTCCCGGACACGGACAGATCCCATCTCTGATCTGCCTTTGTCTCACTCCTCCTTCCAGGCCTATTTCCCATTAGTAATTTTAATAACGTTTTATTGTGTTTTTAGTGAAGGTTTACATGGCACTTTAGGTTCCTATTCAACAATTTCTATAAAAGTTGTTAAGGAACCCTGTGGTTATGAGGGCTGGGCAATTAACTGCAAAGTTGGCAGTTCAAACCCACTAGCTACCCAGTGAGAGAAAAATGAAGCATATATATATATCTCCTAGTTTTATTCTTTAGAAAAGTCAGCCTAATAACATCCCCAACATGAGGTACTAGAAAACAAACTAGGCGTTCATCGTTACTTAGGATTGTAGTGCAAGCTTCTTAAGGAATACTATTAGCAAAAACATGGACGTCAGAAATGGGAGGGAGATGTGGTTAGGGAGAAAAATGTTGACAAAATGCAAATATGTCGGTGAACAGCAAGGTCATTTAACTGGGGCATTAGGAAGCTACCCCACAACGGGACCCCAAACCCAGAGCAGCGTGGACTCTCCAGTGGAGAGTGGACAGGGGTTAGAGGCTGGAGATACAGACTCAAGAGCCCTTCATCACAGTCATGAGAGCTGATGAAACGGAAGAAAGAGACCATGTAGAAAGAGAGTACCGAGCATGGGTCCC
>NW_022107431.1:76694243-76696580 GCF_000313985.2 Echinops telfairi
AACTGGTCACCCACTGTCTTACTTCAGTGTGTTTTTACTCTATTTTCTCTCTTCTGGGATCCATTTCTGGGGGTGGGGCCAGACTTTCAGGCCATACTTGCAATTTTCTGAGATGAAATTCTTGTTCTGGGCATTCTATCTTTGTAACTTTTAAGTTATGCACATATGGCCATGTTTGGGGCTTTTTTAACAGACCAACGTAACGGACTGTCTTCTGGAAAATGCATTGGTATAGCTTTCCTATCAGAGTGCACAGTAAGTAGTTTAGCACAGACCTTACACGTTGCTCCGCGACTGTGTCGGAAGCTTCCTTAGTCCCATGAAAAGAACAAATGGTCAGGAGCCAAGCACTTGCGTTCTGACTGAAAAATCGCCTAACCTTTGAACCTAGAGCCTATTTTCTAGACTAAGTAAAATAATTCCTGTTATTTTTACTTCTCAAGGTTGTATCAGAATAAAATCATCCCATAAAAAACCCCTTTGGTTGGAAAAGGCAGTAATGTTCCCAACGTAAGGGGGTTTTGAGGTGGTGTGAATCTCAAAGGGGCTCTTGATCTGATGAAAGGAGGTTCTTCCTAATAAGAATTAAAAAGAACAAAGAAACAAAAATAAAATAAAGGAGGTTCCTCTGAATCATCTCTAAGGAGCTTTATGAGTGGTGGAGAAAGGCATCCATCTGGGAAATCAAGGCTTCCACCAGAAAACTGGAAAAATATAGGCAAAGTACAGATTGAATGGGAAATATGGCTGACCTTGTCCTTGTCCCTTAGAAGTGCCTGCAACTATGATATCTGCTGGGAGGAGCCCTGATGGCATCGTGGTTACAGGTGGGGCTGCTCACCGAAATGTCAGCAGTTCAAAACCACCAGCCCCTCCTCAGGAGAAAGACAAGGCTTTCTACTCCCACAAAGGTTCACAGTCTCATAGGAGACTCATAGGAGCAGTTCTACCCTCTCCTGAAAGGCCACTATGGGTCGGAATCAACTGGCTAGGCATGAAATTGTTTGGATTTGCCCTTAATAGCTGCTGCAGGGTGAGTACAGGACGGTGTTACACCATGATGGCTGAGGACATAATGGCTTCAGGATGAACGGGGCCAGGGTAGCTCCACCCTCTGACTCACTCTTTTCCTGACCACCAACTTTCCCTTCTGCAATTTTTTTCTTCTCTCTCAACCCCACACACCTTGTTCATACTCACTCTGGTGGCCGGGGGACCGTGTTGCTCAGAACACTCTTCAAAAGAGAACCTCCCGTGAGGGTGTACTTGGCTGGCAGTCTCCAGTTGTCGTGTCCTTTGGGTACCTTTGCCAGATCAGGTCTCTTTGGGAGCTCCTAGATGCTGACTAAGCACAGAAGTGGCAATGATCCAGCTCATTCCTTCCCAGGGCTGGAGAGAGAAGCGGCTCCCCTAACAGGAAACCTTTGCTCTTAGGGGGTCCCCATCAGCCTGTTCAAGACTTTCTCCCCTGCACTGAAGTCTGAGGCACGTGTTACCTGATTCTTTTCCTTTCCTCTCCCCTTTCCCAGGGGTCAGCTCTTCATTCATTCCAATGTTGCCCCCACCAACTCGTGCTCCCTCCCAGGTGTATCCAGGTATTCACAGCAATAAATCTCTTGTACATCTAATTCTGTCTTGGGATGTGCTTGACTGGCAACCCAAATGAATACATTTATTTCCTGCCCCATTCCTAATCGGTAGCTAGTGCTTCTCTCAATTTTCAGCAAGAAGGCCCTTGGAGAACACAAGTCAGGAGGTGCCATTCAGTCCACAGGGTGAATGAAAGCTGAGCCCAGAACTTGCACAGACCATAGCTGTCATGGCTTGGCAATCAAGCCCTGTTGGAGAAAGGAAATATTAAGGAAAATGACTTTAAGAAGTTGTATCTATCCACTTAATACCACGGATTTCTTATAACATAGTATGCCACTTCGGAGTTCCTGGAGCAATCCTACTGGGTACCTGTAAAGTACCAGGGTACTCTGGTACCTACAAAGACGAAAACAAACCAAATAATTCATAAACAGCTTATCTGACCTTCGCAGCTGTTCTGAAGGCTGGCCAGTGGTGGCAAAATAGTGGCTTTGGCCACAGGTGAGCACATTTTTTTTTCTGTTAAGGGCCAAACTCTCTCTCGATTATATATATATATATATAAAGTCAGAGATCTCTTATGATCGTTATCAACCTTTCTTATCAACTAATACCTCAGATAACCCAACTCAATGCCAAGGACGAATTCTTGGATTACAATGACTACTCTTGTGTTTACTGGCGCTGTGAAGTAAGCCAGATGATTTGACCATGCCCCACGATGTCCCTGAAGTCACTTAGCAA
>NW_022107431.1:76697148-76714221 GCF_000313985.2 Echinops telfairi
TGAGTCTATGCTCTGAAGTCTTAACCTGTACTTCTTCTCTTGAGGTAGCCCAGATAAACAAAACAGGCTGCTATTTCAGGACACTCTCCCACTCTGTCGATCAGATCTCATCTCGAGCCTCCTTTTTAGGACACAATGGGGGAGAAGCAGGGAGGGGAGAGAGAAAAAGAGCCTTCCCTCTGATTGAAGCGCTGGGAGGAAAGTGTAGTCTTCCGCATCTAGTTTGTTTGCTGGCGCTGTCCTCCGATACCAGATCTAATTTTTCCAGCCTGACCTTTCCTAAGATTCTGTGGGTTCTTTCATTGGGATCTAAATGAAAGGGCAAAACGCTTTGCGTGAATACGGAAACAGAGTGGGAATTGTACAATGTCCGCTGAAGGAAAAGAAACTGGCAGTGAACCCCTAGGGCAATCGATGGCTTTTGCTGAGCTCACTTGCTCTCAAGGAACTTACTATCATATTCTACACCCCAACGTCTAGAGAACTCACAGCTTAGCACCTCCTCAGGAAAAGCGGCTGTAAAGAATCAAAGGCAACAAGAGTGGCCCTATGTTGATATCAAACAAGGTTAGACAACTTTTTCAACTCTTCTATCACAAGTAGGGACTTGGACTGCCAGCAGTACCTGGACATAACTGATCTTTCCTCCAAAGAATTGCCTTTTCCCATCAAAAATAACACCCACACCCCGCCCACCGCTAGCCCCCACACAACCTATAACCTTACTTTCTTTTAGCTTATAGAATAATCTGGGACAATTACCTAGAATAACAATAACCTAGAAATTCCCATAGCTATTTAAGTCTAGGGTAGAGTCAGCTCCAAAGAACCAAAGGACCAGTTTTTGTTTTTGTTTTTATAAATCATTTTACTTGGGGCTCTTACAGCTCTTATAACAATCCATATGTCAATTGTATCAAGCCCATTTGTACATACGTTGCCATCATCATTTCTAAAACATTTTCTTTCTACTTGAACCCTTGGTATCAGCTCCTCTTTTTGCCCTCTCTCCCCCACCCTCCCACCCTCATGACTCCTTGATAAATTATTGTTATTTTCATATCTTATACCATCTGCAGTCTCCCTTCATCCATGATTCTGTTATTCATTCCCCTCGGGCAGGGGGGTTACATAGCAATCATTGCTCTCAGTTCACCCCTTCTTCCCCCTCCTTTCCCTGACCCTCATGGTATCTCTACTCCCATTATTGTTCCTGAGGGGTTTATCTGTCCAGGATTCCATGTATTGAGAGCTCTTATCTGTGCCAGTGTACATATTCTGGTCTAGCCAGTCCAGATTTGTAAGGTAGAATTGGGGTCATGAGAAGGGGGGTGGGGGTGGTGGTGTAGAAGCATTAAAGAAATAGAGGATTGTTGTGATAGTTACATAATCTGGTGCCAACTTGAGACTATTAAGAGTGAAGGGGTGAATGTTAGCCTGTCAATCAGGCTGCTGCTTGATGACCTAATTTGGAGGCACTATGGAGATAAATAGCTTGCTGGAGGAGGGACACACTTACTCTCTACTTGGTATTCCTGATGACAAGGCATATGGAGCTACGCTAGAGCCCTGGAGCTGAAGAAGCCATGTGGAGACTCACACCAGCATTGAGATGCTTACACCACAACTGGATTCACATGACTTTTCACTCACTGGCCTGTGATCTTCCTGCATTTGGCATCATTGCATTTGTTTTGTGAGTCTGAAGAGGAATTTATAGATTGGTATTGGACATATGAGCTGATATTTAACTTATGGGCTTGATCTGGACTGTACTGGGATGTTTTCTCAATATTCAATTGCTCTTGTATATAAAGCTCTTTCTTATACCTATATGAATGTTTATGAATTTGTTTCTCTAGTCAACCCAGAATAATACAAATGTTGTGTGTTTTGTCAGTGCTATCCTGCACCCTGGCTATCTTGTCCCTTCCTTGTGGACCTCCTGTGAAGGGATGTCCAATTGTCTATAGATGGGTTTGGGGTCTCCACTCCAACCCCCCTCATTCGCATCGATATGATTATTTGTTTTGGGTCTTCTGGTGCCTGATATCTGATCCCGTCAGCACCTCATGATCACACAGTCTGGTGTGCTTCTTTCATGTGGGCTTTGTTGCCTCCCTGCTAGATGGACGCTTGTTTAACTTCAAACCTTTAAGACCCCGGATGCCATATCTTGTAATAACCGGCACCATCAGCTTTTTCACCCCCTTGGCTTATCCACCCATTTTGACTTCAGCGATCACTTCAGGAAGGTGAGCGCCACAGAATGCCAGGTTATCAGAGCAAAGTGTTCTTGTGTTGAGGGAGGACTTGAGTGGAGGCCCAACAGGACCGATTTTGAAAGTCAGAGAAGTAGCTCCTGCTTAGTGTTTGCCTTGGGAGCTCCCGCGGACCTTGTCTCATTTCCTGCTTTTCATTTTGTTTCCTTTTGCTTTTCAGCAGACATTTTGTTTTAGGAAATGTTTAAATTCTGAAAAGGTTAATAATTACAACACTCGCATTCTGCCACCCAATAACAATGATTCTTATTTTCCTTCTCTTATAAGAAATAAAATCCTCATATTGCAATTATAACTTAAGTTCCCCTTCTACCACCCCAGAAGTAGTCACTTTTATGAATTTGTTGTATATCTTATCATTCCATTTTGTTGTTCCTTCCATGCATATATAAATCCAGAAATACTAGGTAATCTTATCTTTTACATTTATATTTGACTATATAGTATCATGATGGATACAGTCCTGCAATAATAAGCTAAAACATAATTGTGAACCCATGGACTGTACCTAACAATAAGAACAATAAGTGGCATCATACTGTATGTACGAGGGTAAATCAAAAAGTATTTCTACACAAGCACAGACATTTGTATTAAACAAACTTATGACAATGAGATGCTATCGTTTCTTGACATATCCTCCATTTAGGTCTACACACTTCTGAAGGCAGGGTTTCTATTGAGGCAGTTCAGCAACAGTGAGCTCAAACATCACAACTATAAGGATAACACAGGAGCAGGCAGTGTTTCTGGTAAACAGGGCTGTAAGTCGGAATGGAATCATTGGCGTCTAACAACAATAACAACAGTCATTATTTAAAGAAGCCTGCCTAGTTCAATTTACCTATTGCCATTACGAACACCGTGACTTATAGCAACCCTATAGAACAGAGGAGAACTGCCCCTTTGAGTTTCCAAGGCTGTATATCATGACAGGAGTGGGAAGCCTCATCTTTTTCTGTGTGGTGGCTCCTAGGTTTGAACTGAGGGCTTTGCAAATTAGCAGCCCACTGCAAATCCCGTGAGGCCACCTGGATTCCTTTTTCATTTACATGACATCAAACTTCAGCTTTAACATCCTCAGGGGATTCAAATGTATTCCCTTTCAATGAACTTTGAGTTTGGGTAATAAAACTAGTCTGAAGGGCAAGAAAAGCATTGATGGTTTCCCAAGGAAATTCTCATGGGCTAGCCCTTGAAGCATGCGCAGACCCATTGCTGTAATGGAAAACATTGTCTCACCCCAGCTTCCCTGAGTTTTCTGACCAATGCAGTTTTCCATTTTCTTAAAGTTTCTTCCTAAGAAGCCACTGTGGCCGTTCTGTGTACCTCAAGAAAGTCTATTAATACTCCCTCTATGAATCAGAACTGAATCTGTGACAGTAAGTGAGAATCCCTCAAGCAGTTTGCAATAACTTTCTGAGCAGACTTCTCTGACTTGAATTTAACAATTCAACCGGGCCATTAGATCCTCCTGGAAGATCTCTGTGGTTGGACCTTTTGTTTTGAAGGCACTCAAACTAGACTAAGACACGTGCATTATTGACAGCGCTTGCCTGCAGCCATCCGCTAATGCAGAGACATGTTTAAACACGTTTTGTGCATGAATGAACTAGAACCCTAGTGGTAATTTTTTTTACCGTATCCTCCATCACTCTGCATCCTGACTTTTTTCACTCAGTACTGTTTTTAAACCTCTCTCTATAAAGTCACAGATATCTTCTTATTTCCTAAAAACTACCCGCCCTGCTGAGAAGCTTCTTCCTGCTGAGGGAAGCTATTCTCCCGCTCTCTAAAGCCTTAGTTCCTTACACCCATTCTATTAATTTTTAGGTGTTTACTACCAATTACTTTGAGAAAACAGAAATTCTAAAATCTACACATAGGAGAAATGGTAGAATTCCAGAAATCTTAGCAAGCTTAGAAGATGAACATGAGCTATAATTCTTGATCCTGGCCAACTGAGAGGGCAGCTAGAAGCCCCACTGGAATGGTGTTCTGATTTTTTTTTTTTCTGAGTGACAATCAGTCTACCGTGTCCCCCTTCTGACCTAAAGAGAAGGGTCCTGCTGGCTTCATTTCCTGCAACCAAAACTCAGCGTTTACTCCGATAGGGGCACAGCTGCTCCTTTACTTCAAGTGGGTGAACTACCCCTGGGCTTAAATGCCAGGCCTGACCCTGACTAGTTTTCAGAGCTTGGACAAATCTCTTGGACTTCACGACGATTACTAAGAAAGCCTGGTGGTGCGGGGGTTAAAGCTCTCGCCTGCTAACTGTAAGGTCAGTGATTCAAACCCACCAGCCACTTCTCGGGAGAAAGTCTGCTTCTACGAAGATCTACATCCTCGGAAACCCTGTGGAGCTGGTCTGCTCTGACTGATAGGGTGGGATGAGTTGGAATCCACTCCACAGCAGTGAGTTTTGGTATCATTATTACCTTCTCAGCTTTAAAGTGAGAGGAATAACACAACCTACCTAACATCGCTGTTCGAAGACTAAGAGCTAATCTATAAGGAGTCCTCGATAAATGTTAGTAGCGATTATCATGTTGCTATTATTCAAGGTCCTGCATACTCATAGTTCCCGCATTGATTCACAGTTCACGAAGAGCAATGAGCCTTATTCCTCTTTCTGAAAAGTTGTCATTTAGATTCAGCCAGCACTCTAGGCTATCCAGTGATGTTCAGTTTTAAGGGCAAGCTGAGCTAAAAATCCATACATGAATATAGGTTCAAAAGTTGATAATTCAGTTACGTGCCACTCCATACATTTTCAGGATTAAAACCCCAGCACCATTACCTTCAAGAAGTTTCATGAGTTCGCATCAGAATGCCAATTAGGAAATCAATACTTTAGCAATAGTGAAGCTGAAAAAAGTGGCCCATAGTCAATGCCTAAAGGACTGGGTGTAGCAGCTATCTTTACCAGTTTTTCATCGGCTATGAAGACAATAGTTAACTAAGGTATTTATTACAGCCTGTGATTCTTTCTACCATACTAAGCCTACTGATATGGGGTTATGGAATTACCTATAGAAGTAAAATTATTAAAATACTAGCAGGGCCATTTTAGAAACTATGGAAAATAATCACAATGGTTTTCTAATAGAGCACTCCTATGACAAAGCTATGATCAATTCCTGCTATGAATTTTTAGGTGTTCAGATAGCTTATCTCATTTTCTGCCCACGAAGAGCAATTTTGTTGCTAACCACATAGCGTGGGTTAGGATTTTGGAGGCCCCTTGAAGAAAATTCTGTACCTGCTCTGAGCATAAACTAAGTTTGGGAATAAAAGTTTTGCCTGTGTTTTTAAAAACTCAGTCTAGACAGTGAGTTTAGTGGCTCCTGGATACTCAGAGATGGGGAGGTGTCATGTAGAATTCTCAGAGGCACAATCAGTGTCCATTTTACTTTCTTACACATCTCAGGAAGCTTCTTAATCAACACGTTTCTTTATTAAATTCTGAAACCCAAAGTCATAGCCAGCATTTCGAACAGTTTCTAGCCATAGAATATTTCATTCAAAGACCATCTCATCTCTAACAATCCAGATTTCACTTGGGCCATGTGTGCTTTCATTTAAAAACACAAATAATTCTCTTCTAAAACACCCTCATAAGAAAATGTCTGGGATTCTCTGGTTCTGATTAGCTTATGCCGGAGTTCCCTTCTGGTCAGCTATTCAGGTGGAACTCTATCTGTGCAGGTGCTTAATTGAGTTTGTCTTTCCACCTGCTGATTAGCATGGGCGGCAATGTTAGCATCATTGCTTGTATTGTAAACAGGCCTCATCCAGGTGGCACATGAACCATTTGGAAAGAGGATAAGTTTTTCTGTTACAAAAACATTTTGTATGTTGAAGTTGCTTCCTGAATTCATAACTGTATGGATCTTGTCAGATTAATGGTCTCAGACAGAGTTGATTTCCTGTAGGGGAGCCTCCCCCACCAGTAACCCTACCTTTCACAGTACAGGAGTTAATTTCTAGTTAGATTTAAGCAACCTAAGAAAAGTCACTTTAACAATTGGGATCTACTGAGAAACAGGGTCTATTACCAAAAAAAAAAACCACACCTGATATTGCTGTAATTATGGCTTAGCTGCCTTTTAAAAAAAGATGTTATAAGATATTCGATTCATATTTCACATGGATTTTAGGACCCTTAAATCGAAGATTATACTTTTTCTAGCCAAAGACTCAACTTTCTTCCCTAAGCTAATAAAAGCTCACTCTGTTTCAGTGTGAGTTAACTTGGAAAGAAAGGTTGCAGTCAGAAACGTATAATGGAGGGTTTTGCCACAAATGGTATAATGCATTCTCATAAATACTGCATATGAAGGGCCTGCAGGAATTTGAGCCACAAGACAAAGAAGAAGGTGATCATATATTTGCTAAATATTAATTCTCTACTGGGCCATGAAATGGAGCAAAGTTTTAAAGATAAATATTCATGGGGAATTTCTGCCAATACAAGAGAATACATTTTAATAGTAAACGTATCAAGTGGACATTTTTTGTCTCTGCATTCAAATCAGCAAAAGCTTCCTTTTAAGAAGAAATCCTTTATGAATTTGTGTTCGTGTAACCTCGATACAATTGTTTTTCTTTCAACACTGATGATTTGGGCCCTGGAAAGTCTCTGCAGCCTCTGGGTCTTTTGAGAAAGCTTGACGCACTGTCCTTGTCAAATGCCTGCAGACTGACTTCGTTTTGATGAACATCTTGGTGGCCTTAATGGAAAACGTTGTGGTCTAGATGTTTCTCTGCCACTCCATAACATCGCTGTAGATAAATTCTTAGAAAGAACAGTGGAAGGAATGGTTAAGATTCTATGATTTTAACAGTGTTGTTATTCTCCTCCTTGATTTATCTACACACACAGAAATTAATTCATACTTCTAGAGGTAATTACCAAATTTATATATTCATAGGAAAGCAGCATACAGGCAGATGATATCACAACTTGATATTTATGAAATGCCAGTTTTCCATAAATATAGAAAACCAGCAATTATCACTGGAGTTGTTTATTAACATTTGGAAGAAAACAAATTACAAATGGGCTCACATTTCATTAAAATTCCTCAATAACCTAACAACTGCCCATTTTAATATAGTACTTTGTGATAGGCATGTTTTGACTCCCAAGTCACTTATATTAGGCTAGTCAGCCTAATATAAAATAATCCTAGCACTAAGATTTTTATTAGCCTGTTCCTATGTTTTCTTATATCTTTACCTACTAGCTGTTTTAAAATCTTGCATGTGTCGATTCAAGGCATAATCATGTGTGATTTCAGGAATCTCTTTCATTAGTCAGGATTTGGGGTAAGATCCCGAGACAGAATTAGCCTGACCTGCTTCCATAGCTATGAGTCATATGTAGATGTGAGCCCAGTTCATCGTTTTACTCACGTGTCAGAAGCAGAAAGAGGTAGGAAAATGCAGGTCAATTGCTCTGTAGAAACCCATCAGCACTCCTGGGGAAAGAGCCCCAGGAGCATAAAGACGACACATTTGCTCATTCGGCATCTTAAGGGGGAAATAAATAGCCCAATTCTTATCTTCACGAAGCACCAAATCTTCTAAAGAGAGCACCCCAATTTTCAAAATCACTCTTTTGATCTATCTTCCAGAAGCTTTCCTGTTTTTCCCTTTGTTTATTTTGTTTTTAATGTGTTGTTGCATCGTCCCCTTTTAAAGTGGCAGTGATTTTTTATCTATTTTAAAGTAGTTTATTGGCCTATATTTCACCTATTACATAATTGAATCATAAATCATATTAAGATGAGCTGTGCAATCATCACTCCAATCCATTTCAGAACATTTTCTCCTCATGCTCATTGTTGTTAACTCCCTATTTCCCCCATCCTCCTCGCCATGCACCTAGACAATTATTAATCCAGTTGCCAACTGCATAGATTTACCTCTCCTGGATTTCATATACAGAAAAATCATACAAAGTACGAACTGGAAGCAAATACACAAACAATGACTAGATAAAACATAGAAAAACCTCAATCAAAAAGGAAGCAAAAGGTATTAAAATGGAAACAAATTAAAAATGAGTCAAAAGGGAGTTCCAATAATAAGGCATTACATTTTAACCTAACATGTCTATCATAATCGACTTTTCAATGCTGTCTATCAGACAGCAAGGTTACTCACATCCTTGCACTATGATCAGAGGGCATTCCCCAGAGGCTTAACCCATGTGGGGACTTTACAAATGGATTGTAGGTTTCCACTGTCATCCATAGGCTTCTGCAAACCAGGTGTTCACAATTTAAGCTCTGATGCCATTCCCTCTTTCATATTTGGATTTCCTCATTTACAATCCTTGGATCACACAGGCTGGTGTCCTTGTTCCATGTGGCTATAGTCGGTGACTCACGTAGAAGGTTGCTTGTTTGAAGACAAGCCTTGAAGATCCCAGATGCTATTCTTTCTGATAGCCAGGCATCGTCTGGTTTCCTCCTCCCTGCGCTACGGCACGCATGTCTTCAATGATCTCTTCACGAGGGCGAGGATCTAGCGGGGCCATGTCACATGAGCAGGTTGTTCTTCAAGTGGGTCTAGAATTAAGTGTGAGCCCAAAATTTATTCATGCTTTTATGGTTTCTATATGCCTTTGGGTCACTTTAGAGGCATCGTTATCATTTTATGACAGAGAACATTATAAATCATTCCTCTGGGACATAAGGTAATTCTGTTGATAGTGTCATTAATGTAGCCAATGATATAGAATTTAATACATTACAGTATTGAGAAAAATTAATTATATAAGTATAGGCCGCCTTAGGATCACAAGTCATGAATTACTGACTTGTATCAATTAAACTCTTAAATGACTGGAAATTATTTATACAATATTGGGGGGATGGTAGGGAAAATTTTCAATGATATTTATTCACTAAGGCAGAAACATGTCTATCATTTACTTCATGTCATAAGAAAGAAAGGGGGGTGTTAAAATAATAAACACATGGTAGTCCAAAGCCACCTCTCATAGGCACCCTCAAAGCAAGAGAGCTGAACCCAAATCCAATGACCACCAGTTTCATAACCTTGGGGGAGTGGGCATCTGCTTCTTCTCACATTGGGGGGTTTCCACCTTAAGTCCAAGGAATATGTTGGTTCCTTAAATCTGCTACCGGTGAGTTTGAGGTAAAGCCCAGTTCACTTAATGCGGTGTCCACCTTCTCATGTGGTCTCTGAAGGATGTTGTGCACTTTGAAAGGACAGAGTCTAAAATCCCAATAGTCTTATAGCACATAAACTGGGTCCACAAGGGCTCTATCCAAACTAGGTTGAAAGTGTACAATTAGGAACACAGTACGAGCCATATTCTCCCCTTGGGTTCTATATAAGTATTGCTATGCTCTTTCCCACCACCACCCTCCCCCAATGGGAGGTCAAGGTATCAGGGATTTCGATAGCTATATCTCTTACCAAGGACCCTTTCAGCTGCAGCTAACAGATACATGTGTGTGTAGACACACACACAAACACACACACATATACACACAGTGACATCTTTTTCTTGTTCTTTAAGTGGACGTTTACATAGCAAATTATCTTTCCCTTCAGCAATTTGTACACATTTTGTTTTTGTGACATTAACAGCAAATTCCACAATGTAACAGCAGTCGCCCTATGTATCCCTGTATTCTCCTTGTCCATTTGTCTTTCGGTCATCATTCTTTCCTGGGTTTTCATGCCTCCTGTGATTTTTTTTTAAATTTTAAGTCAACTTGGCTGGGCAAGGATTTTCAAAAGTTTGGTAGTTTAGATCTAACAATCTCTGATGATGTGATCTAATACAACGTAATCACTTCCATAATGAGATCTGCTATGAACAACCAGTCAGTTATAAGAAGATTCGGGTGGGATTCAACACATTTGCTCAGATCTCAGCTCTGATCCAATCAATTGAAAAGTAGTTTCCTTAGGAGTGTAGCCTGTTTTCAATATAAGCGGATACTGTGGAAAAGCTTGCTTGCTTTTTGCCAAGTCTGAATCCTGCACTTGGCTCCTTACCCAACCTTCAGTCCTTTGGACTTGAGCCAACCACATTTCTTACCTATCCTGGGAGTTATCAGCAGCCTTCCCTCCTGTCTACTGACCTTGGATTCTTTTGCTCTGCAGCCACAAGCCAGTGGCTTCCTATCAATCTTGGATTCCTCAGTCTTTGCAACCCTTTAACTCAGATGAAGCCTCCAGTTTAACACCTGACCCATGACTTAGAACTTGCCTGCTCCTACAACTGTGTGAACCATTTCCTTGAGATGAAATATATCTATATCTATGTCTATCACTATGTTTGCTTCTCCAGAGAACCCAGCTTTGGTTTATGTAAATGCTGCCCTTTTGGTCTTAAATGGTTGATTGTTCTAAGGAATACATTCATCATTTTATTGTCATTTTACAAGCTATTGTTTGGCTAAAAGTTGATTTCAGGGGTAGGTTCAGTTTCAAGTTGGAAAGGTTTCCAAGGGCCACGGTCTCACTGGTTACATGCGCTTCTGCTACACCGATAAATCTGGTCATTTTATGACTTCAAATTTGTTCTCTATTTTTCCTACATTCTGTCTGGTCTTTTTATGATTTTGAATTTTGTTCTATATTTTTCTTCCACTCTGTCTAGGATCTTCTATCCTGGTCCCAATCAGAATGGTTGTTAGTGGTAGCTGGGCATCATCCAGTGTTTCTGGTCTTAGCAAGCAGAGTGTAGACTGTGGATCAGGTCGTCCATTAGACCTGTGGACTAATTTTTTCCTAATTCTTTGGATTTCTTAATTTTTTTTTTTTGCTCTGGATAGAGGAAGGCCAACTGCTGCACCTTTGATGGCTGCTTATAAGCCTTTATGGCCCCAGTTGCCACTCACTAAAGTAGGATGCAGAAAAGTATTTTTGTGGACTATTTTGACCTAAATGCCCCAAGACTGTGGTCCTAACTCCCAAGCCCACTGACTCATTCTCTCAAGGTGTTTGCTTATGGCAAGGACATTTTCAGGACTTTACCACCTGTAGGGCTATTGGCAGCACATACAAATATATGTAGAAGTATCCTGAGCCATATCTATAACTACCTGTGGTTATACTTCCATTCACCTTCCTTTGTCTGTTCAACTTGTATATCTGTATCTAGCTATATGCCCACTTATAGGTTTTGTTTGCTATGATTGCTGCCATAGGAGCTACTTTTAGATCTCAGTTTCTAGCCAGCATGTTTCCAGTTATGGGGTTGCCATTATGGAAAGAAAAGAAACCGTGCAGGATACAATGGACGTACGTCGATTATGTTTAGAAAACCACAAGCTGCAGTTGTCTCGCACTCGGTGGAGGCCTTTGAGGGTGAGAATACAGAGAGAATGTGGAAGGACGTTTCATCTGGACCATGGCCACAGGGATGGGCTCAGAGGTCAGGTTCTGGGTCCTTACCAGCTCTCACGGCAGCACTCACAGTGACTCGTAGGTGACCTTTGGATATGTGGCTATTTATGTTGATGGTCATCCAGTGGGACAATATTTTGATTAGACTCTTTTTCCCATAACCATAGTGCCTCTGAGGTAATGCATGCTGATGAACATGGATTCTGTCATCACGTAATCCTAGCATTAGAAGAAAACCCATAAATGTCCACCAGAGAAAACTTCGTTTTTTCTGCCTTGTCCCTGACAAATGATCATTCATCTTGCTTTTTCATTAAATATATTACTATATATGTTCACTGTCAAATATTTAAACAATAACAATTTTATATCATACTTTCTTTACTAAGAAAATATCCACATATCATCATCTAAACGTTGGTGTATAGCTATCTACCTACATAAAAATCATACTATATGTTTAGTTCTGGAAGTCACTTAATCTGTAGATATATTGTGGTTGTTAGTTGATATTGAGTCAATTCCAATTCATGGCAACCCAAAGCATGTAGAGTAGAAGCAGTCCATAGAGTTTTTAAGGTTGTGACATTTCAAAACCAGATCTTCAGCCTTGTCTTCTGAGACATCTCTAAACAAGTTCAAATTGTCAATGTTTTGGCTAATAGTCAAGTGTTTGAATGTGGGCAGCACCCAGGGACTCTATCTATGTAAGTACATATGTGTATATATTTGTGTATGTGGCTATATATATGCATATGCATAGACCTATAGATAAAACCATTTTCTCTGTCAATAAACTAGTTGCTATCAAGTTGACTCCAACACTGTGGCTGAGGAGAAATTGTGTTCAGGGGGATTTCAATGGCTGATTTTTCAGAAACGGTTCAGCAGCCTCTCTCCTGCCGTACTTCTTGGATAGACTCAAACCTCCAATTTTTCAGTGAGCCATCAAAAGCATTAACCATTTGCACCACCCAGAGAGTCCTCTGTCAATAAGTATTTTGTCATTTAAATGCCTGAATACTATGTGTGTCTATCATAATGTATTCAACAAATCCTTTACTTGGGGGTAAATATATTACTATTTTCTAACATTTTAAACATTGGAATTATGATTATATACCTGTGTCAACTTTTCCAGTTATTTCCTTAGAAAAATTCCTAGAAGCTCATTTGAAACTCTATTTAAAACTTGGTAATTTAGGCAACATTTTTCAGTAACTCAAATTCTTTTTAATGCTATCTAGAAGTGTCCAAAGCAGGATAGTTCGGTTGTCACAAAGACAAAGGTTGAAGCGTATTTCCAAGAGATGACTTGGAGAAGAAGGGAGGTGATGGTTAGAACTGTACAAGACCTACAGGTCTTGTGTAATATATGGCTATTTTTTAAAAACTGGCAATGGATATGAAAAACACAATGGGGAGGGAAAGGTTTAGGTGAGGGAAATACAGAGGGGAAAATGAAAGCCAGACTCTCATCTGTCATTGGTTCTTATCCTCTGACTCCAAATACTGAACAGTGCAAACCATTGTTCCCTTCACCTTGAACTTCTCCTTTCTTCCTCTTCCTTCACTCCCAGGAGGCTCAGACAGTACAACATCTCAGAGTCAATGAGTGCAAGCACTGTTCAACCAACACAAGAGGACTCAAGATGGAAGAGAAAGTAAGGGGAGGCCCCATACGCTCCTCGTGGCCGTGGAGAACGCTTGGAGTTTGTTGTTTGCAGACAATGTCATTAATATATATCTGTGGGTTTGATTTCCATTTTAAATTCCTTTCCTATTATGCAGAAAATTGAATGATATTAACATAAATAGTCCATTTAAATGTAAGATAACAATGATGAATATAATTTAAATGGCAAATGTCATAAAGTCTTTTTAAATTAACTCTTTAAAAATAGGCTTAAATTTTTATTCAATGTATATTTTAATAGGGTTGCAAATTCTTTCATGAAATTTTTGAATTCAAGCCTACCATCATTACTAAAGACCTGCTAAGAAGGTAATCATATATAAATTTTAATGATATTAAAGGTAGTCATTTCTCTCTAGAAAGTTTATGGGAAGATGTTTACTTCTTTCTAAAAGTCAGAAGGAGGTGAAAAGCTATTGATAGTCATGGGATTGAAGTGGGATGAGGTTCTGTCTTCAACATCAGAATTTCTCCTTTTTCCTTCTGCTGGACAGCACAGAGCCCTGGGCTGCTAACTCCAAGGTCGCCAGTTCGAAACCACAAAGCGTTCCACAGGAGAACGATGGGCGTTCTTAACCCACAAACATTTAGAGTCTTGGAACCCCACAGGGGCAGTTCTGTCCTGACTTATAGGGTTGCTAGGGGAATGAATCAGGGAAGCACAGGGAGTTTGGTTTTTTTATATATGAAAAGCAAAAGAGCACTGGTGGCACTGTGAGTAAGGGGTTGGAATGCTAACCACAATGTCAGTGGTTCAAATCTACCAAGTGCTCCACAGGAAAAAGATGAGGCTATCTACTCCTGGAAAGATGTACAGGTCTTGGAAACCCCATATAGAGTTGCTCTGAGTTGGAACGGACTCGATGGCAACTCTCAAGTACTCGCTGTCCTCAAACCGATTCCAAATCACAGCAATCCCATAAGAACAGTCTAGGCTTCATCGTACATCATTTGGACTTATTGTCAGGAGAGCTCAGTCCCTGGAGAAGGACATCATGCTTAGTAAAGTAGAGGGGCAGTGAAAGAAAGACCTCAACGACATGGATTGACTCAGGGGCTGCAACAAGGGGCTCAGGCAGAGGAAGAGTGATGAGGATGGCGCAGGACCCGGCTCGATAGGTCAGAGCGACACGGTGACACTTAATAATGTAAAAGAACTGAGACCCAGTGGGGTTTCTGACACTGACATTTTGTGGGAGTAGAAAGTGTCATCTTTCTCCCCGGAAACAATTGGTGGTTTCAAACTGCTGACCCTGCAGTTAGCAGCCCAACACATAACCCACTATGCCACCAGGGCTCCTGACTCAATGTATAAGTGGGTCAAAGGCAAAGGCAGAGTGACAGAGCCAAACCAAATGCAGTAAATGATTTCCTTGGAAAGTTAAGACGCTAGTCATGGAAGGTATCCTATTTCAACTCATAGCAACCCTATAGAAGGTTTCTGAGACAGCAAATCTTTACAGGAACAGAAAGCCTCCTCTTTCACCCATGGAGTGGCTGGTGGGTTTGAATGGCTGACCTTGTAGTTAGCACTCCATTGTGTACCTGAAAAACTAGCATAATTAAGTAGTCATAGGCAGGTAGAGAGACAGAAAACATTACTATGGTTTCAGAAGAGGGAGGTTCTTTCTCAGACAACTGGGAAAGAGAGAAGCCTCAATTCCCAGCTTCCCTATCAGAGAAGACTCTAAGAACCAGGTCTCAGCCTAGGTAGTTTGAATGGGAATTACACAGACAAACCACCCTCCCAGCAGATGGCAAATGTCAGCCAAAACATAGTAATGTGGTTATTCAAAAGGTTTGCTAGTAAGAATTATAGTTAACACTTGAACACCATGGGTTTGAACTGCATGGGACCCACTTATACACAATATGTGTTTTCCCATTGCTATTACAGTGAGCTCAAGTATTGGGTTCACTTTTGTATTTAAAATATCATGTGATGGTAATCATAACCCTGTGAGCGTTTCCCCATTTTAAGTGGATATTTCCAACACGTGAACATATGACAATAGCTTGTCACCGGGGCTAGGAAAGGACAGAGAAAAAGGGGAAACATTGATGAACTGAACTCCTGAAAGATACAAACACTTCAGAGGTGAGAAGAGAACCCCAGAAGCGCCCATATCCCCATAAAGCTGCCTGGTCTGTGGCGGATCCCTGGAGTAATCGCCACAGGCTTTCCATTGATGAAAAGGTTTTTCAGGAGCAAGGACAGTGTAGGCAGACAAGTTGGATGAGAATTTGGAAAAGACCCAAATGCCAACTGCCTGACAATTCTTCCCCCCATTCCCAATTCTACACTGGATTTTGCATACCAAAGCAGACTGGATGCCATCGACTCCATTCGGGCTCAATGTGACCCTATAGGCCAGGGTGGAACTGCCCCTGTGAGTCTCTGACACTGTTCCCCTTTATGGGAGTAGGAAGTCCTGTCTTTCTCCCACAGAGCAGTGGGTGTTTTCAATCTGTGTAACCACTACATCATCAGGGCCCCTTGGATTTTACACACACACACACACACACACACACTTCAATGAAAAGGATGCTGTCAATCAGAAAGAAATCACAGAGTCTTGAGTTTGGGTTCTTAGACTCTACCAGCATTGAATCCAAGGTCAACGTGCTTAAGTATTTAAAAACAAATGAACAATTGTGGCACGGAGTTTGAGGTTTGCACTAATCATCAGTGATCTCAATCTAATTATAGATGTTGCATAGTTCCTGATTAAACTCCACTCTAGGAAAAACCAGAATGAACTAACCTCAGAGGATTGAATGCTTTGGGAAATGAGCAAACCAGACTATAATGTTTTCCCTTCGTCTCTCCTTATTTAGGAGTTCTGGTGGCTTAGGAGGTTACCCATTGGGCTACTGACCAAGGTCAGTAGTTCAAACCTGCCAGCCACCCTGTGGGAGGAAGATGAGGCTATCTGTTCCTGTAAAGATTTATAGCTTCTTATATTCTAGGCAGCAGATCGCCTCTGCTATATAGGGTTGCTGTAAGTAAAAACTGACTTGATGGAGTGGGGGTTATTTTGTTTGATTCTTTTTTTCTTTTTTCTTTATCACCCTCCACTCTTTAGCATACATAATATGAAGACTACAGTATAGAATTATGATGACTAGAATAAGCCGGAAAACAGGAACCATGTTAAAAGAAAGCACATTTAGTAAAAGAAGATCTTGGAATTAGCAGATGACTTTAAAGCAACTTTAGAAGCATACTAAGGAATTAATACCCACATATAGGAAAATAAAGGGATGGCAAGTAAAGATAAGACATATTTCAGGAAGCAAGAGGACAATTAAAAAAATACCAGATAGAAATTGTGGAACAGAAAAATAGAATATCTAAAGCCTAAAAAATTCATTAGATGAGTTTAATAGCAGATTGTACATGGTAGTTTCAGCAAAGATTGTGGCAGTAAAAAAAGAAATACTAATATAGGACTAATGTAATGTTAGTTATACTCAGCTTGTGTGGCCTAAGAAGCTCCAGTTTCTTTGAGTAGTTGCTCAGTAGGACTGGTGGTCCAGAATGTGTGTATGTGAGACAGTTCACAAGGCTGGCACAGATTTGTGATACAATTGTGAGTTATGAGGATGACAGTTATCTAGACATCACATTAGGTTCAAAACAGAGCTCTGTCTTGTTTTTGTGCATGTTGTTGTCTCTGCAGGCCTGTCTGGATA
>NW_022107431.1:76715372-76717029 GCF_000313985.2 Echinops telfairi
AAGATATGACAAAATACCAATTTATAAACTATCAAGGGCTCATGAGGGAGGGGGGAGCGGGGAGGGAGGGGAAAATGAGGACTTAATGTCGGGGGTTTAAGTGGAGAGAAAATGTCTTGAGAATGATGTACAAATGCGCTTTACACAATTGATGTGTGTATGGATTGCGATAAGAGTTGTATGAGCCCCTAATAAAATGTTTAAAAAAACAAAACAAATCTTGACACATTTCTCAGGTGGCAGAATAATTAATGAGGAAAATTACTACCTTTATCATAACCATGACATTGGAAGACAATTACCACGAATCCTTACATTTATGAAAATAACAAATGGATGATCAGCGTCATCCATGCTTTGTGACTTAAAATGTAGGCCGTCCTTGATGCAGCAGCAACAGCATTGCCTGGGAAGCAATAGGAACAAAAATGTGGATTCTTGAACCCCAACGCAAGCCTGAACAACCCTAATCTGTATCCTAACAAAATCCCACTTGATTCCTATTCAAGTTAAAGAGTGACACATACTGTTTTAATATGCTTTTGTTAATGCAGATTCCTGAGGTCCCAGAAAGATCAATTAAATCATGTTCTGCACATGGGACCTACTATTTTTAGGATTTCTTCTATATTGACTAGCATATGCCTATCATTATAGGTGGCTAGAATTTTGCTAAATAAATTCCATAAGGCATAGTTCTTCCAGATGTATTTGGGGGAGGGTGAAGTTCCCACATAAAATAGGCTACTCTATAACTTTGCTGTAAATGTAGGTGGTTAGAAGCATTATAGATATTTTTAAAACGAAGTCTGGAATTTGATGTTTCTTAGATGTATTTTTTCATAAAATATTTCATTCCACCTCTCACAACAACAGAATCTCATAGGATGATCCCATGGATCCTCCTTCTTCGTGGATCAGACTTTGGGGAATGTAGCCTTAGGTTTCAATTGCATCTGAAGTTCAGAGGAAATTCAGGAAGGATCCTCATGGCTGAGGCTCCAACAGGAAAGTTGGTTCAGAACGGAGACTCCGAATGCCCTCATAAGGCAATGGGTATCACTGCAAATTGTGGCAATGGAAAGACAAGGAGGGGGAGATTGACATGGCTGCAACCAAGCTTTTGTCAAAGCTCACATGTTAAAAGATGGAACAAAAGGTATAGGAGAAAGGGTCATGATATGACAATGGAGTCTACAGACTACAAGGAGCTGAGGCTTACCAAAAAAAAAAAAAAGTTAGGGAACAGCCAATGTGGTAGTCAATGGAGAAAAGACAAAAACTATTCCACTGAAAAAGGGGACCAGACAAGGATGCCCCTTGTCCCCACTCCTATATAACATCATACTGGAGGTCCTAGTTAACAACATAAGACAAATAAAAGACATCAAAGGTGTTCATCTGGGGAAGGAAGAGGAGAAACTATCATTATTTTCAGGCGATGTGATTTTATACATTGAAAATCCCTGAAACTCCACAAGTGGAGTGTTGGAAGCAATAGAGGAATATGGCAGAGTGGCAGGATAGAAGATCAACACACAGAAGCCTATCGGACTGCTATACACATCATACAAGATCACAGAAGAGGCAATTAAAAAGGTAGTACCCTTTACAATGGCCAAGCACAAATTGAAGTATCTAAGGATATACATGACTA
>NW_022107431.1:76720937-76722662 GCF_000313985.2 Echinops telfairi
TATTGTTTTGTGATTAATTTGGAGTAGTAAAAAGAGCCAGGGTCCTTGGATAGTGCAATGGGTTAAGCACTCATCTGCTAAACTACACATGGGCAATTCAAACTCATCCAGAGGTGCCTTGGAAGATGGCCTAAGGAAGAGTTTCTGAGAGGTCACAACCTTGACCGCACCATGGAGCAGTTCTACTCTGACCCCTATGGAATCAGCACCAGTCTGAGATGACTCCACAGCAAACGGTTTTGTTTCATTTTATTTTATTTTTAGTACAAAGAGCAATAACATGCCGAGAGATGGATGCTCTAGTTGCCTCTGCAATTAGCTAGCTGTGGGGTCGTTGATGGCCCCTAATCCAATGAAAGTCTTTCCTCTAAATGAGGGGCTGGGTGTTATCTGTCAGAATTTGTCTGATCGTGATTCTCAGTGTTGCTTCAAATCCCACTCAGACTTATCACACCTCTTTTATTCCCTCGTTGGACTTCTGTGTGAACCAACACCAAAGAGGTTGAATGCTTATCATGTCTGGAAGTTCTTTTCTGTGGCCAGTCGACAATCATATCAAAACAAAGAGTTAGATAGATTGACGGCATGTATTCTCATTCCACATACCCCCTGGAGACCATCTCTTTTTGTAGTTAGTTCTGTACTGTCCCCCAGAGAAAGGAAGATGGATCAAAGTTACGTTACAGAAAGAGGATAATTTCCCATATGTCCCACGGTTTAAAACCCACAAAGTTAGAACTTCATGAAAATGTTAAAATACTTTTATTGCTATTCATGAAATTAGAAAATTGTTCAGAGGAGCTGCGTTTGTTGTAGTGGACATTGTTTCATTGCGGCTGCTAGTTTGAGTCTTTATTTCACTGATTCGGTGGGTTGCTTAGTGTCACATTTATGGAGAACTCGTGACATAAAAAGAATGAGAGCTCACTGTAGTTTTGCTGTTCAATCATATACGGTGGCACAGTCAAATACATAGTCCAGCAAACTTTTTATCCAACTCGCTGAAAGGCCCCTCAACGTGGCTCACCCAAGCAAAAAGCCAGCATTTGGTTCACAGGTGAGGACCCAGTCGCTGTTACAACATCTTCTTCAGGATGTGAAGCCACCACCCAATGCAACTTTATTTGCTGTCCTGACTATCTACTGAAAGTAATTGTAAAATGGGTAACGTGCTGAAATATTTTGGTGAGATATTTAAAACAGAAACCAGCACTGTGAAACTATAAGGAAACTGTTAGCACATATGTAAATATACTGATAGGGATATAGGTCTATGCACATATATTTAAATGTTAAGTATTAAGGTAGCAGACAGACATTGGGTCTCTACTCGAGTACTACCTCAATGCGAGAAACTTTGTTCTAATAACCTGGCATTCTGTGATGCTCACCTTCCTGACACAATTGCTGAAGTCAAAATGGGTACATAAGCAAATGTGGTGAAGAAAGCTAAAGGTGCCCAGCTATTAAAAGATAGAGCATCTGGGGTCTTAAAGGCTTGAAGTTAAGCAAGCAGCCATCTAGCAGAGAAACAAGTTCACATGGAAGAAGCACACCAGCCTGTGTGATTATGAAGTGCTGACAGGATCAGGTATCAGACACTCGATTACCCCAAACCAACAAAAATATTGATGCAAATGATGGGGGTTAGAGCGGAGACCCAAAGCCTATCTGTAGACAATTGGACATCCCCTCACAAAAGGGCCACAAAGAAGGAATGAGTCA
>NW_022107431.1:76723953-76725528 GCF_000313985.2 Echinops telfairi
AAAAGAATGTTGCTTTTTTGGCCATACCACACTCCTCTTAAGCAATTTTCTACTCAGACTTCCATTTTTAGTTCCAATGGGCTCTCTGGGTAGTCAGCTCTCTGTCCTTTAGGTTCTCCTCCACCACTAATAATAGGGATACATAAATGCTTTGAAGAAGTATTTAAAAGATAAATTTAGCCAAGGCTAAGTGATTGTTTTATGTAACAGTGTGAGGATGTGGAGGGATCTAAAGTAACCCCCTAGATCCTGGATAGTCCAACAGTATGAATGTGAAGAAAGATCCAGGAAGAGGCATAAGTACCATTTTCATGACGTTGGATTTGAGATACGTATTAGACATCCATATGGAGACTCGAGTAGGCAGTTGAGGGACTGGGCTCTGCAAGAGAAGAACCAATGCTGAAAGTATAATTGTTGTTGTTGTTAGGTGCCATCAAGTCGATTCTAATCCATTGCAACCCTATGCACACAGAAGGAAACACTGTGCCATCCTTACAACTGTTCCGCTGCCTGAGCCCATTGTCGCCGCCACGGTGTCAATGCATCTCATCAAGGGCCTTTCTCTTGCTCAGTGCCCTTCTGCGTGATGTGGCATGATGTCCTTCTCCAGTAGCTAGTTTCTCCTGACAATATGTCCAAAGTATCTAAGACAAAGTCTTGCCATCTTTGACTGTAAGGAGCACTCTGGCTGCACTTCTTCCGAGACAGATTTGCTTGTCCTTTTAGCAGCTATGGTACCTTCAACATTCCTCTCCAATCCATAGTTCAAATGCATTGATTAATAGTCATACTATTATATAAATATATACCTAGCAACTGGGCCAGAACATGGCATCAGGACTGGAGGAAAGCTCATTAGCAACCTGCACTATGCAGATGACACTGCTTTGCTTGCTGAAAGTGCAGAGGACTTGATGCTCATACTGAAGAAGATCAAAGAATCCAGCCTTTATTATGGATTACACTTCAAGGCAAAGAAAACAAAAATTCTCATAACTGGTCCAATAGGCAACTTCATGACGAATGGATAAAAGATTAACTTTGTCAAGGATTTCATTTTACTTGAGTCCACAATCAATACTCATGGAAGCAGCACTCAATACATGAAAAGACTTGTATTGGGCAAATATGCAAATGTACAATACTTCTTTAAAGTATTAAAGAGCACACACACCACTCTGAGGACTACCGTGCACCTGATCCAAGTCATGGTCTTTTCAATTACCTCATATGTGTGCTAAAGCGGGGCAATGAGTAAGGAAAACCAAGACAAATTGATGTGTTTGAAGGATGGTGTTGGTGAGGAATGTTGAACGTACTATACAGACTGCCAGAAGAGCAAACAAATCTGTCTTGGAGGAAATATAGCAAAAATGGTCTTAGATGAAAGCACGGTGAGACTTTGTCTTGCGTACTTTGAATATGTTATCAGAAAAGACCCGTATCTGGAGAAGGACACCATGCTTTGTAAAGCTGAGGGACACAGGGGGAAAGAGGAAGACTCTCAATGAGGAAGACTCTCAACAAGAGGAACTGACTTAGTGTTTGCAACAACAGACTGAAACCTAACCA
>NW_022107431.1:76726820-76728587 GCF_000313985.2 Echinops telfairi
GGGAGAGCAAAAGAAAACCTTTGGCCTCTAAGTGCTGTCCAGCCAGTAAACCCTCCTCGTACTTGGATGTTTTCTGTCACTCATGTCCAGAATAGACCCTTTTAGTCAGAAGACTGGGAGCTGTGATCTTCATTCTTATCTTGTCTTATTTTTTAGAACAAAATCTAACTATGAACAAAAGCAATGCCTATTGATGGCCTAGGTGATCAATAATAACTGCCACTATTAATCTGCAAGGTTAATGAAAGATCCTAAGTGTTCTGATGGCTTCTGTTATTGAATCACTCTCTCCATTTATTTTTCTCTGTTTTGTCTGTTGTAAGTGAGCAACATTTCTTATTGATCTGTCAATAAATATCTATGGCATTTATGTTATCCCAAACAATAGAAGCCCTAATGTGATCTCGTACTGAAGCCCTGGTGGTAGTGGTTGCATGTTGGGGTCCACAGTCCAGAACCATGAGCAGCTCTGGGGGCGAAAGGTGAGGTTCTCTAGTCTTTCTCACAAAGAGCTACAGACGTGGAAACCCACCGGGTCGTTGCGCCCTGCCCCACAGGGTCAGACGGTCTCAGTGGCAGAGAGCATGTGCTTTTGTTTCATTTTGTTTTGCTTTGGAATACAATAAAGTGCACACAGGACAGACATTTTAAAGTAAGTTTAGCTATTTTAATTTTGAATAAAGGGGGTGATCCAATGAATTGAGAGATCTCAATTTGAAGGCTTCTACTGTGTCTCCCATAAAACTCAAAGCAGCTCATATTTCAGGTTCTTTGGGGTAAATATGTATCATTACTTTCAAAAGGAGTGAGCAAGGCAACTTGAAGGGTCACTTAGACTGCTTTCCAAACTAAGGTAATTCTGAAAGAGGTGAATGGAGAGGGAAAGAGCCTCTTAGCCAATTAACCAAAAGGTCGCATAATACTCGGGAATTAAAATGGCCCAGACAAGTGTAAGACCCCAGGACAGCCTCACTTGTATCATCAAAGAGGATCTGCAGTCATTGAAATGCGTGAGGGGGTCACTGTTTTAATTGCACGACAATGAAATGGTTACAAGTAGGCCAACGTAAGCAGGACCGAATAGTCTTCCAAGTGGTAGAAACTCTTAATGAGGCAGAAGAATAGCTTTCAGTAATTGGTCTGATTTCAAATGATTTCCATGGACCACATTGTAATGCACAGGGGAGAGTTTCTTAACTGCATGCTCTTTTGTCTTCTTTCATAAATAGATGTTTGGTTTGGTCTTATAAAGGGGCTTTTTAAGCTTAAGTCAAGATATACACTAGCCGACTCTTCTAGCTTTTGTAGACACTTTTTTTTCAGTATTCAGAGGAGTGTGACGTGGAAAAGTAATGGTAACACAGGGAGAAATAAATCCCTTTTTAAAAGCTTTATTAGTATTGGGAGTGAGAATGTTATTTTCAAATTTTTAAAAGGCTATAAAACAGTTAAATGATTGGTTGATTATTTTTATAGCCAAATTTTATTTCTTGTCATATCTGCTTGCTCTTCTATCATAAGATGCAAAACAGAGAAATAGAGATCTATTCTGGGGTAACTTGAACATACACGAGATTACTATTCCACATACAATCATTTAAAGTCTCTCTCTCTTTCTCACACAGAATAATAAGAATATGGATTACTCCTTGTTGCTCTAAGAATGGGCTTCATTCACAGAACTTTATTTTCACTTCTATCATATTAGGACAGAATCTTAGTAATTTTCAAGGAGAGAGTTACTTTTCTCTTTCCTTTTACTTTTAA
>NW_022107431.1:76729995-76744248 GCF_000313985.2 Echinops telfairi
TCGCCACTGTCACTGCTGGTCCTGAGGGGTTCATCTGTCCCAGATTCCCTGTGTTTCCAGTTCCCATCTGTACTGCTGTGCATCCTCTGGTTTAACCAGGTTTGCAAGGTAGAATTGGGATCATGATAGTGGGGGGGAGGAAGGGTTTACGAACTAGAGGAAGGTTGTGAGTTTCATTATTGCTGCACTGAACCCTGAGTAACTCATCTCCCCACTACCCCTCTGCAAGGGATGTCCAGTTGTCCACAGATGAGCATTGGGTCCCCATCACGCACTACCACTCTTAAACAGTGCTATGGGGAAAACTCAAGTGTACGAGTGGTTTTCTCATTTCAAAAAAAAGGTGAGATGTTGATTTATGACAAACCTCATTCTGGACGTCTGTCAACTTCCCAAAGGCTGAAAATGTCGATGAAATTCACGCACTTGTGGTTGAAGACCAACGATGGGCCATTGAAGAGACAGGGAAGTGATCTGGATGACCGTGGCGCTCGGTTCAGGGAATGTCAATGGAAGGTTTTGGAATGAGAAGGGTCCCTGCAAAATGCGTGCTTCCGGTTCTGACTGACACGGAAAAGGCATGGAGCGGGAACATGCCGTACTTTGAAAGAACAGCTCCAAAGAGACCCAGACTTTTTCCCAAGGTCATTACTGATGATGAGATATGGTGCTATTCTTAGGACTGCAAAAGCAAACATCAATCAAGTCAGTGGAAGACGCCATCGTCTTCTCACCCCCAAAAAAGCTGCCAAGTAAAATCAAAGATCAAGACAATGCTCATTTACTTTTTTGATATAAGGGAGATAGGGTATTTGGAATTCATTCCATCAGGTCAGACTGTTAATCAAGCTTTCTAATTAGAGGTTCTGAACAGATAGCATAACAGTGTGCAACAAAAAAGTCCTGATTTGTGGCAAACAGAGAACTGGTTTTGCCACCACGACAATGCACCTGCTCACGCAGCCATCTCAGTGTACCAGTTTTTGGCAAAAAACAGCATGCCTCTCTTGCCCTACACACCTTACTCACCTGACTTCACTCCGTGCAACTTCTTTTTGTTTCCATGAATAAAGAGGAACATGAAAGGACAGCAATTTGACAACACAGAAGAGGTGAAGAAAAAAAATGAGGGAGGTGCTGTCAGCCATCCAAACAGAGGAGTTTGAAAAATGTTTTCAAGAATGGAATCACAGATTTGATGAATGTATTAAATGTAATGGAAAGTACTTTGAAGGTGATAAGGTTATTTTGTAAAATAAATAAATAAATGCATAGCTGTGAGTAAAAATTCCGGTTTGTGAGGGGGGTACTCCCTCATAGATTCCTGTGGAGCTCATTCCTAGCCGGGGAAAAGGGGAAGATCGTCATTGCTGGGATTCTAAATTCCAAGAAGCTCATTCTCAAGTACCATTCACAACACTAAGGCTATCAGGTGTTATGTAACGACACCTGGAACATTTGACCAAAGACTCAGCCCTACATCCTCAAGCTATATGGTGAGGACTGAAGAAAGGTGTGTGTGTTGGGGGGGGGGGCGGGGCACAGTAATACTGTTTGAAACATAAGGGGAGAACAATTTATGTCGTTTACATCTTTGAGGGAATTTTTGTAGTGTAGAAAGTAAGGGAGAGGTACGCAAGAAAATATCTCTGAAAATGTCGAGGTGGTTCAGAATAAAGAAAATGTATTCTGCATCGTATTTCATATTTGCTCTTTGGCAACAACTCAACTCATCTGAAGTAAGCTAGCTTGGAGGGCCTGGCCAGGGACTGCTCTAGAATTCTTCCAGACAGATCATCTTGTGCTGGAGTCCATAACAGATATTAGTCTGGAGTACAAGTAGCCTGCCAGGTGCCTCCCCACCTCCAATGGAGGTGTAGACACACAATCACAGAAGTGATATGTGGGCCTTGCCAGAGGAGGCATACAGAAGTTCTTCAATAGGGTGATGGAATAAGGTTCCTGAAGGAGAGCTCCGGTGCTACACACGAGTCAACATCAGCCCCACCCTGTCCTACTGTGGCAGCAGCAACAGCTGGGAGTGTCAAGCGCCCCCTTTCAGCACACTAATCCCCCTTCTCCATCCCAACCCACACTTTGGGAGGGTCCCAGACTTATTGGCTTGGCAAGGAAGAGGCAATCCAGCTCTGAACTGGAGAGGCACTTAAGCACTTGCAGAATTGGAATATTCTGGACCAGACAGAATATTTTCCCAAAAGATACTAACACAGAGATTTAGTGTTCCCTCGGGGCCTCCACTCTCCTTAGAGAAGTCCTGAGGCAGCAACTTCACCTTCCTAACTTGGTCTGGGGCACAAAGCTCGGCCACCTGCCATTCACTGTGAGAATCGGGATAGGAGGGTTGGCCTAGCAGTGGTTCTCCACCTTCCTCAGGCCTCATGTGGTGGTGACCCCCAACCATAACATTGCTTTCGTTGCTACTTCATCACTGTAATTTTGCTACTGTTACGAATCATAGTGTAAATACCTGATTTGCAGGATGTATTAGGCGACCCCTGTGAAAGGGTCATTCAACCCCCAAAGAGGTCCCAACCACAGGTTGAGAACCACTGGCCTGGATGATTTGAAGATATGTTTTTCTGATCCTGAGTTTTGTACCAGCATGTCTTCCCCCCACTTGCTATCACTTCGCAGGCTGGTAAGCGCAGACCCTTGGATAAATTCATTCAGAGTTGTTTTCTTCTTGGTTAATTTTAGACTGCAGTGCCCTCTGCTCTTACCAATTCTATTCTTTCTCCTTTCTGTATTTCCGGCAGGAAATTACATCCTTTCCTGTTTACCAGGAGAGTGCTACTTTTATTCTTTAACATAATACATTTTCTGCCATTTTAATAGATGTTAAACAGAAAGGGTATAAGGGCCCCTGTTCTCTGCCCATCATCTTGAGTCACCTCCTTGGTCTCTTGTCCCCTCTCCTCCACTCATTCCTTGGCCAAGGTGTTGACTTAAAAGGTGCCTTACCCTCGCCAGTGTGTAGAGCATCCTGAAATTTCTTTTCTTTAACTATAATAGCTGCATAGAAAGGATTCCCTTACCATATCTCCCCAAACTTTCCCACCTGTATTAACACAAAGAGAGATACTACGTGGAAGAATCCCAACTGCAAAGTCCAACCAAAAATGAGATCTGCATGTTGGGGAAGGTGACTTGTTGGACTATGTGATTGCTTCCTCCATCCCAGTCACTGCAGAAAATAGGTTAATTAACAGGCTGACTTCAGCCTTCCTAAATTTATTATGAATTATCTGTTCATGGATGTTGGTAAAAGGCCAACATTGGCATCCCTTTAACTAGTAATTATTGTGTTTTATTGTTGTGGACCTATAATGCATTAACAAGCCAGGACTCTGCTTTATTAGAATGCCCGTGGTTCCTTGGTTCCATGCATATTTATTATGTGAGAGAATGGGATTCTTCTTCTCTAGCCCTCACTAATTTAAAAGAAGATATCCTCAATGAAATGTATTCAAATATTTTGACATTTTTCTTCACCTCACTTACAGAGCAGAAATTGTTTCTGACAGTTATTATACAGTGCAGGGATCCTGCTGCTTCTGCTGTTGAAGAACAGGTTGAAAAGACACAGCGCCGGTATTTTGTTCAAAGAGCGGCTTAGAAATAGCAGCACTGTCAGCTGTGATGCACTGCGGGTTCAGATAATCTCCAGTCTGTAGTCCCTGCTAACAGGGGCTTCTGGGCTCGGAGCGGAAGGAAATGAATGGAAGTTGATGCCACGGGGTTACCCAGGAGAATGAGTGTAAAATTGGGAGCTGGCATTTGGCCACTTAAATTTTTTGTAGAAATCTCCCTGCCCTTTCTCCACATTGTCCGCCTCTCCTTTAGGGCAGGCTTAAATTTCAAATGCACCTATTTACACAGGGCACACAACAGTAAGTGTTAAATGGAAACACTGGGGCTGTACAGACACTTAAACGGTCTACCGTGATTAGAGGTAATGTTTGATGGGCATTTCTTGACACCTACTGCACTGAAAGCCAAAAGACACTCTTGGATCATCTGCAAGGAGATGTGGGATAAAGCACCACAGAAGAACTAGAAGCCTGACCAGCAACCTGATGTGGTTTCTTTGCGGTACCTCTGGTTTATTCAGTAGACGTTTTCACTTGCATAGGACCTAACAAGAGCAGGGGCAGAGTTGGGCACCAGCAGGTTTACACGAAGCTACTGAGACCAGGAGAAAGCTGTTCACCAGTTTGGCTACCATTATACACTCACTCATGGCCATTGAGTTGATTCTAACTCATAGCAACCCTATAGGATAGGATAGAACTGCCCTTGTGGGTTTCTGAGGCCATAGCTCTTTACAGGAGTCGTAAATCTTGTCTTTCTCCCACAGAGCAGCTGCTGGTTTCAAACTGCTGACCTTGTGGTTAGCAGACCAATGCGTAACCACTACATCATTCTACAACACGGCTTCCAAAAGTTCAGAGAAAATTGGAATTAAAAGATAATGAAATTTTCCCATGACATTTTTAAAGCCCCCTGTTATATTCATTTCTCCCATTTCACATTCAACCAAAAGCTATGTCTAGAAGTGGCGGGAGAGCCCCGGATCAGAACTAGCTAGCTGTGCCCAAGGGAAGCCCAGAGCACTGTGTATATGGAGAACACAGCTGACCCAGTGGGTATAAACTCAAGCAAATAGAGACCAGGAGGGAATGGAACCTGTTCTGGAAGATTAACAAACAATAAAGCCACCATAGATCGAGGACACAATGCTATCAAAACAGGAGACACAAGGATAAGCACTTTGCCTACAGGAGACCAAAGGCTATAGAAATCAGGTTGGTGAAGACCACATCTGGGAAATGGAAGGTATTGGGGCTTTGACACATTGGTTGAAGCCAAGGTGGCTAACCTCACAGTTAGTGGACCCAAGAAGGGCCTAAGTGAGAGCAAAGGACCCTGTAGCAAGTCATGGGCTTTATTTGTTGGTGGCTGACCCAAGGTCCTGTGAGTAAATCTGCAGGACACTGAGGGGGGATGAGCTCATCACTCACCATTCAGCTGTCACTGGGGGTATCTGCCAGGCACAAAGAGATCATACCCCACAGCAACTTGGACATAGATGAGAAAAAGCTCCTGAATCTAGAAGGATTCGGTTTTGTTTTGCTAAGTCAGCTCTAAAACTGCAGAAAATGTTCTACAAGTAAATGGTTCCAGGTGATTCTAACTTGTAAACGTCAATTAAACAAGACAGAAGAAGTAGAGCCCCAAAGTATTAATCACAAATTACCCGTTTCTCTCACTATTCCTTTTTATATCTGTACGTAAGAAGCCCTGGCAGTGCAGTAGGCTAAGTACTGGGCTGTTAGCCAAGAGGTTGACAGTTCAACCCCACCAGGGGCTCCAAGCAAGAAAGATGAGCTACTGCTATATAGATGTAGAGCCTCAGAAACCCCAGAGAGCAGTTCTACTCTGTCCCCTAAGGTCAACATGGATTGGAATCGGCTTGACATCTCTAGTCACTGGGTGTGGCAAACAGTGGACACTGTCACAATGTTGGCTGGCGGTTTAAGTTCATCAGAGAAGACAGGCCTGGTGGTCTACTTCCCCAGACTCCGCCAGTGAACTTTTCGGACACAGTGCTACTGTGACACACATGGGGTTGCCACGAGTCAGAATGTCTTTGAGAGCACTGGGTCAGTGTCTTATGAAATGCTTGGCACACAGTAATTGTAAAAAAATTGTTGATCGTCTGCAGTGTAATCATCATGGGAAATCAGGGTAAATCAGATAGTATTTTTGAGGCCAGCATTAATGTGGGTCACCAGGTAACCACAACAGGGGGTATGGTTTGTGGGGTCAAAGATGTGTCATGGCTCTAAACTATCTCCTCTTGATAGTCTCTGAAATTCACAGATTTTCCATTGGTCATTAGAGCGATGTGGATCACCTCATTATTTTTAATAGGTAATATTACTACCCCCATTGTACAATACAGGAATCTGAGGCGAAGAGAAGTTAAGTGAATACTTACGGAAGTGTCCACCGTTTGTGAAAATTTGAGCTGACTCCAGAGCTCAAGTCGTTTTATTGTTTTTTTTTAATTTCAATGATTTTACTGACATAGCATTCACATATACAAGTCAATAGTTTAAACATACTTAAAAGAGTTGTACAATCATCACCACGTCAATTTTAGAACATTTTCTTCTTTCTTGTACTCATTATTTTGTGATATCCCACATTTCTCCCAAGACTCCCCTGCCATAACACTAAGAAACTATCAATCAGTTACTAGATTCACCTATCCTGGGTTTCATATAAAGAACAGAAAAAAACAACAACAACAATAACAAAATAAACAGAGAAAAACCTTAATCAAATAGAAAGCAGAAAATAATAAAAACTCGAATAAATTTAAAATGGGTCTAAAGGGAGGAAAAAAATGCTAAGATGTTAAAGTTTAACTACATCGTCATTAATCCATTTTCCATTGTACCCTGTCTGATAGCAAGGCTGTTCATATATCTGGTTAATGGTCAGAGGGGATTCACCGGAAGCCTCATCCACGTGGGGCCCCTGTAAATGGATTTGGGGCTTTCACTGTCATCCGCAGTCTTCTGTAAACCCAAGCTTGAGCCTTTTTTTTTTTTTTAAACCACCATACCTCCAACCTCCTACACTATCACCACAAGTATCATATAGGAAGGAAAAATGAATAAGTCATCCAACATTAGCATATATCATTTTCAATGAATTCTTTCAACTGGGTTAACTAGCCAGACACTGAGCTGAAACCAAAAAGAAAGAGAGAGGAAAAGTTTGAGGAAAGATATTTTGGAAAACCCTGACTGCAGGGCTCAGCCCTGGGATTGTTGGGGAACTTGTTGGACACAGCACCGCACCGGGGGCAGAGACATTGGTTAGGAAGAACAAGCTGAGTCCGGAATGGGAGCTGTGGTAGTTACATAATCTGGTGTCAATTTGAGGATTAAGAGTATAGCAGTGGAGACTGGCCTGTCAATCAGAATATTGCCAATGAGGCCTCTGTGTGGGCATGGCCTTCTCCTAAGGATTCTGGGAACTCCTGTGTTTCCTCCGTAGAGGTGGGAGACACACTCTCTCTGCTCACTTCCTGCGAGATATTTCTAATGAAAAGCCACATGAAGCTATCCTGATGCAGCCAGAACCCTGGGAGCTGGAGGAACCACATAGAGACCCCTGCCAGTGCTGAGATGCCTACGCCACTAGATCCACAAGACTTCCCACCCACTGGCCTGTGATCTTCCTGCATTCGGCATTACTGCATGTGTTTTGTGAGTCTGAAGAAGACTTTATAGCTTGGTATTGGACACAGGGACTAATATTGGATTTCTGGACTTGAACTGGACTGGGCTGGATGTTTTCTCAATATTCAATTGCTCTTGTGTATAAACCTCTTTCTTATACACATACGCGTCTCCCTGGATTTGTTTCTCTAGTCTAACTGGACTAACACATTCTGGTCCCTTGGGAGTGGGGTACTAGAGAAACAACTCATAAAGATGGAGAGTGGATGTTTGTTTGACCTCTCCCTCACGGTAGTGTTTCTTCTTTGGCTCGCCAGAGTCAGATATGTCCATGCAGTTCACTGGGTTGTTTTCTGGAAAGAACATGGGAAGTTAAAGTTATGATTATTTTGTTTGGTTGTAGTCTTTGGTTATTCCTGTGCGAAACAACAAAAATGAATGTGAATAATGCATATTTGGAGCTCAGGGGATGAAATTGCTGTTTGAATTTCTCAGAGATGCTACTAAGTGAAATAGCTGACAGAAGGTCAAATTGATTGACAGAAAGTCTGGATCTGATTTGATGCTCTCAAAGACCTAATCCCATATTTTTGTATCAATACAATAGTTTAGTTAAGGATTTAGATAAGCTAAATAAGGATTGAACTTGACTGTTTTAAGAATTGAGTTTAGTATATGATTCTACTTTGTTTATACTGATTTCTTCTGCTTATTATTGTGGATATAAGGATTTATAGGAATTATTTTGGGAAGTATGAAAATAGAGAGTGTAAACTCACTTGCCTCAAGTCATTAATTTGATCTTTAGATGGATTTAGGATGGGCCTACAAGGAAGGCTCTGAAGAGATTAGCACCGCCCAGTGTTTTGGACCACCCAGGATATTTGCATTCCAAGACACTTTTGCCTAGGGGGCTGTTGACAGATTAAAGGAAAAAAGGAACTCTTTGGATTATGGAATTTTGAACTAGTGGTTTGTGCCAGTAGCCGGAAAAAAATCTGGAACCATGTATAAAACTCCTCTCTAGGACTGAATGTTAAAGAGATCCTGTGGGCAAATGAAATGCCTGCTAGGTGACCACCTGGATCCACTTGTTGAGTGGAAGTGGAAGAAATGCAGCAATAAAGGGACGGATGGAGTCTGGCCACTGACACCAGTGCACCTGGTTACAGGGACTAGAGGGGAAACCACATGAAGCTACCCTGAGGCAGTTAGAGTTTCAGAGCTGAAGAAACCACAGGGAGACCCCTGCCACACCGACATGCTTATGACACCACTGGATCCAACACTTTCTACCCACTGGCCTGTGATCTTCCTATATTCGGCGTCATTTCATGTGTTTTGTGAGTCTGAAGAGGACTTTATAGATGGGCTAATATCGGACTATGGACTTGATCTGGACTGGGCTGGGATGTTTTCTCAATATTCAATTGCTCTTGTATATAAACCTCTTTCTTATACACATATGTCTGTGGATTTGTTTCTCTAGTCTACCCAGACTAACACAGCGCCCTCTCTCACAACTCTGTCTGTGGCTAAACCCACTTAACTTTGTTGAACAAAGAGGGCTCTTTCATTTCCCACCTGAGAAAACTTCCTTTTCTGCGTGTGCATTCTGCATTACTTTTTATTTTTTTAAGACTATCTTAATAGCCAAAGAATGGGGTAACCTTTTTCTTTCTTTCTTTCTACTAATGTGCCATCCAAGGGCTGGAGCTCACATTGAATGGAAACATTCTCCAAGGGAACATGAAAAGAATAGCTTAATAAAATGTACTATTGTCCTATTAACTGGGGAGTAAGGCTGTCTGATAGTTAGAAACTTCACGGTAGTGGAATCGCTATAGGAAAAAGTGTTCTTTAAATGGCCTCCTATTAAGGAATAATGAGAGCCTTTAGAAAGGGCCTAATAAACATGTAATGTATAAGCTACCATATGCCAAGTAGTTATGCTAGCAACAAATTTATACTTAATGGATACTACCTAACAACAAGGCACTCTGCTATACATCCCAGGCACTAGTCCTGGGCCCAGTATCAGGGAAGCTTTGATTGGTTACTGTTACCATTCCCAAGTCCCTGGGTGTTGCCAAGAGGTAACATGCTCAGCTGCCAAAAAAAAAGTGGAGATTCAAGTCCACCCAGAGGTAGCTCAGAAGAAAGGCCTGGTGGTCTACTTCTGAAAAATCAGTCATTGAAAATCCTATGGAACAGAGTTCTACTCTGACACATAATGGGTCACCATGAGCTGGAATCGATCCAATGGCAGCCAGTAATGGTATTGCTATCATCCCCGCCATTTTCCAGGTAAAGGAAAAAGAGAGTAAGTCACTTGCCCAAAGCCATGCAGCAAGAAGTACATCAGGGCTTTGAAGTCAGGTAGTTTAACTCCCAAATCCATACTTGTGGCCACTTTATATGTGAGTGGTCTCATCTAACAATTCCTAAAGCATTGGACTCAAAATCTCATTTCTGACGCATTTTGCTTCCCTTTGTGAGTGAGGACCTGGCACGCGTGGCTGTGCCTCTTGCCCATTTTATCCATATGAAAACCATTTTCTGACCGAAAACAACTCTCACTCAAGATTATTCAATGTGTAATATGTGCCCACATCCTGTGTAGGGCAAAGCAGTCCCAAGATACGAGTCATCTCAGGTTAAAACTGTCTGCCCTCCTAGGTCACAGCGATTTGCCTTCTTCCACTCGTGCAACAGATTCTGCAATAGGAGTTCTGATTGCCCACCATCATGATCTCAGATCAACTGCACCGGGGTAGTTTGACCAGGGTCTGTTAAAGCGGTGTTATGTCAAGCAATTGCTATATCCTACTCAAAAAACATATTCTTGTTCTTTACTACGTACTAGATAATCTACATCAAGTTGATTTTCAGCTTATGTTTTTTACTCTCAGCATCGCAAGTTATTGAAGCTTCATTATATTTGGTATTATTATTGTAAAACTTGTGTCACTTTGGAGACAATTCATAGTGTGGTCAATAATGTTACCTTTACTGGCACACCTGAACAGACACTTAAACCTTGACACTTTCACAAATTGCAGCAGTTTAGCTGCTACGTGTTACGTACAAAACTGGTTTATGCCACATGAACAGAGAATCACAGTTTGGTTTGGGTACTTTCATTCTTCTTTGTGTTGTATAGTACTTCCAAATTCAAAATGAAAAGCTGTTGTGTATCAAACCATCTAAGCAATAAAATGTTATATTTTAAAATTGCAAAAAAAAAAAATTGCAGCAGTTTAAAGTGCATTCTTCGAGGCTGAATATCATTGCTAACCATCAATATTTTTCAGATGCATTTTAAGAAGCAAACACACCTTAAATAATTACCTTTAACGTAGATTATCCATCAAAGAAATTTTCCAACGATCTTAGAAACATGCATGTACTTATTTGAGGAGCATAGAATTATAAAACTCAGTTTTCCCTGAGGATTAAATCCAGCACAAAACTAGGTCTCATTTTAATCTTAGTCTGATATTAGTAAAGCCAACCAGTTTTCTTTTGGTTTATGGTTTCATAACATATACTTTCCCATCCTCTTCCATTTGACTCATCTATGTCCCCAGAATTGAATATGTCTCTTTTAAGTAGCCAATGATTGTGTTGTTTTATAACAACTGGCATCCGTGGAAATACCATAGTTAGGTTACTTTGCCTTTCCTGTGAATTTTGACTGAAATTTACCACTTTACTATCTCACTTTACCATGTTACTATTTTCTTTCTCTTTTTTCCCCCTTGCTTCTTTTGAACCAAATCAAGTATTTTTTAGCATGTACATAACTTTGGAAAACTTGCTCGTTGTTGTTTTATGATTTTTAGCAGTTTCCCCCAGATTGCCACTAGCCTCCCTCGTGAATTCCCGTTTGCCTTCACATTAGCACGTCTATTACCACTTCGCAGGCTATAGGGCTGTCTCAGTTTCCCAGTCCCGCTGCAACGAAAACACCCCAAGTGGGTGTTTTAAGGAGCAGATAGTGATGCTCTCATAGTCCAAAAGGTAGAAGTCTGGCTCCTGAGAAGGGTCGTTTTTCCCCTGGCTGACCCTGGGGGAAGAATCTTGCCTCTCGCAGCATCTGTCAGGCCACAGTTCCCTAGTTCCTTGGCAATTTTCAGGTGACATATCTCACCTCATTGCAGCTTATTTCTGTGCCTAATTCTATTTGCAACTCAGGAAAGGTAAGGTTTGGACCAACTCTAACTGATATGGCTCCACTAACACAGCAAAGAAAATCCTATTCCCAAACAAGGTGACATCCACAAGCACAGGGTTTAGGGTTCCAACACATGCTTTGAGGGGACATAGTTCAAGCCATCACAGGGCCTCGGGACATTTCAGCTCCATCATTTACCTCCCATCTGTTAAACGATTATTGAAATATATTGGTATTCCACATGGATTTGAAACCCTAGAAGAGAACGTAATTCGTTTCAATCTACCTATTCATTTTGATTTACCCGATAGTCTTCCATTCCTTCCTAGGTTACCAGTATTCATTCATCTTGAGAGCTTCTGCCCCAGGATATGGCAGTTAGGTGTACTAGTTCCATGTGGGCAGTTCCCACTAGCAAAGCTGACTTGCATAAAGCAACCCCAGCGGTCTTCATGAATGCTGGGGTTTCTTCCCAAACTGGTTCCTGACTGCTGTGGGGAGAGGTGTGCCTCTGGGCACTCCATGAGCGAGTCTATGGACCCAGTCCACTCTAGCATGCCAATTTCCCTAAGCCTTTGTCTGACATGCCAAGGTTGTCCTGGCACTTCACCTTGGTTTAGTGCAGGTCACTCAGGGGACCAACTAAGCCAATTATTAGATCCTTTTTCTTAGCTTTTGACCTGTGCTTAGTAAGTCCATATCAGAAACCCCAGCTGATCTGACTTTATGTTCCCGACGCCATTTCCTCACAGTCTTAACAGCCACTCCCACAGGTGTTCGGCAGGATTGCTGCTCACAGATTTTAGAACAACCAAGAAGTTCTTTTGGCATATAGCACACCTCCTCACCTATCACATGTTGAACTTCACCCGCTGGGGCTCTCTGAAGCTCAAGTATGGTGATAGCACTTAGTGAAGGAGACAGGTCCTGGGGACATCCAGCATCTTAGAACTCATCGGTCTCAGAGAAGGGCCCACTCTTGCCACTCCTATCTCAGACAAAGACTCAAAGATGATCATTCAAACAGACCCTTCAGACACAATTGGGCTAATTTTTCGAATGCAGGTGGAAGGGATAATGGTTTTACCGGAGAAGGTAGCTCAGCAGATAAAGCTGGAGTAATTTTTTCAGTTGGGAATAAAGGAAGTGGTTCTGTTAGCAGAAGTAATTCAACAGAATTTAGGGCCTAAAGGCCCTAGCTTCACACTACATGCCCATATGTCCCATCCCAAGTTTCAGGATACTATTTCTTCCCAGCCAATACCTCCACTTTAGCTTCAGACACCATTGAAGACTGGGAATTCAATTGGAATTGGAATTCAGCCACTCCTACAACAAGATTCTGGGTTTGGCTGTCAGCAATCTCAACACTGTAACTATAAGAACTTTCTAAACACAAGCAGCAACATTCACATCTTTAGGCAGCACTTGAGCCATGAGCTCATCCTTTTATCTCACCACTTTGTCTAGTATGAATAGAACCAACCAACCAGCTCCTTATACTTCTTGTTTAAACAAACTTGTAGAAAAGGGTCAAATATGCCATAACTCAGTTTTTCTCTCACCAATATTTTATCTAAAATGGTGGTGATATTTTGCATATTTCTATCACCACCTCACACCATGAATTAGTATGCCTTCTTGTTTACTGGAAGTAGATTCATCAATCCCTTTCAGACTGGCTCGTTTTGAGAACCAACTCAAAACCCTCATCCTTAACATTTTGTTCCTCTGGAACCACTCTCGGTACCAAATGTCTTAGGCTGGGTTCTGTAGAGGAGCAAAACCCACGAAGCACAGACACAGCCGTGCATCACTTACCATCCACGATAGGTTCTGAGAAATCGGGCCCTCCGTGATTGACACATTGTGGGAACACCACACTTGCTTGTCGCCTTCGGAGTCCCTTCCTCTCTGGTACGGTCACCACTTTCTGAGTAGCGCTGCCACCGTACACTGGAACATGAACGCACACAGTAAGACGTAGCCAGTGAGTGAATGAAGCAAATCACAACAGCTGAACAGCGTTACTTTTACTAATGAGTACACAGTGCCTGCATGTGTTTGTGCATGTGCACACTTATGTGTACATATTACCAGATTAGGTGCATGCTATTAGACTTAAATCATAAGTGGCAAAAATGTAAACTGTTCAGCGTAAGAATGAGACTTCCTGGACAAGTACTTGACTATTCATTGAAACCTGAAAACAGTGAAAAATCTCCAGGGATGTAATTTCAGACTCTGATAAGAGCAGTTATGCAGTAACTCATTGAGAAACTCTACCCAAATGAAATGCTGACAAAAAGAAGGGTCAAAGAATGCTTTCAAGGACCGAACAGGAAGCAGGCATTACAAAAGTGAGGGATGACGTGTTTGGCAGAAAGATTTCATTAAAGAGCAGCAGCAGCAGAAAGAATGAATCACTAGGGAGAGTAGAAAGTTCAAGGTGGCATGTTACCTCTTTTCAACGTAAATGTATAAGAAAATACCCCAACCTTCTCGCCTGCCTGAGTGTGTTAGTCTGGGTAAACTAGGGAAACAAATCCACAGAAACTCATATGTATAAGTGAGAGTTTTATATAAAGAGTAAGTGCACATTAAGAAAGCATCCCAACCCAGTGCTGTCCAAGCCCATGTGTCCAACATTAGCCCAAATGTCCGACCATTCTAAAAAGTCCTCCTCCATCTCACAAAACACACACAATGATGCCGACTGCAGGAGGAAAGCTGAATTGGTGAGCATGTAAGCATCTCAGCACTGGCAGGGGTCTCCACTTAGCTGCTCCAGCACCCAGG
>NW_022107431.1:76746081-76749869 GCF_000313985.2 Echinops telfairi
GCACATAGATCTATTTCCCCATCATCATATATAAATATATTTGCATATGTACATGCCTGTATTTAGACCTCTATAAATGCCCTGTGCTTTCCTCTTGTCCCACTATCATGTTCAGCCTTCATTTGGGTTTCAGTAATTCTTCTCACTTACATTGCCCTTGACCAAGCCCTACCAGCCCTCCTACACCCCCCACCCCACCCCCATCAATTTTGGTGAGGATTTGTTTCCCTTGTCCCAGGATTTGTTAACACCCAATTCCTTCCCCACACCTCCCCCTCTCCCATGTCCCCTGGAACTGTGGGTCCAGTTGTTTTCTCCTCCAGATTGTTTATCCTGCTTATCTTATCTAGGTAGACATAATAATATGCACAAAAACAAGACAGAGAAAAACAAAGCAACAAAAGAAAACAACAACAAAAAGAAAAACCTGTTAATAATTCAAGGTCTGTTTGTTGACCGTTAGTGTTTTCCAGTCGAGTCTGATGGGGTGCCAAACCCTGGCCCCAAAGTCTATTTTTGGTATTCCCTGGGGACTTCATTACTCTGTTCCCCTTGCTATTCTGCTGCATGGCCTTAGTGTTTTGCCTGTGTGGTGATGTCGGATCGGGTACAATTCCAGCACTTTGCTGGTACTTTGTACAGTAGTCCTAGGACATTAATACTGGGCATAGGCAAAGAGATCTGCCAATGGTTTGGTACATGTGGCACTTTTCTCACTATACGCCGAGTCTCCCGGTATTTCTGAAGAGAAATGAAGGCAGCAGGAGAGACAGCGCATCTTAGAGGACAGCACAGACTAGGGAAACGGGGTGCCCTCTTGCAGCCCCCATTTCTTGGGAAGATCAACTTTAAGGCAATATGTTGGTGCTTATGTAGATGTTAGAACATCCACTCATCCTGGCCAGAAACGGCAGGGGAAATGGCGAAGAGACTAAGTGAAACGCAGAAATCCTCTGTCAGCTTTGTGGAAGCTGTGAACTCTTTACCAATGAGCAGAAGGCTTGTAATGCTGCTTACTCCTCTGTCTCTGATCTTTCCGGAGAAGTGTGAAAGACAAAGCCAAGGTGTCAGGGTTTGCGACTTAAGGAAATAAACCACAGCGATTGGTCATTTCAAAAGCATTATTTTAATTAGGAGAGTAAGAGGTGAAATCACCAGCAAACTATTTTTCATGCGTCCAAAGCACAACATTTCGTTCTTCGTGCCGCTATGACTGCCATTGTCGGGCATAAAAAGCAACAGCAAACCAGGTAGGCAGCTGTGTGTGAGCTTTTGTTTACTGCCTCAATGACATTAGCATCAAATTTGTTATTAACATAGAAAAAAATCCTTCAATTCCCTGCTTGCCAGATGTTTTCCATGGATCTGAGAGTCCTTAGAGGCATTTTACAGGCCTGTAAAGAACCATGTAACGGGGCAGGCCTTTGTTGACGATGATTAACCACTGAGATGGGTGCTATGGAGATTGCTGGGTGTGAGCAAGGAGTAGATGCAAAGAGGCCAGTGTCCAAAACTAGGGAAAGGGGGCTTAGATGCAAAACATGAACATCAACGTTCTTGCACTGTCCAGGCGGAGCAAAGTGGGGAGTAAAGTCTTCGAGTGAGGAATGGACAGGGGTCATCCAACCACACCACCTGACCCTGCTAGGGTTGCTGGGTGCAGGGAGTGATGTGGAAGTACGTGCAGGCGTGGTTTGATGGCTGTCATCTGAAGGATGACTCGCTGGCTCAGCCCCGACTTGTTATGCATTGATCTGCCACTTTTGCAGTTCAGAGATTGGATCAGGCCAGATTAGATGATCCAGCACATCTCATTAGTTTCTCAATCTTCATGTTTGCTCTCCTCTTGACAGACAGATTCCATGGTGATTACAAAATGGACATTCACTCATGTGTCATGGGACAGTCTCATAGGTAAAAATCCTTATAATGCAGGCACGTCTGATATAAGATACAAATGACATTAGTGATGGCGTGCACGTGGAGGGTGAATTCCAAAGACCATGTTGCCCTTTAACTTGCGTACATGTGCGGGTCTCTAGCGAACGGGATCCTTATATTCAGAACTAAGAATTATAACAGTCAAATATAACAGTATAAGGGAAAACAAAGAAAAAATGTGGTGTTACACCAAAAGATAACTAATTGTGGTAGCAATTGTACAATTCTACTTGATGTGATTTAAACATGGAATGATGTGACATATGTACTAAATCCCAACTAATAAAAAAATAACCATTAAATTGTATTAGACTAGGGTGGGTTCAAATCCAACCTGAGTGACTTCTTATTAAAAAAAATACAAACCATCGAGACAGAGAAAAGGCCAAGAAATACACCTTTCCCTAGAGACTGCAGAATGGGCTTTGCTAGCCAACATCCTGGATTTGGACTCCAAAAACATGAGACAATAAATTTATGCTTTAACCCCACCCCCACTCCCACCCCCTCCCAAAGATGTCTTTGATGACGACAAATCCCGAGACAGAGTGGGAACAGGAAGAGGGAGGAGATAGGCTATCGAGGAGGGAGAGAGGAAGGGGGTGGGGGTGAGAAAAAGAACCACATTTGCGAGAGATTTCATGGGATATTGTTGCTGATTTCATTTATTGAAATGGGCAGTAACTATACACAGTGTGCTTCTTTAAAAAACAAAATAATCACTGAGAAGGTCAATCACAGGTAAATTTTCCCTGACAATAAACCCCCATTGTTTGTGTAAATAGCATCCAACCACAAAAGGATTGATTCTGTACAAGTAGATCATTCAGGCACTGTGATATGGAGTTAGCCTACATTGGACCAACATCCCTCTCCAACAAACATTAGTGCCAGGGGCTAATCAAAGACAGTATTAATGGAAGATCGTTATGCTCCAGAGGGATGATCGATAAGACCCCTACCAGACATTAACAAGAAGGTTTTGAAAGGGAATCAAAGGCAGATAACGCAAACAAACATAGCTCCAGGAATGGGGTTGGGGCTCACACTAAATCCCAGCTCCAACTTAAGAACAATTATTTCTCACATCATGGCCCTGCTTGACCCTCAGGAAAGGAACGAAGAAGATATGGGTGCTATAGCAAAATGTGGTGAAGAAATTAGATGGCCCCCGGGTATCTGATAAAATAGGGTCTGGGGTCTTAAAGGCTTGTCTCCAAACAAGCAGCCATCTAAGTGAGACCTCAACTAAGTCCTCCGCACGGAAGAAGCACACCATCATCAGACACTGAAGGCTTGGAAATCATATAATACGAAGTTGAAAGATGGATGAGTCTCAGAGCCTAAATTGTGAGAATCTGGCTTGCAAAGAAGGTGGATGGCAGTGGGAGTCCGAGATACATTTGTGGGAACTAATAGGAAATAAACCCCCGGTGATCTCCCTCTCCCCACAATTGAGGACTGGGAGGGAAGTGGTTACTAAACTGAGTGCATTGGAGAGATGAGGATAGAAGACGAAAGGGGTGAACCTGACTTGGACAATTGATATCTTCATATCTTGCCAGTTGATTCCCGCTCCGATGCATGCTGGACCTGATCTGGTTTTCAACATTTTCGGAATTCTTTGCTAGTTTATTTCTTGTTTATTCATAGTAGACTTTATCTCAGATGTGTATGTCACTGGGGGTCACCCGCGTGAAGTTGTGTTATATGTTTTTCTGGGTTTGGGTATATGAAACCCAGGATTGATGAATCTATAGGGACAGCAAGTAGAGCAGGGGTTTGTTTGTTTGTTTGTTTGGGGGGGTACAGTGTGTGTGTGTGTGTGTGTGTGTGTGTGTGTGTGT
>NW_022107431.1:76751092-76756868 GCF_000313985.2 Echinops telfairi
GCCGTCTGGACGTAGGAAATCCAGCCCAGATGCAGGACCTGCGTCCACAGCCAGTGAGTCGGCGACTTTCATTATCCCCTTCGCATCGCGCAGGCCAGGTCTTATATTTTACAAGTGAGTACAACTTATTGGCAAACACTGTGCATCATAGCTTCTCTGTGGACACTGAGAGGATTAATACATATTTGATCGTCATTCTTGAAGCGTGAGCAGGTCCTTGTAGCAAAGACATGGTGCATATGTGAAGCCGGTATAACCAATTTAAAAATTCACCTCTTACCTATTTCTGCCCCCAAATGAAACATGTATTTTCATGATGAACGTGCTTTTGTTTATTGAATTGCATGCTACAATTTGGAACGATAGAACCATATCCCATTTACATTATTGTTTTCCGGTTGCCGTTGGCCTTTGACTCATCTTTGTCCACGAGTGACCTGTCTGTCATTGGGAGAGGTCACCTTGAAACACCAGGTGGACTCTAAGGAAGTCCTGCATTTGAGCGGCCTCTTTCTCTCCCTTTTTCCTTTAGAAAATTCCACAGAGCAATTGTTGTTACAGATATCTAACCAGAGAGAATCTGAGTGGGGAATGGGTTGGTAATGATATTGTGAGATCACTTCATTTATTCTTGGCTGACCCACCCCCGCCTTACCTCGGAACTTCTACCGCAGCCCCAGAATGTAATTGGGTGATTTCCTCCATCAGGAAAGAGAAGTCATTTATTTGCTGTTAAAAATGAGATCTGGCATCAAAGAATGCTTTATTAAGCCCTACAAGTGTGATAAGAAATTAGTGGGAGTATTGAAAATAAATAAAGGGGGTGGAATAATGGTGAGGAACATCTGCTTTGGAGGCCAAGGGTCTGGCTTCAAACCCTGACTCCATCATTTATTAGCAGTGTAACATGGGCATTCACTTCTGGGCCTGAATTCCTTCTTTCATAACAGGAGGTTATTAAAAGGACCGGCCTCCCGGGTTACTGTGCGAATTGGTGAAGCTGTCTCATGAAGGGCTCAGCACACAGCAGCTATGGCACGCACTGTTGTAGCAGGTGACGCATTCTGAGGAGGTTGGGCACTGGCCCTCTCTTCTACCTCCACTTCCCTCTTACTCTAGTGCAGGCGGCCATCAGGCCGCTCCATCCTCCTCCATGGCTCTCTGGCTAACAGATTGCCTTCCCTCCACCCTGGAGATGCCTCGGCAACTACAGTCATCTGGCCTCTGCTGTGTTACTCTCAGAATCTATCCCAAACTCTGCCCGCCTTCCCTTCGGATTTCTTGTCACCAGACCTCCCTAAGCTCAAAGCAGGTTGATGTCTCTCCAGCGCCCATGGCGGAGGAGGTCAAAGTGGTTTAGTCTGATGCTCAAGGCACGTCTCATCCTGGCCCCAGCGTCACCGGACAACACCAGTCCCCACTAGCCACCAGCATCAGCACGCTGTCAAGTCAAACGACTCGATCCACAGCAGAGCACGTGGCCACGTTCCCAAATCTAAAGCAAGTACTTGGCCTCTCAAGATTTTACCATCCCAAAAACATCACCAGGCGAATCAAGGGGGGAAACCAGACCAAAAATATTGGGGAGCATCCCTATGCTGACGTCCCTTCTTTTCTATGCTAGTTCCCCGGGAGGGGAAGGGAAATTGCCCATAACTACTGTAAACAGCTTCAAGAACACGAAGGAGCCCGAGCCGTCCGATTCATCTGCATTTCACAGGCCATTAAGGATTTGAAGCCAGCCATGGATTCATCCACTTGCCAGGAATTATCCTCTCTATGATGATCACAGCAGGCTTGGGGACTCGGGGTGGAGGTCAGGATGGGGACCCTTGAGGGACTGTGGGAACAGGGCCAGGGAAGCTGCCTACCCCAGGCAGTGTCGGAGCAAGGGGAGGGAAGAAGGGGACCAAGGCCAGGAATTGACCAGGGGGCTGCTATTGTTATCAGTCGTGCTATCCATGACTCCACAGCATGCTGTTGCTGCCATTGCTGCTGCTGTTGTCCTTGGGTGTCACAGAGTCAGTACTGACTATGTGCAACAGAACGAAGCACTCCTGCTCCTATGCCCTTCTTACCGTCACTGTGTTTGCGGGCCATTGCTATAGTCACTGGGTCAGTGTATCTGGATGAGGGTCTTCCTCTCTTTCCCGGGTCATCTACTGTATTAGCACGATGTCATTTTCCAGGGGACGGTCCCACCTGATCACATGTCCAAAGTACATGAGACAAACCTCACCCACGGAGCAACCTGGCTGCATCTCTTCTGAGACAGATTTGTCTGTTCGGCTGACAGTCCGTGGTATAGTCAGAGAGGCTCACTGGCCAGCACTGTATCAGGCAATGGTTAGCTTCTATTCGTACTGCTTCCAATGGCTGATCCCTCAGGAGTGAACTGCTTATTCCTCCTCCGCAGTCTCTTAGTTTACAGCGGTTCTCAACCTTCCTAAGGCCGCGACCCTTTAATGCAGTTCCTCATGTTGTGGTGACACCCAACTATAAAATTATTTTCGTTGCTACTTCATAACTGTAATTTTGCTACTGTTATGAATTGTCATGTAAATATCTGATATGCAGGATCTATTTTCATTGTTACAAATTGAACATCATTAAACATACCGTATATACTCCAGTATAAACCAACTTGAATATTAGCCAAGGCACCTAATTTTACCACAAAACTGCATAAAAAACATGCTGAAAAACTCGACTTATACACAAGTATATATGGTGATTAAAGTGTAGTGATTAATCACAAAACAATATGTAATTATATATGTGAAATGTTTATGTGTTTTCTGATAGTCTTAGGCAACCCCTGTGAAAAGGTCGTTCGACCTCCAGGTTGCAAACCGCAGGTTTAGAAGCTCCACTAAAACGTGTACACCATGGATGACACCACGGGTATTTGAAAGAGCAGCGGCATTGCTTCCAGCATGGCAGCCGCGTGTCGGCCACCAAGGTACAGCAAAGTGAAAGCCAAGTGGTGGGCTCCCAAACTTGGTGGCCAAAGCTCATTATTTTATGAGACTTTTGCTCAACATAGCATTTGAGAAAGGAAATAGCATATAGATATTATATAGAATATAGAGTCATAGATATAGGGTTTGTGTTTGAAACCTTGGCGGGGAATGAAATTTTCTAAAGATAACGTAGAAAAAAAGAAGAGATTATAAAAATGATGTGGAGGTGGCATCCGAGGAGAATAATTGACATGCTGGAAAGCAGAGGTAAAACATGCCCCTGCTCTCCAATCTTTAGATAATTCGACACAAAGTCTCTTTCACAACACTGTCTACCTCTCTGCAGGGTTCAATAGTTTTTATAATAGCCACACAGAACTCACAGGCAATTCAATTATGGAATTTATTAGGGAAGTACGGAATTACAATTCAGGATTAGGACTATTCCGGATACAGTTCTTCTATTAGGACAGCCGTGTACTAGTCTCCTGGCGCTGCTGCTATTTCTCTGTCATCATCTTTCACTGCCTCTGGTGGCACAGATCTTCGTCTCCAGGATCAAAGAGGTTGAAAACAGGAATGTCTGGGCCAATGCATGTGCTCCACTCCTGGCTCTTTTCCCTGGAATGTAGTGAGATCCCCCTTTCCGCCTCTGGGGTGGTTTACTCTTAACCTAGCAGATGGCAAAACTGACTAATCTCCACGTTAGGGTTCCATGTCTCTAGTTCATTATCCTCCACCACAGGGTGGCATGTACCTTATTTATATTATTAGCAAGCTCTCCAATGCCCGTAGTGGGCCACAAGCACCTCATATGTGCATAGCCCTACCCAGCCATTGTGTAGGAGCTACAGAGACCACAAGAAGAGTCCCATCAAGTAATTCACTGCACTTGGAAGGTCAAGGGCTTTAAGGGGAAGCTCAAAGAAAGTCGGTCTTGCTCCTAACTTGCACACATCCCTTATGTCTAAATGACTAGTTTTAAGAATTTCCACGTTCCCTGGGAAAACAGGTGACCTTTAAAGAAATTCTGCTCTCCTTAATTCTGCTTTGGAGGCCCTCTTGTGGTGGCAGTCAGGTATTGTCTAGACCTGCAGTCATCTGAAAGCGTTAACTGGACTAGAATCAACATAAAAAGAGCTACCGGTAATCTTTATGGGGCCCCCCAGTCAGGATCAACCAGGTTTTTCTGCAATAACAAGCATGCTTGTTTAATAAAGGTTTATTTCTTGCTCATTGACTGGGGGCTCGATTCCATATTAGCATCATTCTCATTCTATGGTATGGCCTGTGGACCCTCCATCACGGGGATGACCACTGGTTATCGTGGCAAAACGAAAAGAGAACCAAGTGACGCATGTACCCACTGACGCTTAAAGCTTTCACATAACGCGATTTTACTGGTTAACACAAATCCTATGACCACGCTTGTTTCTCCCAGTGGCAGAGAGAAGCGATCTTCCTTCATGCCCTACTTCCGAGGACTAAATGCTTCAAACAGCGCGGATGACTAATGCAATGCGCCTTCTCCATAGCAAGCCTTTCTGGGTTGGGAGAGCAAGGGAGATGGAATGGGAGATCAAGCCAGGAAAGGCCGTCTTTGTGTAAGCGTAAATAGAGATGGAGGAAAGAGAGACAGAAGGGAGAGAAAAAGGCGTGGAGGTGGAAACACACTAGGCGGTGTTCTAAGGAAAGACTCACTTCAAAGGGAGCCATCCTTGGGGTCAGGGCAGGGTGGTGAGGGTGGATGGGGAGCTACTAACAATGAGTATAAGAAGGAAGAAAATGTTCTAAAACTGGCTGTGGTGATCATTGTACAGCTCTTCTAGAGACGATTGAACTATTGAATTGCATGATACACGAATTACATGTCAATAGAACTGTTGGAAAATAAAAGTGGCGGGAACACGGAAAACGAGTGCATCTTTACAAACGTTTGTGCTGCGTACAGAGGCATTTGCCGTCCACTAGAGCTGTAAGACTGATAAGCCTGAGAAGTGAAATGATATGCCAAGTGGTAGAATGGGGAGTGGGGGGCAGGAGGACATGACAGGCCACAGAACTAGGTTCCCCAAGTAATGTAAGAATTAACCCTGGAGAGGATTAGAGGAGAGTGGGGGGAGAAAGGGGAACTCAATCACAAGGATCAACCCCCTCCCAGGGGGACGAATAATGGAAAAGTGGATGAGGGGCTATGGAGGATGATGTAAAGTATAGAAAAAATAATCTATAACTTATCAAGGAATTGTGAGGGAGGGCGGGAAAGGGAGAGGGAAGAAATGGGGAGCTGATCTCAGGGGCTCAAGTGGGAAGAGAACGCTTTGAAAATGATGATGGCGGCATATGTGCAAATGTGCTTGACACACTGGAGGAAGGTATGGATTGTGATAAGAGATGTAAGAGCCCCCACTAAAAGTATTTTTCTAAAAAGAATTAACCCTGGAGGTTTGAGGTTTGAAAAATAACTTGTTGCTTACATCACAGAGACTGGCAGCCTCCCATTAATGAAAAGGTAATAATAGAAAGAAACGAAGTGCCTGGGAAGAAGGAACACACATTCATATGCTCAGGTAGATATCCAGGCCTCTCTCATGACTAAAAGAGCAGCTCCCTCTACCTCACAAATCCGGCCAGACCAGAGCATGTACCCTGGTACAGATAAGAGCTGGAAACACAGGGAATCCAGGACAGATAAACCCCGCAGGACCAATAATGAGAGTAGTGATACCAGGAGGCTAAGGGGAAGGTAGAGGGAGAAAAGGGGAACCGATCACAATGATCTATATATAACCCCCTCCCAGGGGGATGGACAA
>NW_022107431.1:76758100-76779067 GCF_000313985.2 Echinops telfairi
CACAGACTCCTGGGAGTTCCTTCAGGAGGTTCTGGGTCTGTAAGACAGCCATTGTCTTATAACTCTAAATGCTTCTAAATATTTTTTAATATATTTATTTCTGTCATTGCACTTATGTTCTCGATGTTTGGCAAGATCCCTTCCTAAGGAACTTAAATTGTGTGTACATATCTAAGGGGCGGAGCCCCTGGGGGTGCAAAATGGTTCACTCATTCGGCTCCTAACCCAAATGTTGGTCTCTTAAGTCTAACCGGAGGTGCCTTGGGAAAAGTCCTGGTGATCTACATCCTAAAACTCAGCCAGACTCTCATGCTTGGAGTGACTATAGTTAGTATGGGTGGAAGTAGGAGAAAGATGAGTGAGGGGTGGAAGGGAGGACCAAGTTTGGGGGCAATTGCATGGTGTTACCCCCCAAGACTATGCAACAATTTTTTGTGGGTTATAGAATCATTGGTGTTAGGAACTGCCATGCTGACTCGACTCAGTGACCCAGGGGACAAAGTTGACTGCCAGCCACAGGGTTTCCCGGGGCATCAGCTCTACAGAGCCCTGCAACAGAGACACACAAGGACAGCGTGCATGACCCTTGACAAGAATTAGACATGTATAAAGTTCCTCTATTTTGAGAGGAACTCAGTATAGTTGCCCGAATGCTAAGTAAGAAATGTTGGTGTCCTGGCTGGACCAGCTCGTGGAGACAGCATGTATCTGTGCTTACAGCTCACCTTGAAGAGTCCTGTCTGGGGCAGGGCACACCATCGCCAGGGCAGGGCAGGCTTCAGTACAGCATGTTCACAAATACCCCTAGAGGGGATGCTGTCCACACGACGACTGGACAAAAGCCATTACATCATTAACTATTTTAATAAACAGCAAAATTTCTCAGTGATTACACTTTATTTGCATAGCCCAAAGTTAAAATGGGGCTCCTTAGGCTTCTGTTTTGACCGTGGCCCTAATGCGAGTGTGTTCAGATGACAGGTTTCCATTTACAAAGGTTTAAAAGGATCAAGGTCACAACAAAATCCGTACATATGATTGAATAGAAAGCCAGTTTACTCTAAGAACTTTCCCCCGAGTCACAATAAAGAATTTAACACACACTTGATTTCTTTTTAAAACCATGTTTGGGGTGTGTGTGTGTGTGTGTGATGTGTGTGAAAGTTAACAGAGCGCAACAGTTTCCCACTCAACAGCTCACATGTATCTTGTGGTAAGACAGTGATTGCATACCCTACAATGTAAAGCACACTTTCCATTCCTGCCTGTGTTTCCCACCTCCATTTCCCCTTCTTTCCCACCGCTTCCCGGACAAATGGGACCCCTTGGAGCTCACATGGCTGATGATTCCAACAGGCTTCCCTCACCCAGGTTACTGTGTGCCTGATCCTAAGGCACGCTAGCTCCCTGGTGTTATTGATCCACCTTGTAGACCTAAAGTGTAGCTGAAAGTTGAGCCACAGAAGGGCTCTCAGTTCTAAGCCTGAAGGGCTCCTAAGGGTCATTGTCGTAGAGGTCCACCAATCTAAATCCAACCAATAATCCTGTTCATTTTTATGATTCTGAGTTTGATTCTACATTGTTCTCCCACTCTATCCTGGACCTCCGATTATGACCACATCCCGATTCGTCAGCAATGGAAACCGGGCAGCGTCAAGTTCTTGGGTCTCAGGATAATGGAGGGTGAGGTTCACATGGCCCATTACTTCTGTGAACTTATTGTTTCCGTGCACCATAAAAGCATGATGAATTTAAAAATAAAAGGATCAAGGTTGGAAAGAAGGTGAAGAGGACTTACTTATTTTGGGGAAGATGATTTTAGAGGGAGTTATCGCATATGATCAGAGTGACCCCATAGGGCAGAATTGAACTGCTCTTTTGGGTTTCTGAGGCTGTAAATCTCTCAGAAAGCCTCATCTTTTTCTCCATAGTAGGCTTGAACTCTGAGACTTGCAGTCACCAGCCCAGTACTAACCCACTACACCACAGAGGGTTGCTATGAGCAGGAATCAACTGGCCGTGAATTTGGTCTGCGTGTTATCTATTAGCTGCTGAAACTGTGAGGATTCCCTTCCATCTCTAGCCTAGAGAGTGTATTCTCTGCAAGTGAGGTGAGCCTGCACACCGAGAACCATGGTGACAGGGCACCTTAGCAGCCGGCCAGCATGCCAGTGTTTCCCTAGAACCCAAAGGGGGCCAAGACAGGTGAGAGGAGGGAGCCTTTGTTTCTGTCAGAGGCTGTTTGGATATTTATAGGATCTATGTCGGGCTATATTGATTAAACATTTAATTCACTTCCCCAATGGTTACCTCTGGGAGGACTAACTGCAAGGCCAGTAGTTTGAAACCACCAGCAGCTCCTTGAGGGAAAGATGGGCTTTCTACTCCTGGAAAGAGTGTGTCTTGGAGCCACGGGGAAAGCTCTACCCAGTCCTAGAGGGTCACGGTGAGTGGGAATGGACACGATGTTAGTTTGGTTTGGAATGGGATGGCTACAGGGCTTCCCTTTGGGGAGGCAGTGGTACTGATTCCTGGTATGGTCCCAGGCCAGACGTTTCCCACCCTTGAGAGAGGTCATCTTGAGTCTTAGTCTTCAGCAGGAGGAAACTGGTTTTCCACCACTATGTCACATGCAAGTCCCTGAAACCAGGTTTACTCCTACAGAAAAGGCCCTGCAGGGGAGGGATTCCCAGCAACGGACTCTCTGAAGAACTCTGTGAGCACCCTTAGCAAAAGAACTGCAGCCTCTCTCCCCTCCTTCCTCCCCGAGTAGATGACAGTCAGCAAGTGGGGGTGGGGGGGATATGTCAAGGGTACGTTGAGCCTGGGTGGGTCCCCAGGAAAGAAGTCTCCTCTTTACATGATTCCGGAAACAACCTGGACATTCTAATTTCCGGGTCCAGACGTTTTTAGCTTACAGTCCAAGCTTTTGCTTCAGAGTAAATGTAAAAGTCACGAGATCTTCCATCCAGGGACAGAGGACGATTCTCCCACTGCCTCAACCCTAAAGCAGCAGCAGCCAATGCAGAACAGTGTTTTGTCACGTGGGTGAAGTCAGATATTCAACACAGTGGTCACATTTAGCATCACCTTCTAAGGCCTCACAGTGGCGTCCACTGGGTCTGGTTATCTATGCCTGACAACCACCACTATCTTTCATGTGACCCCAAATTCAACAATTTCCTAAGGAAGAAAGCTCAACCGATTAATCTTGAACATGTGAAACTTCAATAAACACTCAGGGAAACTCATTTGCCATTGAGTCAAGTCTGACTCATGACAATGCCAACTCTTCCTTTCAGTGCCCCTCTGGGAGCGTTCAAACCACCAACCTGTTAGGCAGCTGCTACGTCGTTCAAAGTATGCACTACCCGGGGGTGCCTTGTGATTTTTCCGAAACATTGCAGCTCTCATCAAGCACTGGATGAGGCCAACTCTCTCTCTTGTGATTCAGAAGATCAAGATTGAGAATTTTACATTAGGACAGAAATATAAAAGTCCAGTGTTCTGGCTTATAAAATGTGCTAGCTACTCTTTTCTACTGTGCTACTAGCTCGCATCTCTTTAGCGGTTGGCTACTAAAATGGCCTAGAGAACCAGGCGTTCCTTCTTCTGCTAAAAGCAATGCTTGGCCATCTAAGCTGTGAGGTGGTGAAAGAGGGCTATTGTTCTCTAGGAGGCTGAGACTAGGATGGTGCCCTTGAACGCAGTGTGGTTACCTGAAGTGGGCTGTGCCATCCTAAAGGGCAATGGGATCTTTGATTGTCAAAGTCAGGATTCAAAATGATTTTTTCATGAACCCCCTCAAAAATTATTAAATATAATTCTTTATCTTCAAAGTGGTCCTTTTGAAAAATTGTGATATTTCTACCAAAGATGACAATCTGCCAACACAGAATAACTTGTGAATGCAAATATTGCTCTCTTCATTGTTCCTGATTTCTTTCAGAAGCTACATAATATTACTTTCTAAAAAATGTAGCCTGAAAAGTTAATAGAATTCAAAGAGACTACTTTTCAATCTGAAAAGTTATAAAGATGTTAGCTCTTCGAGTCTTTAAGGAAGTCCAATTATAGGTCTTTTTTATTATTATTATTATTCAGGCATAGACCAAAAGAGGAGCTTTTCTTTCTGGGTGTCATTTGCTCAGCAGGAACTCACCTTGACATTGGAGCTGATTTCCCTGCATTTCTCATTAAGAAGTTACTACCAGATACCCAACTTGGACAGAAATGATACCTGAGCACCTCTGGGGTGTGCTGTACAATCCAGCTGCATACTTTTCACACTAGGTTATGTGGAATTAAGGACTGGGACTTGAACCAGGGAAGTGAGATCTCTAGGGTGGAACCTTTAAGGAGGTACCGACACTGAGGGCCACTCAAGTGCAGCATGAATGTGAATACCTCCTTCAGCTTTAGGGACCCCACATGTGCCATACTAGTCTTGGCCTTGATGGAATTTTCTATTTTTAAGTAATCTGAATGTTAAAAAAATAAGGTGAAAATATATATTTTTTGCCTTCCACTTCATTCAACTAAATACATGTCTACCCTCTGTAGCTTTCAATATGGATTGCAACTCAGTGTAAAGAAAATAACACTCCTCAGAACTGCATCAATAGGGAACATCATGATACATGGAGGAAAGATTGAAGATGTCAAGGATTTCATTTTACTTGGATCCACAATCAATACTCATGGAAGCAGCAATCAAGAGATCAAATGACACATTGAATTAGGTAAATCTGCTGCACAAGCCCTCTTTAAAGGATGTGACTTTGAAGACTAAGGTATACTGAGGCCAAGCCATGGTGCTTTCGATTGTCTTATATGCATGTGAAAGTTAAACATTGCATAATGAAGACTAAGAAGAATCCAAGCACTCCAATGATGGTGACGACTCTTGAAAGTACTGTGGACTGCCAAAAGAATGAACAGATTGGTCTTGGGGAAAGTACAGCCAGCATGCTCCTTAGACGCTAAGACGGTGAGACTTCATCTCGCGTACTTTGGACATGTTATCAGGAAAAGTCAGTCCCTGGAAAAGGACATCATGCTCGATAAAGTGGAAGGGCAGCAAAAAAGAGGGCAAGCTTCGATGAGATGACACAGTGGCTGCAACCAGGGGCTCAAACATAAGAACGATTGTGAGGATAGCTCAGGACCGAGCAGTGTTTCATTATGTTGTACATAGGGTCACTATGAATCATAATTATGGCCTTCATTGGATAATTTACCAGGATCAGAAATGCCCAAGGCAAAGTTCTTTGGTCAAGAATGGCTCTTTCCAGCCAGCCATTCCTGCAGGCATGCCTCTCTCTAACCCTTGGCCTCTCAGCCTTCCAGCCCCTGAGCCTCTGCCCTACTCCGGCAATTTTATAAAGCTCTTTTAGGGTTACCAATAAATGTCCACAGGACATGCCATTCCATCAGCTCTAGATACATGGGTCAATAAACCTAGCTAGCCCTGTTAAGTGCTTGGAAGCACTCTACTCTACAAGTGAGTCTGTTGCCTCAGGAGGGTTTACTTGATCATTGGGCGGGGGAATTTGACTAGCTCTCCATGGGCCTGAAAGCCCACCACTTTGTCTCATGTTCTGGTTTGCACTTCTGCTGCTGCTCCTCTAACATTCTGTAACAATTCTCTGGTGTCACAGATTTCTGCTCCTAGATCGAAGAAGTTCTATGCAGGGATTTCTGGCTTCAAAGGACATGCTCCACTCCTGGTTCTTCTGTCTCAATGGTAGAGAGATACCCCCTCTACTTCTGAAATGGCTCGTTTTATGCTCTGCAAGGTGGCAAAATGGATGAAACCCCCATGATAGATGCCCAAGCCTTAACAATCACAATGAACCCTGTTAATCATGCACAACTCCATTATATAATTCTACCAGTATCCGCCCCCACCTTCCTTTACACAAACCTATCAAGAAAAGAAGAAATATATCCAATCTACATGATCCCATCTGGTCCTTTGATGGAAATTACAAAAACTCTGGCTAAGGTCCAAAAATCAAAATTCACTGTCACTGAATTGATTCCTGCTCATGTCAGCCCCTGTGAGTCTCTGACACTGTAAATATTTGTAGGAACAGAAACCCTCATCGTTCTACTGGGGTTCAAACTGCAGCCCAATGCACAATCCTCGATGCCTTCAGGGCTCCTTAAGAGGATGGCTAGAAGAGTCAGATCAAGTAACTCACTGCACCACATGTCAAAGGGTTCAACTGAACAAAGGAATTTTCAGAAATCCATGCATTGATACCATTTTTTAATTTTGAAGTAGATTCTTTCAATACCAAAGCTGTACCATGACACTATAAATTATTGAAATTTCCTCAAATTACCCAATCTCTGGGGCTTTGGAAGTACCCTGAACTACAACAGAGAAATGACTTGCTACATGTCCTTCAAGATCTCAGTGAGTTGACGAGCATTCCGCTCATCTCAGGACTAGAGAAGAGAGCATGTGCACGGTGGCGGCAGTTGGACAAAACGACACTTCTTTGACTTGTTTTCTGACACTTTTGGTATATTTTCACCTTTCTCTTTAAATGTCCTAAGTTTCAATATTTTTCTATGCTACCTTGAGTCATAGAGAACAAAATGCATGAAAGTTGTAAGGAACAGGACAGGCTGTTCCTTCCATTGCCTGGCTCCTCCTTATTGGATCCAAATCCTGTGATGTGTCAAAGTCCGCAGGAGCCTGGGGCTCCATTGGGCCCAAACCCCTCATTTGACAGAGGGGCAGACATGCTAGCTGCCATTATTGATTCTCCTCCTTCATCAAATGAGTTTCCCTTTGCTGTCCAACACTTACTCATTTCTCACCAGCATAGAAGCTGGGGCATTACCTGAATGAACTGCCTTCCCTATGACTCATACAACCTTGTCTGTTTACTCACGAAGTAAAAAGCTTGTGTTATCCAAGGAATTTCATAAGTAATATGGAAGGCACTGTGTGTCTCACATCACTATTATTAATTTTTAAAAGACCTCCTAATAATTCTATTAAACTCTTTCCTTAAAAAAAATTTTTTTTTTTAATTTGACAGATTTTAGTCCGTGAAAATGCGCTCACTCTTCAGGAACAAAAACCACGGGGAAATGCCCTCCATGACATGCTTGCCCTCTTTTGGTTAATTTATGTCACCACGAGTTGGAACTGGATCAAGTTAGCTATCAAAGATCCATTCCCCACCCCCACCCCACCCCCATAAATCTTCTATCCAAATTCTTATTGACCTTCCAGGAGAATAATCACAAAACCACATTACAAAAGTTAAATAAGCTTACCAGGGAAATTTTCCTAAGGTATTTCTTCATTTGATATCTTGCAAAGCTAGCTCTTAGAGAGCCTGGTTCCTGCATCCACATGTCTCCACCCTCTTGTTTGGACAGCGTTCACTGCTCAAGGAGTCTGTCAACGTGCTGCGGGTAGGTGTCACTGGGTTGGGTCCAACTCACAGCAACCCCATGGACCCCAGAGCAAACACTGCCAGATCCCATGCCATGCCCACGATTGTTGGATTCGAGTTCTTTGCTGCAGCCACCGTCTCCTACGTCATCTTGTCCTAGGTTTCCTCTTTGTCGCACGTCCTGTACTTCACCAAGGACAAGTTGTTTTTTTTCTTTCAGGGAATAGTATCTCCTGGCTAAATTCACTGACTTCAAGTCAATTCGGACACATAGTGACCCTATAGGAGAAGATAGAACTGCTCCTGCAGGTTTCCTACATTGTAACTCTTGATGGGAATAAAGAACTTTGTCTTTCTCCCTTAGAGAGATCGGTGGTTTTGAACGGCTGACCTTACAGTTAGCAGCCCAATTTGTTACACTACCATGTGCCACCAGGGACACACACCATTGGGTAAATGCTACACAAGACCTCTTTCAAATGTTGAAAAGCAACGATGCCACTTTGAGGACTCAGGTGCGCCTGACCCACAAGCCAAGGCATTTTCCATTGCCTCATATGAATGTGAAAATTGGACATTGAATAAAGAAGACTCAATGTTACTTTTTTTGATTGAAATATTTCTTTGTTTTAATTTGTTATAGTTGCTCCTTTGTCTTTTATTTTGTTGTGTTGTGTGTGTGTGTGCATGTTTCTGTGTATGAAATCCATGATAGGGGAATCTACAGAGTAACTAGATTAATGGCTTCCTGAGGGTATGTCAGGAGAGGTTGGGGGATATGGGGAGCTAATAACAATGAGTACAAAAAAGAATTAAATGTTCTAAGATGACTGAATTATTGAAGTGTATGATATGTGAATTGCATGCCAGTAAATATTTTTTTTAAGATTCGATTGCACTTGAATTATGGTGAAGAACACAGAAAGTACCATGGACTGCCAAAAGGAGAAGCAAGTCTGTCTGGGAAGAAGTATGGCCAGAATGCTCCTTAGAGGCACAGATGGCAAGACTTCACCTCATGTGCTTTGGACATGTTGTCAGAAAAGACCAGTCCCTGTAGAACAGTGGTTCTCAACCACGACCCTTTCAGACAGTTCCTCATGTGGTGGTGAACCCCAACCATCAAACTATTTCCGTTACTACTTCATAACTGTAATTTTGCTACTGTTATGAATCGGACGACCCCTGTGAAAGGGTCGTTTGACCACCAAAGGGGTCACAACCCACTGGTTGAGAACTGCTGCTGTAGAAAGACGTCGCGCTTGGTAAAGTGGAGGGGCACTGGAAGTGGGGAAGACCTTTTGACAAGATGAATTGACACCGTGGTTGCAACAGGGCGCTCAAACATAAAAACCATTGTGAGACTGGGACAGGCCTGGGCAGAGAGTTTCATTCTGTTGCATGTAGAGTTGTTATGAGTCAACCGACTCAACCACACCTGACAAAGTCTTGCCATCCTCTCTTCTAAGGGATACTCTGGATATAATTTTTTGTTAACTACATTATGCCCTTGACCTTGCTATCCCCTGAGACTATGGTCCCAACCCCAAGCCTAGTGACTCATTTGCTCAGGTGTTTGATTATATCTAAGACGTTTTCATAATGTTGCCTACTATATGCTCTATCACACTCATGGATATATTTGCAGCAAAGGTAAATATCCATGTACATGTATCCTCTGTCAAACATATATGTGTTGTATTAGTCTGGCAGGCATGGTTCTGCCTTTGTGAATCAGTCTTGTTGAAAGTTTTGCTCTATCCCCAACTTTCACTATTCATGTAAATCCAGTCACTAAAGCTTTTAATCTGTAAAAGTCAACAAGTCATATATTGTAGTCTGAAAAATGTGACTATAACTGTATAATTTCCCGTGCTCAACAGTATTTTAAATTCTTTACCATTCGTTAAATTATTCATACTATCAAGAGAACTACCTTATGCCCTAGGGACGTGATTTATACTATTCTCAATTCTAAAATGATAACAATGTCTCCAAAGTGAACCAGAGACATAGATAAGCCATAGATATACAAATGGATTTGGGGCTTACACTTAATCATAGCCCTGACCTAAGAACAAGTAGTTCTTATGATATGGCCCTACTTGATACTTGCCCTTATAAAAATATCACTGAAGATATGGTGATATAGCAAAGTGTGCTGTAGAAATCAAATGGTACCTGGCTATCAGAAAGAATAGCATCTGGGATCTTCAAGGCTTGTCTTCAAATATGCAGCCACCTAAGTGAAGCATCAACTAAGTCCACATGGAAGAAGCACTCCAGCCTTTGTGATCCAAGGACTGTAAACAATAAAATCCAAATCCAGAGGAGGGAATGGTATCAGAGCTTTAATTGTGAACACCTGACTTGCCAATGGCCATGGATGACAGTGGAAGCCCAATATCCATTTACAGGGTCCCATGTGAATTAAGCCTCTGGTGAATCCCCTCTGACCAGAGTCCAGGGATGTGAATGGCCTTGCTATCATACAGAGAGCATTGTAAAGTTGATTATGGAAGATGTAGTTAGGCTAATATGTAATACCTTATCATTTGATCTCCTTTGACCCATTTTAAAATTGTTTCAGTTTTTAATATGTCCTGCCTTCTTTTTGATTGAAGTTTTGTTCTGTTTTATGATGTCATTGTTAGATTTTTGTTTGTATCTTATTTTTGTGGTATTTAATTTTCTACATATGAAATCCAGATTAGGTAAATCTATAGAAATAGTAACTTGATTAATAATTACCTAGAGACATGGCAGGGGAGCTTGGGGGGGACATGGGGAGCTAATGAGTATAAGAAAGAAATGTTCTGAAATCGACTGTGGTGATGATTACATCACTCTTAATATGATTGAACACTTTGAGTGTATGAAACATAAATTATATGCCAATAATACTATTCAATCAAAACAAAAACCCTAGATATGTCATGGGTATAGTCCCCCTCCCCCTCCCATACGTGTTCAGCCTGGGCATCTGACCAGACACCGACTCATAGATCGCTGTTAGTGCAGGCTTGTGTACACAATGGTGTTTGACACTTTGTCTTTACCTCTTGTGCTCCTCGGTGTCTTCCCCACCTCCATTATTTTTTTGCCAACCTCCCTCTTATTGTATATTGCCTCCTCCTTCACCCAACTTAGCACCTGTCTGCTCTCCAGCCAGCGACTTCCTGAGCTCTCCCCCTTACATGCCTGGGTGATACAAATGGGGAATATAACCAAAAGGTTGGCAGTACAATTACACCCAGGGGCTCCTGGAAAGAAAGGTCTGACCATGCTTTACACTGAAAACCCTACGGAGCCTAGATCCGAGCTGACACACATAGGGACCCTGTGAGTTGGAACTGACTCGATGGCAGTGGGTTAGTTTTCCAGGCATGTCCTCCTAGCCTTCCTCTCTCCTGCCTTTTCGTGCCGGAATGTCGCTCCTCACAACATCATGCCTTTGACAGAGAGTGAATCCTTGGCTGACACCTCACTCGCCACTCTTTATGCCCAGATGCCTTACACAACCCCACTTTGGATGTCTTAAGAAGCTTTATGCTATGCGACTGTGCTTTGCGTCTGAAAGGGCATGAGCAAGCATTTAAAATCCCGGCATCAGGACGAACAAGACATCACTTCTCGGCCTTTTGGCTAAGATCAAGTGTGAAGAACAAGGTAGTTCTATGGACTATGTGAAGGTGAGAAGGTGAGTCCATGGGGCCTGAGGAAAGGCAACAGGGTGCGTGTGACCTCGGCCTTTGGGCATTGGAACCCGGGCCCCTCATTCTAAAGGCACTAAACCTTCCAGGGATGGGGCGGAGGCCTCCTTTGACTTAGCAGTCTCCCTTTCGACCCCAGACCATCGCCTCTATCTGGCTTCAGATGAAACTCCCTCCAGCTCGCCTCATCAAAGAGAAGCCTGCGACTGCAGACAGGCTTTGAGGCTAGAAGAGGAGAAAGAATATACAGTGAGGCACTGAGGGGGTCTCAAAGGACACCTCTCCCAACAAAAGCAAAAGAAGGTGAGTATAAAAGACCCATGAGTTCTCTCACAGTGCGTTAAAAAAAAATACAAGTTGCTAGTGTGTCATATCGTAAACGTTTTCCCCACTGACTGTAGCCATCGTGAACTGAACCAAACCTGAATTAAAAGAGGCTTCAAAGGAAGCTTAACAGTTGGTCACAAGGGGTGAATTTTCCCTGTACTGCAGAAGGGAAGGCTCCCCAGAGGGTGCTAAGTGGTAGGGTCCCTTCAGTAGCTTCATACAGTAGAAAATCATAACTCTTCACAGGCCAGCACTGGATGCCACGGCCACCTTCACCAGCTTGCTCAAAGTCGCAGTCAAACATGAATGCAAACCCACAGCTGTCATCTCTGAGGACGGATTTACTGCCTTTGGATGATCGCTTCTCTTTTTAATACTTTCCTTCCCGAGCCAGGATGCGAATGTCAGAGTCACACACCATTGATGTTCCAACAACTTTTCCCACAACTGCAATGCTTCTTAACACAGAGTCACCTTCTCAGGGAGGGGAACACCTTGGAACACATGCACGTTTGCAGACAAGACAATATTCAAGCTCCCCAGCTTTGCTCAGCTCCCACCTGTCGATCTGGCCTGTGCTGCTGTGAAGTCTTTTGTCCCTCTGAGACATGTAAGAGGAGCCCTGGTGGGGTAGTAGTTATACGTTGGGCTACTAACCACAAGACCAGAAGTTCGAAACCACCAGGCACTCCAAGGGCAAAAGAGGAAGCTTTCTAGTCCTGCAAACAGTTCCCATCTCAGAAACCCACCAGGAAGTTCTACCCTGTCCTGTGAGTTCTAGGGTCACTGTGAGTCAGCATTAACTCTCTAGTAGTGAGTGAGTGAGTCAGAAGAATGGATTACCCCCTCAATGGGATGCCTGTGAACAGGGCCATTGGACTCTTCAGAGAAAGTGTATGCATAGAGTGCATAAGTATTTAAATGGTGTGATGCAGCAGGTGAGGTCTCTGGGTGCACAAAATGTGCCCTGTTGTCTACTAACCTAAACGTTGGCAGCTCGAATCCCACCCAACAGTGCCACGAAAGGAAGGGCTGGCAAGCCCCTTCTGCCAAGACCACAGTGAAGAGAACCCGATGGAGTATACTCCGACACATGCAGGGCTCCATGAGTCAGAATCAACTCCACGGTCACCAGGGTTATCGTTATCATTTTTGGTTTTGCTTTACGGTTTGTTTGCTGTTTTGTTTTGGCTTGTGGTTCTATGCAGGTAATCATCACACCAATCCCAGTACACAGACAGAGAAACTGAGTTAGGAAAGTTTAATCACAGGCCCCAAATCACATGATGGATCGTGGTAGGAGCAGGTACCAACCCCAGCCCAGGCCTTCCGGCTCCCCAGTCCAGGCCCTTTGCCGTCTGCATGGGTGCTTCTCTCTGCTCCTCGTAGTCTGACACAAACAAAAGCCTTCTCTTCGAAGGCACTAAACACCTTCCGCCAGGTGAGCTAGTCCCAACAGGCCTCAAAAGTTATCGGTACTTTAAGGCACAAACCTACACACTTGTACAAGATTCCCGGGTAGAGGGGGGGGGCGTCCATGGCAAGGATGCCCTGTTGGGAGCTCACTGGGTGCTGTTGTTCCCTTTGCTGTATCTCCAGTCCGCTCGCAGGAAACCAAGGCGCTTCCCTTGCCTCTGCCGCTTGGGGCGATGCCTGTTCCACCTTCCTTTTACAGGCTCCTTGGCTCTTTGATGTCCCCATTGGTTGTGACTTGGTTTCTCGCCTCCCAGAGTGTCTCTGGACGTTGTTTCATTATGTCGAGGCAGGCAAGAGACCGACGGGTGCGTGTTTGAAGCCGAGATGACGCTGGCACCCGAGGTCTGCGGTGTCTGTGGTACTTTATTACCGCTGCCAGTGGAAGAGAAATCGGATCTTGGCAGATGCACCCTGCTGTGAATCAATATTTTACAGGTAGTATACTTTGAAGAGATGACATCAAGACAGAATCAAAAGCGAGGAGGGAGAGAGAGAGAGAACGCGCGTGCAAGAAAAGGAGCAAGTTGGAGCGGAGAATTTATCCTGACACCCTGTGACAACCCTTCCCACAAGGATGAGAGGAAACAAGGTGCAGGAAAGGGAGCCGACACTGGCGCCGGGGGAGGACAGACTGTGTGACAAAAGCCATTATTCCCCATTTGCCTTCCCCACCAGCCTGTGATCACCAAAGAGGAAGAGCAGCTGTGACCACATGTGGACAAAGAGAGAGGCTCGTAGGGGCACGCTAAGAAAGCACACGAAGACACCACAGGAACCAGCCCGTCTCTCCTCTTAGGGAAATCCACAAAGCACTGCTGGAGAGATGAAGGCAGCCTGGGTGAGTCTGTCTTGGTCTGTGCTTCCCGCGTGTCCTTGGGGATCCCGAGAAAGCTTTGCAGAGCCTGAATCTAGGGAGACCGTGCACGAGGCCAGGAGAGAGGCAGCTGCCAGAGCGTTAGCCCTCCAGATGAACTACGCAGGAGGAGCTGTCCTCTGGCTGCCACATGGCCCTGCAGCATGCCTGTGGGCACAGGTGTGTGACAGAACCCTGGCCGGGCTGCGAGGAGAGCCATTCAGCTGAAAATACAAAGGACCTGCGTTTCTATGTGGCCCAGAAGGCTGGGAGGGTGACTTCTCAAGGGATTGAAATTAATTAAACATCAATCAAGCTCCTCCCCCGAACAAGGCACCTTCCAGCTGCCCCACGAGGAGCAACCGGAGATTGCACGATGGAGACAGTCTAATAACTCCCCTCCCTGTCTCCAGGAGGAATTAAGATGGGCAGAGCCTGTGATGAGGGCTCAGCACGTGTATCAACCCTGGACTAGAGTATTTCAGGAGAGAGAGAGAGAGAGACTTCTGATCCCTAGAATTGTAGCTTTTTAACGTCTGCAAGGAGTGTTGGCTTAAGAACTGAGGAAAGCTGACTTGGGGGTAGGAAGCAAGAGCAGGCTGGGGAGAGGTGCAGGAGAGATGGGTGGTTGGAGGATTAGGTGGGCTTCCCTGGAAATGTCAACAAGTTCTCAACGTGTTGACATAGCTTACTCAAACCCTGGTGGGGAATTGCGGTAAAAGATACTTTGTTAGTCTAAATCATCTAACCAAATAGTCTCTCCGCAGCGGGTCCCAGTCAGATTCTCCTCTGAAAGAAGAGAAATTGCTCTTTAAGAAATGCACCCTCAGGATGGTGCCCAGAGACTACCATCAACTGCTCTGCTCTGAATAGGATTACATTGCAAGGTCCTGGATAGAGCGAGAGAAAAATGTGGAACACAATTCAAAAACCTGATCAGACAGACCATGGCCCTTTAGTCATGATTCAGGCCAGGAACTGAATTCACCCTTGGGTTAGAACAGTCAACTACTTTAAGACCAAGAGCGCAGCATTAACCCAAGATTACATTCAGAGGGCTAGGAGAGGAGAAAGGATGCACACAGCAAAAAGACATGGTAAAAGTGATGATACGTGGAAGTGGGGTAATTTAGGGTACAATCAGTGAGGTGAAACAAAATGTGCATGAGTGGTTGGGTATAAAAGTTGTGCTATGCTCTGTAAGACATCGCCTTGATCCCAATAAAAATGTAAGGAAATAATCCACCGGGTGTTGCTGAGGATTAAAGGGCCTCGTCAACAACATCATCTCATTAGAAAGGATCTATTATCGTCAAGATTCATTGGGTCACAGTTTTTATAGAACATCTTTAACTCAACTGATAGAATTCAGTTTAAATATAGATTGGAGAAGGACAGGATAGAATGTTTAAGTTATTCCAAGACTTTGTACAAACAAACATGCAGCCAAGACATTTTTAAATAAAGGGGTTTTGGGTGTGTGTTTTTTGAATCTTGCCAGTTGAGATATTCAGGTTATATGATCTCTTTTCCCAGGTGCCAACAGTAGTACATTAGATTCACACTCTTCGTTCCTTCCCTCCAAGACCGCCCATTTCTGGTCAGCACGTAGGACAAATGGGTTCTCAGTGTGGCAAAATATTGTTGGCTGAGAACAGCTCCTAAGGACCTTCACCGCCACTAGCCGGGATGTGGCCAGGGTTTACCTGGCAGATTATCTCCATCCCGCCTCCACCTCTTCTCTTTCAGCAGTGCTTTCCTTCTGCAGTGAGGAGACGATGGAGTGGGAGGAGCAGACGGCGTTAAGCCTTTTCCTTGGTCACTTTTACCAGGTAGAGCCCTCGGGGAAGTACCGAGGTTCCGCGTTTTGGCATAGATGGTATTTCTTCCCAAACCAGGTATAAACCATAGTAACAGTCTGTCCAGAAGGTCATGTCGTGACTTTATCTTTAGATCTATAAAGTGGACAATGTGACACGTTTGAGTTCTAATATGAGACAAGAAAGAGGGACTCATACTCATTGCTACACAGCAAAACCTAGAAAATATAAAGGGGCTTTGAAAAGTTCATGGAAAATTAAACGAAAAGATCATGGTATTTCCCACGAACTTTTTGAAGCTCTTTCGTGTAACAGGGTGTGGTGCCCAGATACTGAAAACCCAGGTGATGTTCTAGTTCCTCAAAACTGCCACAACAAAGCATCACAAACTAGGTAGCTTTAAACTGTAGGCATGTTGCTGGGCCTGGGAGCTCAGGTCAATCGTCTCAGCGGACATCTGGGTCAAATGGTATAACATAGTTCACAAAGAGTATGCTCCACAGCCCACTTTGCTGAGTAATGACTGTGGTCTTAAAAGCTCGTGATGGACCATCTAAGGTGCAAAATCAGAGTGATGAAAATAAAAAGACACATCGAACCAATTGGTCCATGGACTGGTGAAGAACGCAAATATCTATCTCCACAATGCCAAGGTCAGGAAAAGTCGATGGTGCCTGCCTGGCTACCACAACCAACGGCTCTGCAAAGGATCACATTACAAGGTCCTGGATGGCGTGGGAGAAAAATGTGGAACAAAACTCAAAATCATAAAAGGTCTCAGACTAACTGGTTGGATAAAGACCAGTGGTGCCCCCAAGACCAGGGGCCCTCAGTCACCTTTCAGGTCTGGAATTGAGCTCGCCCTCACTGCTCAGGTGCCATGCAAATAACGGGCAGGTCAAGACGGGGCACGACAGCTACAGTATGGTGCACATACCTCAAACGAACGAACGAACCATTTAATATCAAAAGGGCAGCCTTTACTCTGGAACAAAGCTCAGAGGTCAGGACAGGAGGAAGGGCAACCAGCAACACGAGGAGGGAGTGGGCTAAGTGATGGTACCTTGAAGGGAGCACAGTGGGTGAGTTGGCACCTAACGTGGATGGGTTGTCGAATACAAAATTGAGCTGCTCTGTACACCTTCACTTAGTTAACAATAAAAATGCATTTAGAAATAAACATTTCTTGTCACCGTTCAGGAGCCTGATCGTTTGAATTCAGGGTGCCAGGCAGGTCCCCGTTCCCTGCAAAGGATTTAGGGAAACATCTTTGCTTGCCTTGGCTTGCAGCTGCAGCACAACTCTGTCTTCATATAGCTTGTTTCTCCCGTGTCTGTCTCTTCCCCTCTTTGCATAAGGACACCACTTCTATTGAACAGGACAGCATGCTGCAGTATGGCCTGATGGTAAATGACACCTCTTTGATGAGGTCACAGTCACAGGTAGAAGAATGTCCGTGTGTCTTTGGGGAGGACATACCGGAACCATAATAGGTAGCTCCCCACCCTATTCCATGTCAAGTTTCTGACATAATTACTAATAGGCCTCCTTTCACTCTCACAAGCAATGCAGCTTAGACAAAGTACATGGTCACCTCATAGTCTGGGTAAATGAGGTGAGCAAAACCACTGGGCATGCCACCCACTCAGCCCCATGGCCTCCCCCCCCATCCAACTTGGAAAGGCTGTGTATGTTAGCCATATGCTGCATAACCATAATTATGATTCCCATCGGGAAGTGACCATTGATTAGGAAATGGAGTTCTTTTTATTGGAGAAGTGTAGGGCTAGCCAGAGGTTAATGGGGACAAAAACCAGTCTGGCTTCGCATCCTTGATAGCGTAATACTAATTTGCATGGTGAAGGTTAAGTGCTGCATGGACTGCCAAAGGAAATGCAAGTGTCTCAGACTGATTGTGAATAAACAGAAGGTCAGAACAGGAACAGGGGCAGCCTGTACTCCTCTCCCGCCGGGGGCTCAGTGGGGAGATGGCCTCTTCTCTGGGGCGGGGCTCCTCAGCTCTGGCCAGCAATGCCCATGTCTCGGGAAGATGAGCAGGTCCTTTTGCAATTCAATTGGCCCTTGCCATGTATAAAAATCGGGTGAGAGTCAAAAGAGCTACCCGGGGCCTGACCTGTCAGAATGGACATGTACTGAGAACAGCCAGTGCACACTGGACCAGTGGGCTCTGTGGATCGTTGCTGCTGTCAAGCCCCACAAGGCCAGGCTGGCCTCAATGCTGCCCAGTCACTGGCCCTTTCCAACCTCTGAAATAACTTCAGCTCATGGCCACCCTCAGGGCCCGGTCCTGTCCCCGCTGTCTAACATGCTCCTGGAGCGGTCAAGCCCTTTGCTTCTGTGGGGGGTCAGCACAAATTCAAGTACTCCTTAGTCCAGCCTCGCAGGAAAGCCTTCTTCAAAGAGCCTCCCCTCTGGGATATGCTCCATCAAACCCCTGGGTTTTCCTCACTGCTTGTCACAAGGCGAAATCCTCTTGTTCGTTTCCCTAGTTATTGTTTCTCTTCCTTTAGAACAGCAGCTCTCAGCAACCCCTTTGAGGGTCGGATGACCTTTTTACAGGCGTCACCCGATTCATGACAGTAGCAAAATGACAGTGATGAAGTAGCAACGAAAATCATTTTATGGTTGGTGGGTCACCGCAACATGAGGAACTGTCTGAAAAGGTCGGGGCATGGGGTTGAGAACCACTGCTTTAGAAGATGCATGAGCCTGTCAATCTTCTCAGCCACTCTTTCAAGAACGTCTAGAACAGTGTCCAACGCATAGTATAGGAGGAAATGGATGGGCGAGAGAATGATGTCTACAGAAGAATAGGCACCATCATCTCCAGTGGCGAATGGTTGCCCTCAAAGTTAGCTGACCTTGAGAGAGGAGGAACCATGCAGAGCCTTCCTGCCGGGTGCCCTGCACATGGCCAGCGCTGAAATGTATCAGAGGGAGGGAGGGAGCAGCAGCGTGACCCACTTCTTCCTAAAACCACTGACCTGACGGGGGATTACAAACCACCCCAGCTCCAACAAAGACACGTCCTTAGTCCCCAGCTCTGTAGGGTCCCGCCCATGTCACTCAAGTCTCTATGTCAGGCAGGGAGAGGTGCTTCAAGTATAAGACAGCTCCTGAGGAAAGGGAGACTCAGAGGAACGGAGAGGTCAGTGTTTTCGGGGCGGCTACTCTGAGCACATTGGCCGGGCCAGCCTCCACTCTCGCCCACCTGGGCAGACTCGGTCTATCCCTGTGGAAGTTACTTAGTGCCTTTGTGCTTTCCTTGTCGCACCTGGAAAAGGACGGCAGGAAGCCACTTCCCAGGGTATTGTGAAGTGTGAGCACTTCACAGATTCAAAAGGCTTGGACCGCTACCAAGCAGGGTGGTGTGGTGGCTTCAAGTAGTGCAAGTGGCAGTGCAGAAAACGTCCCAAAGACAAAGGCAATGATTCACCGGCGCACACCAGGGCACCTTCCCGGCTTCGCAGGAGGAAACAGTACAGTGATGAGAGGCCCACCCACCCTTTCCCCCCAAGACAAAAAGGATTTTGATTTTAAAACGTAGGAGTTCCTGAGAGGGAGAGACAATCTAATCACACACATACCGAAGTATTCTCTTTTGTTGGAATGAAAGTTATGATTCTTCAGCCAGGCTGAGGGACAGACAGACCAGGCTTGGCTATCAACGGGGTGGCTGGCCCTCCGCCCCGCCTACACGCTCAGGATCGATCACCACCACGCTGTGCGACAGGGGTAAAGAAAGGAGGGGGTTTCCATCTACACGCTCTCTGAAATCCTCCTTGAAACTTGTCGTTGAGTTTCTTACCAAAAACGGGTTCTTAACTCTGGGTAATGGAAAATGGAGCATGCTCTCTCCGGCCCGCCTCCCGATGCTCAGGCCTCTTTCCTTCATCTCCTCTGTGTACAGTGAACCCTCGCCACTTCGCGCTTCGACTTCCGCGGCTTTGCTCTATCGCGGTTTTTGCGTAACAGCGCATGCTCTGTCATTACTGCCACTGATTGGCTCATACTGTACACGCTTGATGCCATAAATAATATAATCAATAATAAATGATAATTGTAATGTCCAAAATGTTTTACTGTATTTTCCCTTTTTCGTTTAATAAATTGGGTAGTACGAGTGTAATGGTGACTAAAGGGTGTTTTTTCATGTCCTCTATGCTCTAACTACGAAAATATTTGATGTACAAATAAGGAATTCTACTTCGCGGAATTTCATTTATCATGGTAGGGTCTAGAACCGATTAACCGCGATAAACGAGGGTTCACTGTACCTACCAGAAGCCTGGTGTGGATTCCTTTTCGGCCTGTGCCTTTTTGGGTGGGCTTGTTTGTAAACTGCCACATAATACAGTAGATCCATTTCAAAAAATAAAATCTCCACCTGGAACCCCAATGTTTTGGGAAAAGAGGCCCGGATACATATAGAAGTCCCCTCCATGTGACGGTATGCTAAATAGGTGCGTGACAGACAGATTGAAAGTGACACTGACCTAAGCATAAACACTAACAACGAGTGCCCTGATGTTTGATGAGGGACTTCATCCGGACCCCCAGGTGAGTATCCCCAATCTGCCTTGATGCGCGCCTGCTGGCTTGTCCCCCAGTGCACACAGCTTGCATCTGCCCTTCCAATGCACACAGCTGTAAGCAGTTACTCTGCGTGCTCGCCCTCGTCACAGCCAGGCCTCGCGTGGGAGTCCTCTGTCTGACACTGGCCCTCGGGTACATTTAACACTTAACTAACTGACCCCTTATCCACTGGCGTGGGCTGTCTTCCTTCTAGAACCCTCCAGCCGAGCCTCTGAAGACTACAAGCTGGCCGAGAGGTGTGGGAACGCCTTCTCCTAAGTGTATGTGACAATGACGCTTTCCTTTTCTGTGTCTGGACACCTTTTTGCCGGCAACCCTTTTCTAGAATACCGAGCACCTATTAATGAGGACAATTCTCAACAACTGCCCAGCTGTGCCCACTGAGAAGGGAAGAGAAAGCAAGAGGAGCACAGGACCCCCAACCCGCCCTAGAGTTAAATCCCGACCAAACCAAATGAGCAGTCTAGCCATTTTAAGATTTCATCATCATTACATAGCTTTTCCAAAATTAGATTGAGAATGTTTTTGCTTCCTACTATACTGATCTCTGGTTAGCATTTGAAGGCTAAGATGCTAGTTTAAATTTTTGATTTTATAATAAATAATATGTAATCTATTTGCCAGTTTGCTACAGTTATCTTTATTTCTGACTCTCATTAAATTCTATTTTTCTTGACACACTGGATAAATGTATGGATTGTGATAAGAGATGTAAGAGCCCCCAATAAAAGTATTTTTTT
>NW_022107431.1:76779232-76781376 GCF_000313985.2 Echinops telfairi
CCCCACTGAGTCACAATGCTTAGCTGACGAAGTCCCAAAAGAAAGATTAGTGCCCTTCACAGGGCCCTGCTTCTGGGCCGTGAAAAGGGTACCCCATCTTTTTAGAAACATATTTTCTGCAATTGGGTGCTTAACATTCTGTGGATGCAAGTGAACTGAAACACGTGCTGGCATGGGTTGGTTCTGACTCACTGGGAGCCCGTGTGTTACACAGTAGAACTGCTGGAGAGGAGTTTCTTCATGAGAAGCATCCTGGAAGCCGATGGCCGGGCCTTCCTTCAGCAGCATGGCTAGAGGGTTCAAAATGCCCATCTTTCGGCCAGTAAAAGAGCACCGAGTGTTTGCACCCCTCCGGGAAGGTGCGGGAAACAGAGGGATAACTGACCGGCTCCCTGCACTGCCAACTGGAGAAAGCAGAAAAGTAAATGGACCTACCGTGGTGTGAGAAGCTCACAGCTGCAGAAACGTTTCTGGAGAGGAGGGCAGTGTCTGACTCCACAAGGAGTCAGAGAAGCTAGTCAAGGTGTGAAGATGCACATGGCAAACAGATGGATCAGTAGCATCTCAAAACCTCAACTCACGAGATGACCAGCAGATCCGGGAAACTACCAGTCGTGTTAACTAGCTGAGAAACTAAAGCAGTTAAAATCAGTTGGAGATATGGTGACCTCACTATCCTCCTCTGAGGGTTTAAGAAGCCAGATTTCATTTATAGAGTTCATTCTGTGTCAAAAGTCAAGACACTGGCATCAGACACAATTGATCTTTTGTGCCTGGAGCTATCATCTATGGACATTCCCCAATCCTCCCATGGATTTCAACCCATCATTTCTGATGGTGGCTAATGTCCAATTTGACTGGAGCCATTCACAAAATGCTAGCTTAGAAATAAAGAAAACTCAATCAAGTTTCTCCCTTTCCCATCCACTCCCCACCCTTTATTTGAAATCGATCATTCTGATCACCTGCAGAGCTAATACTCAGCTAATGAGAAAATGCAGGTTATTCATGTTAATTTTTAAAAAATCGTGAAGACACAAGAGACTAAACAATGTATGTATGCACCCCTAACATAGATGTGGATGTTTTCTCTATTTCTATCTGGACAAGCCCCACCTAGGCCAACCTTCAGGACAAACACACTGCTGAGTACTAAGACTGCCGACAAAAACAGCAAGAAGTGACTGACCAAAGCAAACACTATCCACGTAGCCACTGAGTCGAGTCCATTCCTGCTCCACCATGGCTGTAAACATGCCATCGTAGAGCTGTGAAGATCTGGGGGAGCAGGTCACCACAACTTTCTTCTGTGGTACCTCTGGGCAGTCCAACCTCCAGTCTGTCAGCCAAGTACTTAACTATTCTGCAACCCGGATAACTACTAATACATGTAATAACATGGATGGGAAATAGGCTTCACTTCCACCCGACAGACCATACTAATTGGTAGTTGCAGTCTAAAACAAAGATGACCGACCTTGTTCAGTGAAGGACAAGACAGTATTTTAGGATTTGCAGGTCATGCAGTGTTTTGGGCAATTACTCAGTCCTACTGCTACAGTTAAAGCACTCAGGCAATGCATGAATAAGAAGGCAGGGCTGTGTTCTAATAAAACTTTATAAAAACAGGCAAGGTACCCCTTTGCTCCACAAGCCATAGTTTCCTGATGCCTGGCCTAGAACCTTGGATGGAAAGCAACTAAAGTGGCTTCTTGGCTAAGTGGGCCAGAGCATGGAGACAGACTTGGAATCTTTATGTTGTATCAACACTTGAAAATGAAACAGCTGTTTTGAAAACTGCCTCTTCCTCTAACTTATAAAGCAATTTTAAACCCATTGTTTAGCATCTTATACATTCTTCGCTGCCAACAAGAGACTGCACTCTGGCTGGTTGAAGCATCACAGTCCTAAACCACGCACCCAGGATCAACAACACTACAACTACACTCTACTCAGAAACCAGACTCTCCACCACAGAGCCCTGTAGAAGCAGAGTCTATTACCACTGTGTTTACTCATCCCCTCCCCACCAGCCACCACCCCATGTCTGTCATTCAATTCCACTTAAGGTCTCACTCTTCTGGTCTAAGCCGCATAGCTTAGGGCATGGATCTGACCCAAGGAGAAAGGGATTTGGGAAAGGC
>NW_022107431.1:76783977-76785860 GCF_000313985.2 Echinops telfairi
AAAGAAAGAAAGAAAGAATGTTGTTTGTCGTAGTGTACCATATCCAGTTCCTTTGCTATAAACAAATGAAACAAAGCATGCTGCCCTATCTCTTTCACCTGCGGTCTGCTAGGCTAAGGCGGCCAACATTCTTAGATAGTAAATCACTGTCTGGTCCCTGTTCCTGGAGCCACTGGACGCAAGGAGGCCGGGGTTTCAGACCTTGCTCATCGTGCAGGTCAGAGCTGCAGGAGGAGCCGCTGGCAAGGGAATGGACAGGACGTGCCTTCTCCAGTAAACACAAACCAGTAGAGCCATACTTAGGGCTGGTGGCTCTTTTTAAGTAACTACAGTATATTGAAAAAGGTCAGTGGTTTAAGTCCACCGGCAGCTCCGCAGGAGAAAGATGAGGCTTCTCCCACAGGAGCTGTACAGCGTGGAGTCTCTTGGAACACCTCTGCTCTGTCCACTAGGGTGCTCTGGGTTGGGATCGATGCCTGGGCAGTGAGCTATGTGCAAGCTCTTCACAGTAGGCGCAGCGAGCTCTTCCCTTTTTCTAACGGTGTGACTCACCCTGCAACTCGCGTTTGTTGCAGAGAGATACATAAAACAAAATAAAAATCCATGTTCTACATCCAAGGACTCAACGAACAGGACCAGAAAGTGATTCACTATCAAAGAATTCTGAGAGTTGTGGTGGCCTACTGATTATGAGTTGGACTGCAATTCCCAAGGTCCACAGTTCAAGACCAGCCTCCAATAAACATTTACACAAGTAGAAACTGCTTTGGAAATGATGATGGCAACATATGTACAAATATGCTTGATACAATTGATGTATGGAATATTGCAAGTGCTGTAAGAGCCTCCAGTAAAATGATTTAAAGAGGGAAAAAATGTCTCAGAAACCCACAGGGGCAGTTCTACCCTGCCCTATAGGGTCGCCATGAGTCAGCATTGACTTAATGGTGGTGAGTATTTTGTTTGGGGGACTTGGGGCAGTTAATCCAACAGATTGAAGGTGAAAGAACTAGACGGACACTCTTTGCCTCCTTCATTTGTAGCAAAGGAACTGGATATGGTATATTTAGCAGACAGACTGTGATGTGTGCTATTCTAATCAAATCCTGAGACTTTGGGGAAACTATTTTCTGTTTATCTCATTTTAAGAAGGACAGTGATGACAAGTTCAATTTCTGTTGCTGTGATGAATATTCATATTTAACAACTCGTGTGTTGTTCACCTCACCGGCTCTTTTCAAGGAGGCCTGGTGGCACAACAGTTAAAGCACTCCACTGTGTGCCAGAACAATAGACTTACTCCTCACCGATGTAGCATCGGTGAAGATTTACAGCCACGGAATCCCTACAGGGCAGTTCTGCTCTGCCAGGAGGGTTGCTATGAACCAAAATCAACTCAACAGCAGCAGATGTTTGGGGTTTAACTCTTTTCACCTCACTTCCTTTGCTGTAGGCTCTCAAAGTAGAAGACACGTGCCCAGTGCTCTCTCCATCCCTCACCAGCATACCGCTTCACAGGAAGGCGTTTGCTTTGGCTGGGATTGAAACATATCTTTCATGTGCATGTTCCAATCCAAGTTATACTTCCCAAGAAATAAATTACATTTAAGGAGGAGCGATTTTCAGAACCAGCCTTCTAAATACTTTATTTTATCTTAAAAAAAACCCTATAAAATCATGCTTTTAAAAAAGTTTTTATTGTGAATTGGATGAAGGTTTACAGAGCAAATCAGTTTTCATCAATTAACACATACTTTTTTCATATCATTGATTGCAATCCCCACAATGCCTTTTATTGCCTATTAGAATATATACATCATATGCAGTGTGTGTATGTGTCTGTATCTACTAACCCATTCAAATAGACTATATGGGGAGAAAAA
>NW_022107431.1:76786119-76793734 GCF_000313985.2 Echinops telfairi
TCATCATTCTCAAAACATTTGCTTTCTACTTGAGCCCTTGGTATCAGCTCCTCATTCTGGGGGAGAAAATCTTGCAAACATCTTTTTCTTCTGAAACAAACCTAAAACCCAGAATCCTTTTATCAAAAAGCCTAGATGTCACCTTGAGAGGCAGAGAGAAAAGTTTTAAAAGTGATGTAGAAATGGGCACTTTGAGATGTGTAGGATAGAAGAAGGGGGGAAAACAGAGTTCTAGTAGGCCAAACTAGAAGAATAAAAACCAAGATAATTAGTATTTGAATAATTAGCCCAAACAAAGTATGTCCTGGTAAGGGTGAGTTTTGCATCTTCAGTTACCCAGAAAATTGCCCCAAATTTCTATTTCATGCTACAAGTACAGATTTGAGTAAAGCTATTTTCTGAGGGGGCAGGGCAAGAGAATTGAGAATGGAAAGGGCTTCTCATAACTTTAAACAATCATTCTGCATATCTTAACACATTGGGAGCATCATTTTATAAGTGGAGTATTTCTAGAGCATCCATAAAAAATTTCAGGGGGGCAGAAAAAGGCGCATATTAAAAAATAAAGCTAACCAGGTACCATTTCATTTTACATAAAATAGAGATTGCAGTCCCAGCTGGTCTGAAGTTAAAACAGCTTTTTCCATTTACTATGCCCCTTAAAGCAGTTTTTAAAAGTATCAGCCTCTCTGCTCAATTGTAAAATGCCTGCTAGTTTGTGAAGGAGTGCTTTGAAGGGTGAGAAAGATTCAACTCTAAAATGGCTAAAAGACAGTTTTATGAATCTCAGTGTGTCTACAAGATGAAGCATTCAGGCCGTTATCGTGTGCTTATATTTCCAGGATGTGAACAGACAGCTCCTGACTCTGTATTGATGACTGCTTACTATGCTGGCACCTTTTGTGCCGCACAATAGGCAACACATCTGCAAAACCGCTCTCAGAAGCAAGAAAGGCAGCTGTTAAAATTACACTCTTCCTGCATTAAAAACCACCCCCCAGTTCTGAGCCTTGTAAGTACTGTTAAGAAGTCATCCTACCTGATCCCTGTCGATGAGCTTCATATACATGGAGGCTTCTGAAAATAACAGCAAGGCATGTTGCCCTGCTCCTATTATTAGCAAGGATTCCACCTCTTGTGAAGCAACAGAAGCCAAACCAGTACAGCTTACAGACCCCCTAATTCTCCTCTATTAGGCAACCAGTCTCCCATTGGGGTGGAAAAGACTGAAATTTGCATGCATATAGAGTTTAACCAGAAACATTCATTTCTGTAGAAGAGGACATTTCAAGGTGGTAAAAATCAGAAGTTTCCCAGCCTCCTCTTTCCTTCCCTGGTCTTCCCCTCATTCACTCCCCACCACCCGTGGTGGGAACTTTTGCCCTGGGTCTTAGGAGGCTGGATGCCCAGTTAGCAGCATTTTTTTTTTAAAGGGGGGCGGGGGGGCAGAATGCTTTAATACTTTTCGTTAAAATCTGTAATAGCGTTCCCCAGTAGCTGCTATCACAAATCACCACAAACTCAGGTAGCTGAAGGAAGAAGCATTTATTCTTTCATGATTCCAGTGTCCAAAGTCAAAACACCACCAGTGGGGTCACAGGCTCTCTGGGACTTCAGGGGAGAGTGCTCTCTGCCTTTGCCAGTTTAGCCTAACTTGTGGCTGTGTCTTCTACCTCTGCCGGGCTGGCCATCTCGACTTCTGCTCTTCGCTCTCCTCTCGCCTTTGCACTCTCCTAGGAGGACACTTGAGGGCATTTTAATGCCCAGTGGATAAACCAGGATGATCTCATCTCAAGAACCTTAACACAATTACCTCTGCAAATAACCTTTCCCCCAATAAGGTAAAATCTGCAAGTTCCAGGGATCAGAACTTGCTATCTTTGGTGGCCATTACTCAATCAGCTACAAGATTCAAGTCCCTACTCCTTGACAGATGATGCCCTGGCTTTCACACTGGGGTGCTAACACCCCAGGGGCAGCCGTTCAAATCCACCAGCTGCGCCTGCAGACAGAGCAGGCTTTCTGCTCACATAAAGATGTGCAGCTCTGGAGAACTCAAAGGGAAAGTTCTGCTCTGGCCTACCCACTTCCGATGAGTTGGCATCGACTCGGGGCAGTGACCCCGAGTGGAGAAATTGGCTCAGTGCCCAAGTGATAACTGAAAGCCTGGCTATTCAGATCTACCGGACACAGCCCCCTCCCCACCCGACCCCAGGAGAAAGGTCTGGCGATCTGTCTCCAAATGGCTACAGCCTTGAAGACGGGCTGCCAAGGAGCTCGACTCTGTATGCATGGGCTGGCCTTGAGTTAGAATGGGCTCAGTCACAGGCAATCGGACAATCCTTGACTGAACAAAGGCTGGGAGATAGAGTGGATCCTTTACCATTTCCTCTCAGACGTGCCAACAGTGTGGCCCTGCTTGGTGCATCGGGCTTGACGACATGGATAAGTCTACCCTTGACCTTCTTCTCCGCACCCTGCCTCTCACCTGTATCCTTTCTCCGCCCTTTCCCCCCCCCCCCCCCACCTGTTGTCCTTTTGCCCGACCCTGACAGGATTGCTGTGAGCAGGCGGAAGAGGAGCCTGTGAAGTACTGCAGCTCTTTCTCTTCCTCGGCCCTCTTAAAGCGAAATGCCAAGAAAGCAACGCACAGTTCCCAGTGCCCTTAAAATCGAGCCGACTCTTGGTTGTACTCTCACTCTGGCTGCCTCCAGGACAGAAAAACTCCCTGAGTATCATCGTCTGTTTCATGTTTGTGTGGCTCCATTTTTCTTTACTCTCAAATAAACCAGACTCGGAAAACGGGACGACCCTGCTGTGCAGACCCATTACTCTGCCAACTCCTAGCCCAGTGAGGATGGGCAGATATTATTGAGGGTGAGAGAGGATTTATAGCCACTCTTCTCCTCCTAAACAAAAACACCTTGCAAAGGAATAAACATAAAAAGGGATCATCCGAATTTGTGAGTAGCGCCAAACCCGTCGTCCATCTGAAATCTGAGTCCAGGCTCTGGTTTGCTCTCCATCGCTCACAGTTTGCTGCTGTCGATGTGGCTCTGCTTTGTGACAGCCGGATGAAGAACGGAAGAGAACATTGCCTGGTCCTGCGCCATTTTCCTGATCACACTGCAAGGAGGACGAAAGGGAGCCCAGCACGGTAGCTCTGCGCCGTAAGGATGTTCCTTACACACGCATCAGGCAAACTCAACCAAACGCACCAAGGTGAGAGTCGGACGAAGAGAGAAGATCCTGCACATCCTGGAGATGCCTCTGCTGCCGTTCCACTCAGTTAGCACATGCCCCAGATTTGCATGAGATGGGAGATACTTGTGACTGCCTCTGTTTGGCCTTAGTCTCCTGATGCCCCTCACTGCGTACGCCTCTGCCCTGCTATGCATGACTCTAGCATTTAAAGACATGCACTGCTGTGCAAGCTTATCCTTAAACCAAAGCCCACTGCTTTGTACATGTATATACTTATAGGATTGCCTATCAACTGTAGAACGTATTGTTTTATGGGTATTTAATTACTGACAACAGTAATTTTGACAACCCAGGATGTTTCACTAGATAAAGAAGTTCTGAGAAGTACCACTCACCTGTGACTGAAAAAGGAAAGAAATGAAACATCTAGAAGTAAAAGATACCAGATAGGCTATCATGCACAAGGCTATGGTCTACCACCAAGGTATTTGTAAAATCTTAGCTGTAGGTGAGAATTTAGAGGTCATCTCTTCCAGAATAGAGTCTGCATCAGTTAGGATAGACTCTGTTATGTTGTAGTAATATACAGCCCCAAATCCAATGGCTGAAAAACCCACAAAGGATTTGTTTTTCTTCATGCTGCATGTGTACGCTAGGTCGTCTGTGATTCTGTTCGGTACAACGTTTGTTTAGGGGCCAAAGCTGACCAAACATTGCTAGTTGTTGTAGCAAAGGGAAACAAGATATGGCAAACCAGGCCCTTTCCCTGAAACTTCTGTCCAGAAGTAAAAGATACCACTTCTGCTCATAGTCCATTGTCCAGGGACAGTCATGTGATCGCTCCTAAGTCCAACCGGTCAAAGATGTGCCATTACCCCACAGAGACAGGAAAATGGAATATTTATCAAATATTGCTAAAAATCCCCTTCTTCCATGTTTCCACTAAGTGATCGTGCTGAGGACTTGGCCATTCCTCAAAAGAAACTCACTCTACATTCAGTCGCTCCAAGTCTTAGAGAGCTCTTCCTTCAGTTGGGTGCAACTCTCTTCTTGGAGCTTCCACCCCTTGGTCCTCATCTTGGGCCACTGATGTTGGGGAGGACAAATCTAGTCAATTTCCATAGGGCAGTTCCTCAAATACCTGAAACACCCGAGCCCCTCGACGCTTTCTCATGTGGCACCGTATTCAATAGTCTTCTCTCGGTCATTTGATTCTTCAATTCAATTCCAATAAGACTCTTCCTTAGCTTTCCCTCTACACATCTGACTTCTACACATCTGACTTCTACACATCTGACTTCTACACATATGACTTCTACACATCTGACTTCTACACATCTGACTTCTACACATCTGACTTCTAGTGATGTGTTGCTAAGGTTCACCCCCCTGGGTTCCGATGCCTGCCGCCACGTCTGCCTTCTGCCTCGCAATATCCCACGAACAAGATTCCGCAGCAAGATACACGGTTATGGCACCCTAGATATCTGTGTTCCGGGGCGCTGTTTGTACCTCATTAGTAAACATTTTCTTTAAATTATCTTGGATACTCATTAAATATTATCAGCTACTTAGAACCAAAGGATAATTATGAGTTTAATGAAGCGTGCACCAGCTTGCTGAAGTCTAACGTTTGTCTCTCTGCTGGGACCCCACTTTACTTTGCACTTATCCTTCAGCAAAGCGACTCTACAAAGTCACTTTGGCAATAAGAAGTATTTAATTAGATTAATGAATTTTTATCGCCTCTCCTAGGGATTAGGCTTGTTAAATCCTGGCGACCAAAGAACAACAGATTTTTTATTACTAAATGTTTAGGGACGCACGGTTGTGCTGCTGTGCGGTCCTCGTAAGTCAGGCTGCTCTGGGCAGTTCTACCTGGTCCCTTGACAGGCCGAGAATATTTGGCAGACACAACCTGTGCCTTCAGTTCAATCACAGAAATCAAAATGCAAATGAAATCGTGTGCACCCCAGACGGGGCTTTTAGCAGCTGCCTTTCTGTCAGGCTGCTGACTTATTGTACCCTGAGAAAATGGCTCCCTTCTTTCTTTCATCGCAGGTGTTTGCGAGGAAAGGGGAGCGTCCACAGCCAGTCCTTCTAGGTCTTCACGAAGCGCTGAGACCCCACCGATCTTTTCCTGGGTCGTTGGTGTGGGGCCGCATCAGAAGGCAAGAAGAGTGAATTTCTCCAGAACAGCGCTGCTTCCCTACAGATGCTAAGCGACATCCGTATGTAAAATAATCTGGTGTCTTTCTTAATGAATACTTTGACTTATGGGAAATATCTTTCATCTAGAAACTTCAAAGCACTGAAAATTTTTCTGAAAGCCAGTTTCCCCCTGCTGCACCCCATGAGGCAGTTATCCAGTATGGCTACCCCCTACTCAAGAAATGGGGACACTGAGGCACCAAGAGCACCGACTTTGCCAAAGTTGAAAAGCAAATCCACATCCCCAAGGCCCTGGCTTGTGATGATGAGGCCGGTGCTCCTTCCAAAGGAGGTAAATGCCCCTGTACTTGTGACTCCCTCAGAATCTGCTCTCAACGTTGTGAGATGATGCCTTTGGAAAAAGAGACGGGAACTGGCAGGGGGCCCCTGGAAAGGAGTCGGGAGACTTTCTGGGCTCAGGATTTTTCATTTTACCAGAGCAGAGAGGAGGGGAACAGAAAGCCGGGGAGGTTGACAAGATGAGGCTCTTGGCAGTTCAGAGGGAAATTCAGACTGAAAGTGAACAAGGAGGGTGTCCTTAAAATGAATCAATTTGTAAATACTGTGGACTTACATAATTTAAATGGATGTCCTTTAATTTATCACCTTTTGAGAGAGAAACAGGGTACTGTTAATAATTACCCAGAGATTGGCCCAGACAACCTGGGACATAGGCTTCCCTGATCGCATGCCAATAATTCAGCAAGTTTTTAAGACCCCAGACGCTATATCTTTTGATAGCCAGGCACCATCAAGTCTTTCCTGCAAGTCTGGCTAGACCAGAGGATGTACACTGGTACAGATAGGAACTGGAAACACAGGGAATCCAGGGCAGATGATCCCTTCAGGACCAGGGGTGTGAGTGGTGATACTGGGAGGGTAGAGAGAGGGTGGATTAGAAAGGGGGAACTGATTACAAGGATCTACATGTGACCTCCTCCCTGGGCAATGGACAGCAGAAAAGTGGGTGAAGGGAGACGTCGGACAGGGCAAGATAGGACAAAATAATAATTTATAAATTATCAAGGGTTCATGAGGGAGAGGAGAGCAGGGAGGGAGGGCAAAAAATGAGGACCTGATGCCAGAGGCTTAAGTGGAAAGCAAATGTTTTGAGAATGATGAGGGCAATGAATGCACAAATGTGCTTTACACAATTGATGTATGTACTGATTGTGGTAAGAGTTGTATGAACCCCTAATAAAATGATTACCAAAAAATTCGGCAAGTAATCAAAGTTTTATGGTTTTCTATAGTCAGACTAGTCATTCAACTTTTATTTTGTAAGTAATTTCTTGAATTTAAACATTGACCATTACCGAAACCTAATATCATAGAAAGGAACTGGGAGAGAACAAAACAATACTTTGAAAAGATATGGAGAAGGGCTTCAGTAAATAAAAAAATAGGAAGAGTTTTTGCACCTTTTCTTTGGATCAACCTCTTTTTTAGTGACAATTTTAGCTAAAGAAATAGTGCTTATGAATGGATTGTAAAAGGCTAATGTATAATTGAATCTCTTTCCTCTTTCCTTATTTAAGGTGTCAACTTGAGACTATTAAGAGTGAAGGAATGGAATGTTTAACCTGTCAATCAGGTCGCAGCTTGATGACCTTATTTGGAGGTGCGGGGGGGGGGGGGGGGGGGGGGGGGTGATAAATAGCTCACTGGAGGTCAGATATGCGCACTTCCTGTGAGACATTCCTGTTGGCAAGCCAGATGGAGCTACACTGATACAGCCAGAGCCCTGGAGCAGGAGGAGCCACGTGGAGACCCATGCCAGTGCTGACCTGCTTCCACCACCACTGGATCCACAAGACTTTCCACCCTGGCCTGTGATCTTCCTGCATTTGGCGTCATTGCATGGCTGTGTGAGTCTAAAGAGGAATTTATGGACTAGTATCCGCATATGGGGTAATATCAGACTTATGGACTTTATCTGGACTGGGCTGGGATGTTTTCTTAATGTACAATTGCTCTTTGATATAAAGTTCTCTCTTACACACATATGAGTGTCTATAAACTTGTTTCTCTAGTCAACCCAGACTAACATACATACAGTACATAGAGTTTCCAAGTCTGTACATCTTTAAGGAAGCAGGCTCATCTTTCTCCTGAAGAGTGGTCGGTCAGATTGAACCACCAACCTTGAGCTTAGCAGCCCTGGGCAGAACCAGCGCACACACACACACACACACACACA
>NW_022107431.1:76793834-76804101 GCF_000313985.2 Echinops telfairi
ACACACACACACACACACACACACACACACACACACACAAAAGCAGCATTTAAGAATTGTACTTACCTTTACCAACAGCTATCAGTAGTTTTATTCTTATGAAACAACCCAGATGGTGCAGTGGGGTACATAGGGTAGCTGCTCAGAGGGGAAAAGGTGAGGCCATCCACTCCCAGAAGGATTTATAATCTTGGAAACCCCATGGAGCAGATCCACTCTGCCCTGGGGGACCGCTATAAATTGGAATTGGCTCATAGCAGTGGCAGTGAGTCAGACCAGATGATCCTACAAAAGGAGGCTTCCGGCCACCCTTTGCTCTGAGGAGGTGACTAATTGAAAAGATAGCATGGAAGAGGGCTCACTTGTGATGTTTTGTTCCAGGGTCTAGAACAAAAACCTCACTGTACCTTTGGCCAGTCATGATCAACAGACTTTCTGAGTTGATGGAACTTTTCTGTCTCTTCACTGTCCAATACAGTAACCACTTGCCACTTGTGGCTGTTGCACACTGAAATGCAGCTGGTGCAAACAATTCAGAAGCGGGGTTTTGTTTTGTTTTTTAATTCAGCTAAATTAAAAAGCCACCTACTAGTGGCTACCATGGTGGCCAATATAAATGTAGATAATCAACTTTATCATCCACTTTGTTTTCTAGGCATCCGAGAAAACTTGTTCAAGTTTTCAGCATCTAAGCATAGTTTTGAATGCTAGAAACCATCTTTAACTAGAGGCAAGGAATGAGCCCTCCTTCCACCTGCTGAGACAGGAGCAGAAACGCAGAAATGGGACACGTTTCCGTTGTTGCGCTGACATGCACCGCGAGGGCAATGATTGCCAGTGGAGGCTCTGGGGCCAGCACGAAGCCTTGAAGGACAGAGTCCCAAGAGAGAAAAGCTGGGTACTTATACGCATCTGGCATGTGGAAACAAACGTGCGTCTGCCAAAGCAGAGATGGTCATGCAAGAGACTAAATGCTGGCGTTCATTTCTTTCATCTGCCGTTAAAATCGCTGAGTGGTTGCCTTTGTACTAACATCATTTAACGCTATGTTTGAGTGGCAGGTCTGCTTCATCGCGGTAGCAAGATCTCTCCTGCTTTGGATGGCTCCTCTTCAAGTGACTACAGCCTGAGCGCGGTTTTCTGCCTTCCCTTCTGTGAACAACTCTGGTGTCAGACTACCCCCTGCTGGCCGGAGAAGGAAGGAAAAAGAAGGTACCTTAGAAAAAGGATCACCACCCCCTCTCATTTCCTTCAGAGGTGCTCTGTCTTATGGTTCAGGAAATCCTCACTAGGGGCAGTTTAGTAAAATTATAAGCCATTTGATTGGTAATATCCTCTCATTTCATCTAGCTCTGGAATCAGCACAACGCTGCATTGTGGGAAAATTAGATTAATTTATATATATATATATATATTCTGTGTGTGTGTGTGTGTGTCTACACAGAAGCCCTGATGGCATCGTGGTGAGATGCTATCCACAAAGTCGGCAGTTCAGAACCACCAGATGCTCCATGGAAGAAATATGAGGCTTTCAACTCCCACAAAGAATTACACTCTTGAAAACCCACAAGGGCAGTTTTACCCAGCCTTGATAAGTCAGAATTGAATCGATAGCAGTAGGCTTGGTTTGTATTTATATATATATTTATGTGTCTCTTCATATAAATAGAAAACCAAACTTGCTGCCATTGATTCAATTCTGACTTATGTATATACATATAAATACAAAATATGCATATAAATATAAATACAAAAATGTTTACCACTTATTGCAAGGATTACTGGTTTTGTAAAGAGCTCTCTCTCACACACGCACACATCTTCACACACACACACACATCTTCACACACAGACATCCGTTGACTCCCATCCTGACATAAGGTACTTCAGGTCATTAAACCATGCTATGGATGCCTCATTGAAACTGTTTGGCACCACCCATACTTGTCACATCAATACAAGCACTTTGCTATTAAGACATAACAGAAGAACAAGTTTCCTAAAGTCTATAGTAAAATCAAATTAAATTCAGCAAATATTTGTCCTAGAGTTATGATACGCACAAAACCCAATGTAAAGTCAGAAATAAATATTGATAGCCCCTTATTTGACTATTCTATTTTTTAGAATTAGAAGATTTTCTAAATTTTCTCCATTTTCCAGACAGATTAAGATAATATAAAACTCATGAACCCCAATATTGAAGAGCCTATAGAGACAGCAAGTACAATAAGGGACCCCTGGGAGGGGTAGAGTGGTGATTGCGGGGTGAAGGGGGAACAATGACCAGGAGTCCAGGTAGAAAAGAAATGTTTGGAAACTGGTCACAAATGTACAATTCTGCAGGATATGATTGAACTATGGAATGATATGTGTATTAATCCCAAATTAATATTAATAATAAAAGATAACATACAAATAAAAAAAGATAACATACAACTAAATGTAAGGGCACTTAAGTTAGAAAGCCTCCATCATCTCCCGTGCTTACCACAGACACGTCATAGCGAGGCCATCATCAGAATCAAACAGGAAGGGAGCAGCACGTACTGCCCGATGCTAGGAGCCCTGGTGGAGTAGAGGTTCTATGTCAGGCTGCTAATTGCAAAGTCAACCGTTTGAAACCAGCTGTCCCTCCAGAGAAAGATGGGGCTTTCTACTCCCCTAAAGAGCTACCGTCTCGGGGGAAGCTCACAGGGGCAGCTCTACGCTGTCCTATAGGGTCGCTATGAGTCGGCATCAACGCGACGGCAGTGAGTGAGTGTGTTCAGCTGAATTGAAATGGGCCTATTACGGGACTTGAAGGTGTAAATTAGACACCACTGGACCCAGAGAAGAGGACAAGCTACCCTCAGAGCCAGGAGGGGCCTGGTTACTGCTGGCAAGGACCTCGGTGAGTGGAAATCAACTACATGGCAGTGGATAGCAATTGTTCCTAAAATTGCCCAGATTATCCATTTTCTTCATTTTTCTTGGCTTCATGACAATTATGCTCTGACAAGGGTCTGTACCACAACTAATGAAACCTTAGCCTCATTTAAACCACATTTAGTTTCTGAGACAATGACACATTGCTAAAGCCATCACACAGCCAGTCATTAAATCTGCTGTAGGGTCTGAGCTGGACAGTCTAGAAATGAAGTAATGCTGCCACCTCGCAAAGCTGTCCATCTGCTAATGGGCCCTGACTCCACCGGGCTCCACAGGGCAGGCAGAGGTCTTAATTATTCTGAGCAGTGGTGATTTACCTTCTCGCTTGATCCTTGTGCTCACTCAATGGGTGTGAAGCCGAGGAGGGGGGAGCATATTGATCACAAGGCCAGTCAGACAAATGCCAACTCTATAGTCATAACTGCCAGAAGGGACAACAGAGAAGGCCCCACAGTGACTTGAGAAACTTTAGGAAGGATTGCTGTGTCCCAATTGCCCAGGCTCCTCTCAGCTCCTCTCATGGGGAGGTTCAGGACTGGACACGGTTCTCAAACTTATGGGCCATTTGCTCAGATGTGGGCATGGGTGCACCCGTGTGGACGGTGAGTGCCTCGATGGTCCCATATGTTTGCCACAGGACGCAGGCCGTGTCAAAGCCACAGGCTGCAAGACTCCATGTATATGTCGGCATGTGTCTCGGAGGTCGTCACCTGTCACTCGGGGAAGAAAGCTTAAGCAAGCAGGGGAGAACTGAGACGTCAGCCAGCCTCTCTGGCGTCCAGGAAGGGACCCCTCCGCCAAGCCGGGCTGCTATCACGCTGTCTCTGTCCCAACCCTGGAGGCCAATCTGACACTGTTCGGAACTGCCTGAGGGGCTGTCCTAAGCTGACGTCCTTCCTGGAGCTGATGGGCCAGGTCCTTCATCGGCTGCACAGTGGCTAATGGGTTCCTCGCCACCTAGCACTTACCCCTTTCACCACCAGGGCTGCCAGATGTAAGGAGGAGGGGGCTCCCTTCCTTTCTTCCACTTCCGCTCCTTGTGTACAAAAGGAGAACGGGAATGTTTACTTTCCTGACATAGGTGTTTTGGCAAAGGCTTGAAAGGTCCCTCCCCCTGCAAAGGGCGTGCACATTCTTTCGAGTAACATCCTGGGAACGGATGCGGCTCCTGCTGCTTCAGGAATGGATGATGCTTCTTGAGAGTCCTGTTTGGGCTTGAGCACCAGACCTACTTAGACAGTCTTCTCCCTGCATAGGTATTCTGACATCCAAAGTTAGGATGCCTGCATAGGTGTGCTTCTTGACAACAGGGCCCCACTTCCTTCCAGAGGACCCCGCAGTGCACAGACAGCCTGACTGCAGATCTGTAAAGGTCTAGCAAGAAGAAATGGCAACAACTTAGTTCCCAAGAAGTTTGCATGCATAAGGACTCTCCAAATGCAGTAATAAAGCTTTGCTGTGGCTAATAAAATGTGTATCACACATTTCCCCACAGGTGGAAATAGTACATCATCCTCTCTAAAACGTGGGGGGGGTGACAGTAAGAGATAAATGTATAAGGAGTTAAAAGAGAGATTCTTAGGACAGATGCAAAGTCATGAAATGACTAGATCACAGGCGAATCCATCTATTATCTTGGTCACCTTCACGATCGATATGGATCGATCTGATTTCAGCTGGAGTATTTAATTCGTTCTGTCAAGAGTGTGGCTTCCGATCAGGCTCGTATGAACCATAGTTCAATCCATTCACTCTTCCCCATTCTGCAAACGACACCCCCATACACAGCATGCTTGGTGTGTGCCTGGCGCTTTGCATATGTGACCACATGCGAGGCTCCCTGCGGTCTTACAAGATAGGCTTCATGATTATCCTAGGTTACAGATGAGGAAATGAGAAATGTGATCAAGGTTCTTTAAGGACAGAGCCAGGGTTGGAACTCAAGGGACTCCTGAGGCGAGCCTCTCAGTCCCAATGACATACCCCACACAGCGCATGGAATCAAATATGCATCAGTAGGGGTAGCGAAGCATACACATGTGCTTAGGTATTCAGAGCTGTGTGACATTAGAAATGCGATGACCATTTAAAAGGTGACCATCGTGAAAAGCCAATGCCACCCATATGGTCCATTCTGGCCACCTTCTCTCATCCTCAGCACAACCCTGAGGTGCACGTCTCTGCACATGCTACAGCATCACATATGCTAACAAAGGGATCCGAATGCCAGCCTTGGTCAAACTCCATCCTGGGAGTTTGATGAGTATTATTGGCTTCTGATTTAATATTTAAAAAAAAAACAAATTCCAACCCAATAAAAGTGTTTTCCTAGGAAGACCGAGAAAAAGATATGGAAGACGAGGGAGCCCTTGCACTCTGATATTACAGAAGTGGGTCTGGCCCAAGTCGGCGGCTATCCTTTCCTGAGATGTGCCCGGGATCTATGGGCCAAATTCTTATCTGTGACCAGGGTGACGTAATTTCTTGTAAATTATGTTGTGTGAAGTGACCAGGGGAAACACTGCCAATCCATCCGCCCAGAACTTAACCCTGAGACAGACAATACCACAGACTCCGCTCTCCACAGAATCCGCTAAGAGCTATGCTCTGGGCATCTATTCTGCTCGGCATGGAGAAGAATTTTTTAAGAGAGAGAAAAGGGGAGAAGGATAAAGTAGAAATCTAATTTTGAGAAATAAGGTTTAAAGGTTCCATTATTCATGCTGTTTTCGCGGTATATATTGAGTTAACAACATGTGATTTTACTGGATGAAAATGTGGGCCTCCCACAAGGAGAGTGTGGTGCAGATAAATCCCCACGGCGACCATAATGAGTGAGGGTGAGTGTCTTGTCGGCATGAGGCTGTACACAGACCTGGGTTTTGAGCTGGTATAATAAGTGGAGATTGTTCCTGGACTTACTGGGGAGTATGGATAGTTTCTGCCACGGGAAAAGCAATCCCCCCACCCCCCCACCCCCGCCCCCGAGGCAGAGGGGTGCAGCACCACTGTCTTCCTGCTTGTCCAGTTGTATTGTACGAATACAACCGGCCCCAAAGTGTGATCCCCCTGTGGGGGCATGGCCGTCGGCTCCTAGAAGTTGGTTGCCTGCCTTCTTTTGTTTGTTGTTTGTTTATTCTGTCTACACACCATTTTGCCAGTACTGAAGAGGTAGGTGTTTCTCCCTCAGACCCCACCCCCTCTACCTTTCTCAAGGGCTGGGGTCAGGGAGGGCAAAACCAGTGAAGGAAGCCCTGAGAAGCAAGCCAAGTCTAGGCTCCGTCCGCGGTGATGGGACAAGGGGAAGGAAAAGCAATACACACACTTCTGAGCTCGATCCTGACACCCAAGCCCTACCCTCACCAAGGGCAGGTGCAGTCCTGAGAGAGAAGGGTGGTGGCACATTCATCTCGCAATGCCAGCTGGCCCCCGGGAAACGGGGCCTCACCCCAGCATGCTTTGGCATCCTGGCTATTTTTAAAGGGTGGGGGTAGGAGGGTAAGGACTTTACACCTTGAAAGCTGACACTGCCTGTTAACAACGTGCCTTCTACAATTGAACTGCCCAATAGTCATTAATTAAGAAAGTGAGGAGGGTCTGAAGCAGCCGCCGATGAAGATCAAGGGCAGCAGCCTTCAGTAGGGATAACAACTCAATGTAAAGAAGACCAAAGTCTTCACAACAGGACCAATAGGCAACATTGTGGTCAACGGTGATAAATGTTAATGTGATAAACGTTGACGTGATAAACGTGGAAAATGTTGACATTGTCAAGCATTTCATGTTGCCTTGCTCCACAATCAGTGCTCATGGAAGCAGCAGCCAAGGGAGGTAAGGACACCTCGCATTGGGTCAATCTGTTGCTGTAAAGTGTTGAAAAGACTTCTTCAAAGTGTTAAAAGCAAGGATGTTACTTTGAGAACTAAGGTACACATGACCCAAGCCATGGCGTCTTCAGTGGCTTGTGTGCATATGAAAGCTGCACAGTGACTAAGGAAGGCTCAGACAACGTCAGTGCACCTGAGCTCTGGTGTTGAGGAAGAATATTGAAGTACCGTGGATGGCCATCAAAACAAACTGACCCGTCTCGGAAGAAATGCAGCCAGAATGTGCCCGAGAGGCAAGAATGGCAAGACTTCCCCGCGTGTACTTTGGCCCTGTTATCAGGAAAGGCCAGTCCCTGGGGAAGACTGTCATGCTTGGCAAAATAGAGGGCTGGTGAAAACGAAGAAGACCCTGGATGAAATGGGCTGACCCAATGGCTGTGCAGATGGGCTCAAATATAAGCACAGTGGTGAGGAAGGCTCAGGAGCGGGTGTGCTTTGTTCTGTTGTACATTGGGTCACTGGGCACCGAACCACGGCAACGAGGAGCTGTAGGATAAAGATTTGGGTCCGGCAAGCGGTATCAGTGGATGTCAAATTGAAGGGAAAGTTTCAATAGGGTGCGAGATATTGGCCAAGGTCTTAAAGTGTCTCCCCATAGACTGCTGATTAGTTGTGAGGGAAACTACAGAAATTCCCTAGTGAAGAAACCAGACACATGATGGAATCATCACAGTCAGCCCATCGCTTGCTCAGGGTGCGTTCCAACACCACCCGCACATGTTGTGGCTGAGAATACATAACCGGAGCCTAACCTTGAGGAAAAAGAGTACACGCATAAAGGGGAGGAACTGTGTTCTTCAGAAATGCCAAGGTCAAAAAAAGAGACAAAGACAAAAAACTGCTGTGGAAACGCTCCAGCTTAAAGGAAGATCGAGAGACATGACAATTCATTATACTATCTAACCCTAAATCCGGTAAAATGTTGACGAGAGATGAATGGAGCGTAAGAAGTTGCTGTGTTCTTTATACTCTCCTAAGCCTAAATCACGCTTCTCTGTAAGTTGTTTGAGATGGTTTACTAATAGGAAGTTGTTACTGTTTTAATTTGAGGTTTCCTAGTCAGTGTTGCATTCCTAGCTTACTTTATTTGAATCGAGATTCAAACCAGGCAGACGTACCCACAAATGCATTTTACCAAAGTGCCTTCTTGCTCTGTGGGTCTCTGTTATACGGGAATCAAGGCACCCTGCTCTCACAGTCTCCCACTCTCCACCCAATAAAGGGATATTGATGGCAGTCATGCACCGAGCTGACAAATGTTCATGCATAAAAGAAAACCAACAAAATAAAACTCCATGCTACCTTGTAAAGCTGCGTGCTCTTCAAAATTGAGGTTTCAAAGCAATTTTATATTTGGAAATTTCTATGTATGGTCCTATATATCTTAGTCTAGCATCTCAAAACAGCAATAGTAGCCAGATAAATGACATTCTGAAAGTATTCCGTCTAAGACATACAACACAGTTTAAAACCACAAACAGTGGGTAAAATAGACTACCACTGTCTTTTCCCTTAGCTAAACATGTTTCTAATATCTTCTCTAACAGCCCAGAAATATCACAGCAGTTGGTAACTCAGTCAAAACTCTCCATTATGGGAACGGAATTGAAACTTTACTCATCTGTTTTGGGGTTTGAATTTTGAATCTCTTTCTGATTTTGAGATCTGATGAAGAGATCGTGACTTTCCATAGGTTGGGGACAACTGGGTTAAAAAGAGGCAGGATACTGTTTCTTAGCAGCCTCTCCTCACTAATACTGGAACTTTGTTCAAATCTATCTGTTCTGATATACGTACAATTTTGTTGTTAATGCTATTGAGTCAGCCCCCAACTCATGGAGACCTGATGCAGAACAGAAGGAAAGGATGCCCAGTCCTGACTCACTTGTCCGTGATCTGTGATGGACTGTACCATTGAGACCTACAGGGTTGTCACTGACTTGATTTCAAAAGTAGATCACCAGGCCTTTCTTCCTAGTCTTTCTCCATTTGGAAGCATTACTGAAACCTGTTCAGCATCATAGCAACACACAATCCACCAATGAAAGAGGAGTGGTGGCCTTGCATGAAGTCCATTGGCTGGAAACCGAACCGAATTCAACCACTAAACCAGCAGGAAGGTGTTTGTGTGGTGGCATTTCGTTAACCTACTATAAACACCAATTCATTCATAATGAATGGGGGACAGGACAATTAGCTTCAGGGGTTTCAGTTGAAGCCCTCCGTCCTTTTTAGTGGACCCTCAACACCAACGTTCCAGCTTGAGCCCGTGAGAGACTGTTGGACACGTTGCTCAACTGCTCAGCCACTCCCCTCCCACTTTCTGCCGAGCTGCTTGGCCTTCCAGATGCTGCTTTCAGGTAGGGAATGCCTGATGCCAAGTGCCAAGTTCATCTCTCTAGGCCCCTCCCTTCAGGATAGTTATTCAATTTCTCACTGCCTGGATAATTCCCCAATATAGTGGGGTTTTTTCCTAAATCAAGTTTTCAGGATCACCTAGCTTTTCTAGCTATTCTTACCAGGAGAATTAGGCCAGAATAAGATGGGTTGACATTGCGGGATGTGTCAATATAAATAGAAAGTGAAAAAAGGAAGATATAAAATGTGGCTAAAGAGAAGCATGAATCTTGTTAATAAGAAAGCTATGAAAAGGATCAAAGGAAGGAAGGATATGGCTTTTATAGGCATATAATGTACAGGCAATCTCCAGATTACAAATGAGTTCTGTTCCCAAGTCTGTCTCTAGGTCAAAATTGAACATATTAGGTATGTAATCAGAACAATTAGATACAATCTGTATCAAACATCAGTTAATCAAATATCTGCCTTGTTATATAGTGTACCTTCTCGTACACTAAAAAAAAAATTTTTCAAACCATCGTGGTAGTGGTCAGGGGGGCAGCTATTGGGCTCTCCCTACCCAGAGCAAAGAATAGTGAAGAAAACCAGGGATTTGAGGAAACAATTGCTCCAAAGAATGATGGACCAAGTGAATCCACAGCCGCCACAATCCTCGGACCAAAGGAATTGGAGGATTTCCATATACTGACAGTCATGGCAAGGGGAGGTCTTGGATAGAGGGAGAAAATTATAGAGCAGAATTTAAAATCACAAAAAAGACCAGGCTTACTGGTCTGATAGAAAATGGACCTAAATCTATAGACCTTAAATAACCCCTTCAAGCCTTAAACTGAACTCTCCTTCTGGCTCAACTTTTGGACAGGCCTATACAGTACAATGGCGCCACTGCTAACCTAAAGGTTGGAGGTTTGAATCCACGCAGATGCCCATTCAAGACAAGCTTGATGATCTACTTCCAAAAAAAATCATCCATTTGGTAGAGGGAGAGTGGGTAGGAAAGAGGGAACCGATTACAAGGATCTATATGTGACCTCCTCCCTGGGGGATGGACAACAGATAGGAACTGGAAATACAGGGAATCCAGGGCA
>NW_022107431.1:76805471-76806931 GCF_000313985.2 Echinops telfairi
GCTTTGTCAAAGGAGTAATTCCTTGCTCTGGTTCAATAAAGACGGGAGAATCTGCAGTTTGACCACAGAGCTGACGATCTTGCCCTACTGAGGTCCCAATCATACTTGAATTATTCCTCTCTAAATTACAGTCCTAAGCCAACATTGTCTCCTTTCTTGGTACATCAGTTTGCAATGGTGCCCAGCAGTCCCTCCTTGTACTGCTGTGTTGCCTGGGACGTCCAGGAACATACACGCAGTAACCTGCAGGATGTATTGCTCATCGCAGAGCATATGCCCTATTGCCAGAGTTACATGGCCATCGGCTGCTTCCTAAAACCTAAACCACAGCTTCAAAAATCGTTGAGCAGGAAGAGGAATCACTCCAGGGGAATTATAGGCCTTTGAAATGACTTTCACTTCTTGTAGGTATTTTGAAGAAACACTATTAGCCATTCCAACATCTGTTAGGATATTGCCAGTTAGGAAATATACATACAAGTCTTAGCAAAAGTCTAGGGTTATCCAGATTCTACAAGCAAACTTAGAGCCAACGTTTGCTATTTTTTGTTGAATAAAATCAACTGGCAAATGAGCACATTCAACTTCATTCCGCCTACTCTTTTCTTTCACTGCCTTGTACCCAATGAGAATGGGAAGAAGAAGAAAGGCGGGGAGGGGGGGAGTCTTCCACTGGTTCAGGAAGGTGAGGAGGAGGAGGAGGAAGAAGGGAGCCAGGGAGAGAATTCAGAGTATAGGTTGCTATTACAATGGCGGCATGCAGGGTGTTTGTGTGTGTGCCCCTGCAGAACAGTGACAGAGCCTACTTACATCCCAGATCCCGATCTTAACTGGGGATCAAATCAATACCTCGAAGCCAGCGGCACAGAATGAAAATGACCGTGCAAAAGCATGGCTGTAGATCCAATCACACCAACTCCTCACGGGTCGGCCAAGGAGCAGTGCATGCGGGTTGTTCTTAGTTCATGCCGTCTGATCTACTGGTCAGTGGTCATGTGTCAGTTCACCCAGGAATGTACTCAGGGACCATAAGAAAATGGAAGCAGTGGTCACGACAATGGAAGAGAAAAAAGTTAGCCCTGGTCCGACTCAGCTGAGACACCTTCAGAGGGGCTTCAGATAGTTTATGGAAAATGTCAACAATCTTTTCATGCCATTTGATCTCAATCATGAGAAAGTATGAGTTTCTATGCGACACCCCCCCACACACACACACACACACAGGTAGAGTTAATCTCACAAGGTTGCTCTTATTCTTCGGGGCTGTCGAGTCGGTGAAGACTCGGAGCCTCCCGGCGTAGGAACAACAGGACGAGCACGGCCCAGGCCCGGCCTTCATCACAACTGCTCTCATGTTGGAGCCCGTCGTTGCAGCCGCTGAGTCCGTCAGCTCAGCGGGGTCTTCCTCTGCTCCGCCCCCCTCTACTTCACCAAGACAGAAGTCCCTTCCCACGGACAGT
>NW_022107431.1:76808371-76810268 GCF_000313985.2 Echinops telfairi
CTGCTAGTCCTCTGGCTGAGACCCAGCCAGGAAGTCTCACTGCGGGCTCGTTTGCCCGCTGATAGGGCAGGACCCTGGTATCTGCTCTGCTCAGGCGAACCCAGAGAAACAAAGCACCCGCAGAGTCCTCTGTACAGTGGCAGCTTCCACATCAAAGACAGTGAGTGCCACTTACGGAAGCTGACAGACGCCACCTCATCATTTGGGTCTCATCCCAGACGGAATAATGAGGATGTGGGCCCCCTGCACCCTTTCGATGCCCCTCCTCGTCTGCCAAGGGTGGACTCCAGTCACGTGCAGAGGACCGGCTCTTGCCACAGGGCTCCCAGATCCCAGGCCCCAGATCCTGCGCACAGGTGCCGATGTCATCCTCATTCCTGCCCTCAGTCAGAAACCTGCATTCTTTAAGGAATGCAATGCAAGCCCCAAATCCATTTGCAGGGTCCCCACATGGATTAAGCATCCGGGGAATCCCTTCTGACCATAGTCCTGGGATATGAGTAGCCTTGCAGAGAACAGAGAACATTGTAAAGTTGATCGTGTCAGATGTTGTTAGGTAAAAATGTAATCTCTTATCATTTGATCTCCTTTTTGACTTATTATACAGTTGTTTCTATTTTTTAATGTTTTCTGAGGGGGTTTGTTTTTTGCACTGTTTTTCTGTTTTGTCTAGTCATTGTTACAGGGGGGTCAGGGTAGGGGTGGGGGGGTTATTTGCATCCTGTCTGTGGTCTGTGTGATTTTCTGTATTTGAAATCCAGGATAGAGGCTCTACAGAGACAGCAACTGGGTTGATAATTGCCTAGGAGCCTTCGCAGAGAAGGCTGTGGTAAGTATGAGAAGAAAAAGAAGTATGAGAAGAGGTGCTGAAATTGATTGTGGGACAGTGGCACAAATCTTGATAAGACTGAACGATTACATTGTATACTATGTGAAGTACATGACAATCAAATACTGGGAAGAAAGAAAGAGCCCTGCGCTCAGACTAGCCGCCTGCCCCCACATTGCCGTTAGGACACAGCTCTCAGCCGCACTCATCCAAGGGGCAAAATGGACGTCTGAAAGCCCAGCCAACTCAGTGGCCAGAGAAATACTTGCGGGCCATGTCAAAGTTTCAAAAATTCTGACGCAGAGAATTCTTTCAAATCAGAGTATTTCGTGTATCCATCTTCAAAAACAAGACAAATTGCCCGCCTGGACCACAGTGCCCGCCCTCTGGGCTCAGCCCTGCTGCCAAGCCCTCCCCAGCCACTGGCCCTCCCGCAAGCTGCTGGCCCAGGCCCTGAGGCCCTGCGTTTGCAAGCCCGAATGAATCAGATACAGAACACATTAACACAGATTCGTTTATTGGGCACCTCTCCCAGGTACCATCTTAGGCCATCTCTCCCAGGTACCATCGTAGGCCGCTGCAATGCCTGTCTCCAGAAGATTCCTTAGAAGCGATTCTCCTAAACTCGGATCATCAGGACGTCACCGAGGCTGCGTTCTCGCTGCGGAAGCTTTCCCGAGTCGCCTAACAGCTCGGTGGCAGGTGCGCGTGTGCCACGCAGTCTCGCCGCCAGCCCGACGACGCACTCTCAGGCTGAATCGTTCAAATTAGTTCCACTTGAGAGCAAAACTAGAGGACATAAAGTAGCCTCTAGTCCTTTGGGGGAGCAAAGCAGGCTTCGAATAAATATAAATTTTGAGATGGGTCTGAAAATAAATTCCAATCCAAGGCTTACAAGCAATCAGGAGAAGCAGAACTTTGAATATACTGACTTCTCTCTCACCAACACGCTTAGGTTCCAAAGGTGTGGTCCTTATGCCAAAATCATCTAGTTTTCTGATCATCTATTGTCTGGGTTTTTTTTATTTAGGAGATATTACATAGAAATAATAACAGCTAAAATTTACT
>NW_022107431.1:76810888-76812441 GCF_000313985.2 Echinops telfairi
ATGGGGTCACGACCCAAAAGTTGAGAACCGCTGCCCCAAGGTAAAGGAAGCTTGGGCAGAAAGTTGAAGGAGCCAAACCAGGATCAACCCAGGCTGTGCGACCAGAGGACTCGGCTTGACATGGCATCTTCCTGAGCTGGTCAGAGCTTCCCTCATGGTCACCAGCCTGCATTTCTGAGCCAGGGCTGCCTGCCAGCCTGCTAGGGGCCCAGTTATGCTCACTTTGAAATGTCATTAAACTCACACTCATGCTTCTCATGTTCTTTGCTCCCTTCCCCCACACAGCAGTTTTGAACTTCAAGCCCCAAAGGAGTGAGGAACCCGGAGCAGGTGACTTGGTGTTGTCTGTGTGGGTCCCGGGGCAGGGACCATGATGGAGGCTGGGCACACAGCAGCAGCTGGACACAGAACTGCCTCCTGCAGGCAGAGGAGGGCAAGAGGCAATCCAGCCCAACTTTGCTCACTGGATACCCTCCGTGAGGGTAGTTATTGCCACAATACCTCCCACCTCGGTGTGTCAAATGGTGCAATTTTTGCTCTTGCTGTAAATGTAAAATGTCAGAGAATGAGATAATCCCTAAATAAGACTTTGTTCTTTTTTTAATGTAAACCACTGTCTTTCTAGTTGATTCTGACTCAAGCAACCCCAGCTAGACCTACTGGGGTAGCTCTTTCTGGGAGCAGGCAGCTTCACCTTTGTCCTGCAGAGCAGTAGGTGGATTGGAACCACCACGCTCGTGGTTTGAGTGAGGAATGGGTGTCTGATTTGGGGAAGGAACTTAATACCGCAGGCTCATATTTTGATTTTTAAAACAAGAATGTAATTGGGTAGGTATATTTACGAGATTACTATTTATAAAAATATTTGTGCTAAATGTGCTTTACACAATGGATATAAGAGTTGTACGAGCCCCCAATAAAATGATTTTTTTAATGATTTATAAAGCCTTAGGGGAAAAAAAGAAAATATAATTAGAAGTAGATAGAGAGACAAATGATAAATAGATGAACTAGATGTGTGAGCACGAAAAGACTTATGTCAGGGTCAACATTAAAAGAATAAAAATAAAAAACAAAACAAAACAAAAAGAATAAAAATAAAATAAAACCCAAACTCACTGCCATAGGTACATGAGACATTTACAAAATCCTTGCTGATTTATGGGTCAACCATTTTGCTCCTGCCAAAATCAGAGCTGGAAACGCAGGGAATCCAGGACAGATAAACCTCTCAGGACCAATAATGAGAGTGAAGGGGAAGGTGGGGTGAAAAGGGGGAACTGATCACAATGATCTACATATAACCCCCTCCCTGGGGGACGGACAACAGAAAAGTGGGTGGAGGGAGACATCGGACAATGTGAGACATGAAAAAATAATAATAATTTATAAATTATCAAGGGTTCGTGAGGGAGGGAGGGAGGTGGGGAAGGGAAGGGGGAAATGAAGAGCTGATACCAAGGGCTCAAGTAGAAAGCAAATGTTTTGAGAATGATGATGGCAACACATGTACAAATGTGCTTGACACAATGGATGTGTGTATGGATTGTGAT
>NW_022107431.1:76812541-76815695 GCF_000313985.2 Echinops telfairi
AATGTTCCTATAGATAGAGGCAAAGGTAGAAATTCTATCATGTAGAAAATACAAGTTGTCTGCAAATGCTCAGAGGAACGAATCTGCCAAACGTTGATGGTCTCCCTACAAATTTCCAGCCCTGACCATCACACCGAACACCCCTACCCTCCTAAACACTCTTCCCTGACTGTGGATATGAGTTCGTGCTTCTTAGCCTATTATACTATAATTTGTGCTATTTTACCAGAAGGGCTTTTCCAATTAGAATCTTATCATTGGACATTAATCAGGCAGAACATTCATAATTCTGTCTGTAATTTTACCTGAAAAAATTTATTTATTGTGAATATTAGATTCTTTTAAAACTCTATAGCACTGTTTGAGAGGTTTGTTTTTGTTTATTAATTAAAGACAAAACTTAAAAGCATAATTAGAAAAATGCTATCAAGCCTTTTCCATAAAAATCATTAGAAATGCATTCTTGAATTTTTTAAAAGACCCATTTCAACATGTTAGTAGTATAGGGCAAAACCTTGGGTAAAATCTTCATTAATCCAAGCACTCATTTCATAGGTAATTTTTTGGATAATCTTATCTAAACAACAATAAAATTGTTCATTGGAAAAGTGATTAGAAAAGAATAACTCAACTTATATGCATTCCACAGCACCAGAACCATCTTTTTTTTTCACCAGGTATTTTTATTTCTGTAAATTTCTTATTTACTAGGAGTGACTGAAGTAAAAAATATAGTTGAGTCCCATCATCATCATGATCATCATGGAAATGGTTGTCAGAGAAAACCGATCAGATGTATATTATTGCTTCCCATTTGCAACCAATAGATAGTTGCCATTGATCTAGATAGCCAACTTACTGCCAAGGATGCTTGAGATAAGTTAACTAACACAACAAAGCCTATTCAGGGGGTGGAAGTGGGGGTGTGGTAGTTACATAATCTGGTGTCAATTTGGGACTTGAGAGGATTAAGAGTGAAGGGGTGGAGTCTGGCCTGTCAATCAAGATATAATCAGTGAGGTCTCTGTGAGGGCATGGCCTTCTCCTGAGAATTCTGGGAACTAGAGGAGCCACATGGAGACCCATGCCAGCACTGAGATGTATCTACTGCCACTGACTTGGCACCCACTGGCCTGTGGTCTTCCTGCATTCAACATCATTGTTTCGTGAGTCTGAAGAGGACTATATAGATTGGTATCAGACATATGGGCTAATATAGGACTTATAGACTTGATTGGGATGTTTTCTCAATATTCAACTGCTCTTGTATATAAACCTCTTTCTTATACACATATGTGTGTCCATGAATTTGTTTCTCTAGTCTACCCAGACTAACACAGGGGACACACTCAGAAATAAGTTACATGTACTTCTTGATTTCATCCTATAAGTCCAGCACAAAGGCACCACTCACACCTCTGTGCACATTGCAGCAGGCTCCCTTGATACAGGCTTTTCTTTCTTCATCACAAGCACCCTTCCTCCAACAGTCAGGGTGCCTGCGTGCATGCCCTCACCTCCTTTGTGCCCTGACTGCATCTTCATTCGGTGACAGTGTCCAATGAGTAAGAAGTCAACCCACCCACGGCCATGACAGACTGAGCAGTCATCCAGCTGACGAAGATGTGGGTCTTCTTGAGATCTGGAAGAATTCCCTTTGCAATGTTCTCGAGGGCAAAGTAGGCAGCTCGGTCGATGATACAGGGTACTAAACCTGCACAGATAGGTTAGGGCTCAGTAGAAGGCCTTAGTCCCATCAGACCCAGAGAACTTCACCTGGCAGTCACACCCATTTGTCACCGGCTTTACCCCCATCAGCCACTAGACAGGTATGGACAAAATCAAGAGGGTACACAAAGCACGAAGAAGTAGCCCCAGCGGTCCCACCCAATGCCAGACTCCCCATGGTAGTGCCCAAACTGGTTCTCTTGTTTAGTTAGAGCCGCTTGTATTTATCTTCAAAGGCAAAGTGGTGAGCCTGGTGGAGGAATTATCAGATGACATTGCCCAGGTTACCAGGCCAGAAGGGTCCTTGGGGATACAAACCACGCAGTGGATAATGCCTCTCTACTGCTTATCTGTGGTGGTTTGCTTGCTGGCGTGTGGCACCTGCAGCAGCAGCTTGACCCAGTCAATGGGGGCTACCATGGTCTAGAGATGGCCTCGATCACTCCACCTGCCAAGCAGTTCTTCTACAAAGGACACAGCGGCAGCTGTCAGGTGGGAAAAGGAGGAGGGCAATGGACGGCAAGGATGGACAAGAATCGTGGGGCTCTGTGCACCAGAATGACCTAACGAGCATTCATAGTCACCACAGACACCTTAAAACAATGGAAGACGATAAACTCTCAGAGAATACCAGAAACTCAAGAGACTCTGACCAATCGTTTGATCATGGCAAAGCCAGGGCAGGGAGTGCTAAGGGGAACTGTAGAACGAGCTAAGCCTCTTCTTGGAAGCCATCTCAGGGCGTACTTCTGGCCAGGTTTGCTAACCATCGGGCAACGGCATCGTTTCCTCAATAAGCACACCAAGAGCCAACCAGGTTGAGCACTCTGCATTAAAGAGGGGGAATCACTGCCATCCAGTCCACTCTAACTCATAGAGACCCGAGAGGACTAGGCAGCACTGCCCCTGTGGGTTTGTGACTCTCACTCATTATGGAAGTTAGAAAGCCTCATCATTGCCCTGCGGAGTGCCTGGTGGTTTCAAACTAATGACCTTGCGATTAGCCGCCCAATGTGTAACCACGACACTACCAGGGCTCCTTTTTAAGGTGACTAGGGGTGCTAATAAGGCAGGCATCCCAATCCCTATGAATTGGACTTCTTTAAGTCTTTCTTCTAATAAGAATTCACTGACTGCCCCCACCTAACAGTCTTTTAAGAGCAAGACTAAATCACGTAGCCAATCAATTCCAACTCCTAGCAAGCCCAGGTGTGTCAGAGCACAGCAGTGCCCCACAGGGTTTTCACTGGCTGCTTTTTCAAAATACTTCTTTGTTCTACTGGTGTTTAATGTCACACATAACAGCATCTGTCTGACCTCAGGTTAGGAGTGAAAAGAATAACAAAAGAGCTAGAAAACCCCTGCCTGCCCTCCAGACGGTTACAATCTTTTAGAGAGGAGAAGAGATATATGTGTACTCTAGCTA
>NW_022107431.1:76815940-76817724 GCF_000313985.2 Echinops telfairi
GCCACCATCCGGTGTGTCATCTGCAACACCTAAGGCTCTTTGGGCTGAATGATGGGCCCCGGTTGCACCTGTCATTACTGTTAACACTGGAAGGTCACCCTGAGTGCCCAAATCCAAACTTTGCACAAGCACCACAGTCTCCCAAGGTAAAATGGAAGACACACAGGAGTTCTCACTCTTGGTCAGAGTGCTGTATCTTCCCTAAATGCAGGGGTTACTGTCAATAAGTGGCTAAGAGACTCAGAACGAGAGAGGCTTGCTGATTACAGAGGGATGCACTGAAGAAAAGCTGGGGAAGTGGTGAGCTCCTGCACTGAGGACCACTCCTCTTGCTACCCACTTTGATGAGTGGAACAAAGTTTTCCTTACCAACTGGTGATCCTGACTAGCTACTTAAGATTATGAACTGCTCTAAGAGTTTGCTTCAGGGCATATTTAATCCAAATTATCCCTCTGCTTTTTCCTTTTCTTCCTCTCCACCCTCGGAAAAGAGCTAAATAGTGGTAACTTGTAAAAATTCAACCAAAACCCCTATCGTCAGAAAGGCCATGTCTGGCGATGTGTCCGAAGCAGTGCCTGGAGCAGTCGAGGGCCCTGGTGTCTTTGGTGCATGTAAGGGCATTTCTGTAGAGTGTGCCCAAAGCAAAATGTCCTTTTTCTCCTGGGGATGGATCTTAGAATTCAATATGGCTTCTGGTTCAAGCTTTGTTGGTCATAGCCCAAGGTCAGTGAGCACAGCCTTATCGGCAACAGTCTAGAAGTGGCTCCTATCGCAACGACAAAGTTTGGCTCATTCTTCATCTTTGTAGATTGTTCTTCCTATGTATATTTGTAGATTGTTCTCTCTCTAAAAGCCCCAACTATTACGAAAGAAAGGACAATTTTCTACTGGATTAAGAAATACATTTTTTAAGTTAATGACAGACTGTTCATAGTTTAATTCCCCACCCAAAACCTACAGAAGCCATAATGCTAAATTTTAGCCCCAAACTCTGGTCCCTCTTTAATGTTTCTAATATGCTGCTCATAAAATCTTGAGAAATGGGATCCCATATAGGTAAAGTTATCGCTATTATAGATACAAGCTCTAATAAAATTAATAGGCACACATTTAACAACACACATACAGTAATTGTTATGGCACTGTACAGTAACAGGACATTAAGGATAATGGTTCACATAAATTATAGAAAAATGGAAGTGACCTCTTACCAACAGCTTCCCAAACACCTGTTATAAGACCACTTGGGTAGGAGTCCTCTGAGGAGCTTTTGGAAACTATAAATTTCTGGGCCCCACCCCAGTGTCATACGCAGGAGATATGGTATATGGGAAAATTTTGCATTACATTAGGAACTCTGGTAGCATAGTGGTTGTGCATTGGGCTATGGTCAGCAGTTCAAAACTATCAGTTGTTCCTTGGAGAAAGAGAGGACTTTTTACTGCCGTGAATACTTACAGTGTCGGAAACTCACAAGGGCAGTTCTACCCTGTCCTATAGGATTGCTATGAGTCAGCATCCACTCAATGGCAGTGAGTTTGGGGGAGGGGGTGTGTGTATGTGCATGTCCTACACGGGGAATCTGAGAATTCAAATGCTTTTAAAATTCAGACCAGCACATTTGTATTTAGCATAATGTCTTTTAACAGTAGTAACTGTATGTATAGGAAAAAATATTCCATCTGAGTCATTTACATTGAGAATTTCTTTAAACCATGAACCACCTTCACTTTACCCCTGCCTCACACCTCACAGCCACCGAGGCTGGCTGTTTCAGAGCCCC
>NW_022107431.1:76817824-76819933 GCF_000313985.2 Echinops telfairi
TATCGCTATTATAGATACAAGCTCTAATAAAATTAATAGGCACACATTTAACAACACACATACAGTAATTGTTATGGCACTGTACAGTAACAGGACATTAAGGATAATGGTTCACATAAATTATAGAAAAATGGAAGTGACCTCTTACCAACAGCTTCCCAAACACCTGTTATAAGACCACTTGGGTAGGAGTCCTCTGAGGAGCTTTTGGAAACTATAAATTTCTGGGCCCCACCCCAGTGTCATACGCAGGAGATATGGTATATGGGAAAATTTTGCATTACATTAGGAACTCTGGTAGCATAGTGGTTGTGCATTGGGCTATGGTCAGCAGTTCAAAACTATCAGTTGTTCCTTGGAGAAAGAGAGGACTTTTTACTGCCGTGAATACTTACAGTGTCGGAAACTCACAAGGGCAGTTCTACCCTGTCCTATAGGATTGCTATGAGTCAGCATCCACTCAATGGCAGTGAGTTTGGGGGAGGGGGTGTGTGTATGTGCATGTCCTACACGGGGAATCTGAGAATTCAAATGCTTTTAAAATTCAGACCAGCACATTTGTATTTAGCATAATGTCTTTTAACAGTAGTAACTGTATGTATAGGAAAAAATATTCCATCTGAGTCATTTACATTGAGAATTTCTTTAAACCATGAACCACCTTCACTTTACCCCTGCCTCACACCTCACAGCCACCGAGGCTGGCTGTTTCAGAGCCCCGTGAACTATGCTACCCCTATTACTTTTGTTGATACATAAAATGGCACACGAAAGTACTTCCTGTTTGTATGACCATATACCTTCATGCATCATGGCTAGTGCTAAGTCAGTGTTAGAGGGCTTGGCCTGAAAGATTGATGGTTCAAATCTACCCAAAACCATCTCAGGAGAAAGGCCTGGTGATCTACTTCTGAAAGATTACAATCCTTGAGAATCCTATGGGGTGTAGTTCTAATTTGAAAGATTATAACCATTGAGAATCCTATAGTGTGTAGTTCTAGTCTGAAAGATCACAACCATTGAGAATCCTATGGTGTGCAGTTCTAATCTGAAACACTTGGGGTCGCCAGGAGTCTGAATCTACTCCAGGTCAAATCGTGGGGTTTTAATTTGTTTGATTTTTTTCTCTTCAAGTCTATGCTAACTATACTCATTCATTCATTTCTTCATTCAGCATTTTTTTTTCTTCAGCATCTAATCTGTACCGGGCACTAACCTCACCGTGGAAACACAGAACAAAGTCAGATAAGCAGTTCACCATTTAGGGGAATATGTTTCTAAGTGATTTTTATGTTCAGAGCAGCATCAGAGTATTCCTTTCAAGTTGAGGAGTAACAGCTGATTTCTCACCATCCAAATGCTGAGGAAACAGGCCTAGCATACATTGTAAAGCACGACTCCTCCGTCTCCCACATCCCAATACCAGTCTAGAGGACAGGCAGGCTTCCCAGGCTCCGTGACTCTCTGAAGCAGACATTACCTCATGCTACATGGCTTCTTGTTCAGGGCAGCTCCAAACGAAATGGAGCTTCCAGGACATTCCATCCCGCTGGCAGTTTGGTGGTGCGTTTGAAATGGCTCTCTAATGAATGGCATGTCTCGGGTGCCCTTCCCTTCCTTGAATCCAAAGAGACGGAGATTTCTTTTCTCTTACAGGCCGCTGGTCTGTGCTTAGTATTTATATAGCCAAAATTTTGAGCAAGTCATTCAATTCCGTTCCTGTGCTCACTGCTTCGCTGCTGAAATGCAAGCTCCCCTGGGTCATTGCAGGCAGTTTCTTTACCCAGAGATCATCTCTGGCCACAGAGCAGCTCAGCCGCAACCCGCCCTGTGTGTGCTGCATAATACTGTAACATTTTCAGAGTCAGGGAAGATTTATTCAGTGATCAACGGCCTCAGCATCCTGAATCACTCCAGAGACCGTGTGTTAAAGAGGGGACCTTGAGGGAGCGGAAAATGTAAGCAAGAGGTGAAATAACCCTCCCTTTGCCTTTAACCCCTTAAGTCCCATTAAGGACCTAATGTTAGTCTTTTGTGCACACAGGTGAAACCTCTGGAAGTCACCCCCTCAAAATGTCACAGGTGCACGCCTGCAGAGGGTGAACGGAG
>NW_022107431.1:76820033-76821787 GCF_000313985.2 Echinops telfairi
TCTTACAGGCCGCTGGTCTGTGCTTAGTATTTATATAGCCAAAATTTTGAGCAAGTCATTCAATTCCGTTCCTGTGCTCACTGCTTCGCTGCTGAAATGCAAGCTCCCCTGGGTCATTGCAGGCAGTTTCTTTACCCAGAGATCATCTCTGGCCACAGAGCAGCTCAGCCGCAACCCGCCCTGTGTGTGCTGCATAATACTGTAACATTTTCAGAGTCAGGGAAGATTTATTCAGTGATCAACGGCCTCAGCATCCTGAATCACTCCAGAGACCGTGTGTTAAAGAGGGGACCTTGAGGGAGCGGAAAATGTAAGCAAGAGGTGAAATAACCCTCCCTTTGCCTTTAACCCCTTAAGTCCCATTAAGGACCTAATGTTAGTCTTTTGTGCACACAGGTGAAACCTCTGGAAGTCACCCCCTCAAAATGTCACAGGTGCACGCCTGCAGAGGGTGAACGGAGTGGTGGGGTTCACTGTCGATTCTGTTTGCCTGTATTTTTCTACAAAAAAACAATTTTGTGGTAAGAAAAATTTTGTTTAATTTTGTGTTAAGAGAAATATTTTCCGAAGCAGATGCATAGACTCTTCTTTTAAAAGACTTGGAGAGAATGGGCATCCTAACCTGTCTTGTGAACTAGGTCAGCATTTGGGAAAAGGATACACTAGTCACCAAAAAAGATAAAACCTTTACATGAAAGTAACGATACTGAGTTTTTAATGTGTGGAATTCATACAAGCCGGGAATTGATAATAATTTGCATTTGATATGACCCACTCGGCCAAAATGCTTCAGCTTATTCCAATTTGCTTAGAAATTCAGAAATAAAGATGGCCGAGTATTGGGGGGGGCGCAAATTGTGTCATGTACACAACCCCCACCCCACCCCCAAGGTTTCCCAAAGTGACTCTCTGATCTTCCCTGTGAATTCAACAGTAGGAATATGGAGAAGCTGTCTTGTTGCTAATTTAAAGACAGCAAAAGGGTAGATGGTGAGACTCTGCACAGCCCTCCAGCTCCCCCGTCCGCAGCACAGGGTGTGACGGTGAAAGGAAAACTCATACCACATTTTGGGTGATGACAGAAACCAAGATCAAAAGCAAAGAGCATCTCTTTAAGGGACAGACACATCTGCAGAAATCCTACAGGCAAGCTTGCTTGGTGGGCACAGTTATTTTGATACAACTCCATTTTTCAAAGAGAACAAATTGAAGTCGGTAAACCAGCTGTGGGGGTGGGAGGGGGCGTTGCTTACAGGATGGCAGGGCTTTTAGTGCTTTTGTCACCTGTCCACATGTACACAGCCAAGAGCAAAATACCCGAGACAGCAAAGCTTAGCCTGAGCACCAGGGAAACGGCTGCTCATAAACCAGGTGTGCAGATAGCCAGTAAGAAGGGTGTTCTGAATGAAGGCCGCCTAAGGCGCTAAAGAAAGGAAGGTAGATTTCAGATGGTGATACAAGCCTGTGAGTGAGTGGCTACAGTCAGACATGCCCAGGTAAAACCCCACCAGCCACAAAATAACGTCCGTGTCAGGAAAATCGCATCCACAGAATTTGAGTTTTATTTAAACTTTTTACATGAAAGTGATCACTAAAGGTCATGATAAGAAAGCACTCATCGAATTTGAGTCTTGAGCCCCTACTGTGAACTACACTAGGTATTATATTTAAGTATATTGATGGAAAGCCAAGTTCATTATCATTTTCACTGGTGTATTAAGAGAAGAAATGGCTAGTTTTGTTCATATGGATGA
>NW_022107431.1:76822091-76823927 GCF_000313985.2 Echinops telfairi
GTAGAACTCTTTTACTCGGATGGAACAAACAGTTTTCTCAGTGCCATTTGCTCTCTCGCCATCCTGGGGATCTCTCTGTTGGCAGGAGCGTGCTGTGCAGTCTCTCCCCATCTCCCCAGATACATCAAGGATGACACTCAAAAATCAATGCGCCTCTGAAATAGGATGAAATGAAGATTTTACAGCTAGATACATGTTTGTGGTTTCAGACTGTTTTAAATCCCTTTAAAGGAATGTTCCAGCAACACAATCAGGGTTGACAGTGTTTTTTTTTATTTCTAATCACACCCAGAATGAGTTTGAGCACCAATTCAAGACTTTAAAAAAAATTTTTTTTTAAGTGGAGAAAGTAGGCATGGCTTTAGAAAAACACACACACAGTGAAAAACACTGAAACAGCTGGCTGGATACTCCCAAGCTTTTCCCTGAATCACTCAGAAGGCTGCTCCCAGTCAGAATAAACTCTCTCACAGATACAAAACTATTAAGAGATGTCACCACGAAAGTTATCCCTTCATTCATTTCTAAATGCTACATAGTCTAATTTTTAAGGACAATTAAGTGTACGCGTTTGCATTAATGCGAATGGACAGTGGAGTGATGTATTCGAACCAGAGAAGCTCTGAAGATGTTTGCAGACAAACGTACTTTCAATTCCATCTCATCTGACCAAATTTACCACCTTAAGAAAAAAAAAAACTCTGGATTTTCTAGATTTTCTCTGAATGTACTTGAGATGGTAAGGAGATATTTTTCTTGCCAGTTTCTTAATTCTCATGAAAACCAAGAATTCGAGGACACTGTTGTTTCTTATATTTGCTAGGCTGTTACTAACCTGACTCTACCTTCCCTGCACACATGTAAATAGACGGTGCGTTTTCCTGGCAGCTGGGCCAAACACGTGGCAGTTACAGCAGTTCCCTTTCCTGCCACTGGTCCATTGGGCCAACACTTCATCCAACAGCAACACACAGCTGAGCACAAGTCCTCTAAGCACCGTCCTGAACCGAGTCGCAAGGCAGCTCCACTGTTGGGGGTGGGCAGCACTGGGTGACCAGGGGCACAGCCCTCAGTGAAGTGTAAATCATTTCGCTAGCTGTCTTTTCAACTGTGACAGGCCTTAGTCAAAAAACCAGAGAGTGTGACCTGCCAATCACGGGAGTGAGAGGCCCGAGGGCCATATGTCACACCATTCCGCAGCCCCATCTGACTCAGTGTAAGTGAATTCCCAGGCAGCAGACTCCTCTCACCCATGAGCTGCAGAAACAAGAATGTTCCCGTCTACACTGGTAACTTGTTTAGTCATGGACTTCGGGGACTTGAATGTGGAAATTATTTCCCTAGTGGCATCTGTCATTGGTGAAGACGTGATTATTGATCTGCTGGATCCACAATTCCCTAGAAAAGATCACTGATCCATATCTGAGAGAGTAGCAGAATATGTGTGTGGCCCTGGAGAAGGTGGCCGTAGAGCCGGACTCCATTTCACCATGGAGGGAAATTGTTCTTTCAACATCTCCTCTTCGCCATTCTTCTCACTGCCGGCTCCAAGCCCCACATGGGAAAATGAGGCAAAAATACCAAAATATTTAAAAGTACCATGTACATGTTATTACTTTTTTTGTTTTAAAAAAAAAAATCGATTCAGGCTCACAGTGCTGCTGCAGGACAAAGCAGAGCATCCTCAGGGTGTTTCCAATGCTGTAAACCACATCTGTCTCCTGCAAGCACTTGCTGGGCCCAAACCACCAACCTTCTGTTAGCAGCTGGGTGCTAAACTGCGGTGCCACCAGGGCTCCTTATCACTGTTTCTACTATTAATAATAATCAGATCAG
>NW_022107431.1:76827303-76828687 GCF_000313985.2 Echinops telfairi
TAAGAGTTGTATGAGCCTAAAAAATAAATAAATAAAATAAAATAGGGGAAAAAAGATTTATGTTCCATAGCAGATGTAATTAGGTTAAGATGTAATATTTTATCACTTGATCTCTATTTTGACTCATTTTAATATTGATTCTGTTAAAAAATAATAATGGGGAAATATATGGGATTAAGCCTCTGGTGAATTCCTTCTGACCATGGATTGGGAATGTGAATGGCCTTGCTACCATGCAGAATGCATGAAAGTGGATTATTGTAGGTACAATTAGGTTAAAATTTAACACCCTATTACTCGATCTCCCTAGTGATATATTTTTTATTTGTTCTAGTTTTTTAATGCTTTCTGCTTTCTTTTCCATTGAAATCTTTATCTGTTTTACTTTGTTGTTCTTAATTTTGGGGGACTTTTTAAAATGTTTTTCTGTATTTGAAATCCAAGGTAGCTGAATCTATAGAGACAGTAACTGGATGAATAGTTGCTTGAGGGTATTGCAGGGGAGGGGTGGGAGGGAGAAGGGAATGGGAGGCTAATAGGCGTATGTACAAGAACAAAGAAACTGCTCTAAAACTGATTGTGGTGATGATTGCACAAGGAGGTATTGAAAAAAAAAGATTTCTTTTAAAGTCATGTATCTACATTTTTTACAAAACAGCCTTGTTATCTTCAAAGTACTCTCCATTACACTTAATACATTTGTCAAATCTGTGATTCCGTTCTTGGAAACATTTTTCAAACTCGTTTTACATCATCCTATCAGTGTCCTTTCATGTCCCTCTTCATTCGTGGAAACAAAAAGAAGTCAGAGGAAATGAGGTCAGCTTTGTGGGGCAAGAGAGGCATGCTGCTTTTTTTTTGCCAAAAACTGGTGCAATGAGATGGCTGCGTGAGCAGGTGCATTGTTGTGGTGGCAAGACAAGTCCCCCATCTGCCACAAATCAGGGCCTTTTTGTTGCACACTGTTATGCAATCGTTTCAGAACCTCTAAGTAGAAAGTTTGATTAACAGTCTGACCTGGTGGAATGAAGTCCAAATGCACTATGAGTCAACATTTGCGTCCGTTCGGGAAGTTGACAGGTGTGCTGAAGGAGGTTCATCATCAATCAACATTTCACCTTTTTTGAAAAGAGAAAGCCACTAGTACACTTGGGTTTCCCTCAAAGCCCAGTCTTTGTAAGCTGTGTTCAACATCACAACAGTTTCTGTTCATTCTTCCCAAGCAGGAAACAAAATTCCACAGCCGCACATTGTTCTCTTAAACCTGTCATCACCAGAAAAAATGAGGTTTGAGTGAAATTGCTTTTATGAAAAAATTCACTATAACCAGAGAGAACTTTCCCAAGTGACGCCACTGGGTACACCAACTCAGAGTGAGTTGCTT
>NW_022107431.1:76829281-76842918 GCF_000313985.2 Echinops telfairi
TAAGATAGAATTGGGGTCATGATAGTGGTGGGGTAAGCATTAAATAACTAAAAGAAAGTTGTATGTTTCATCGTTGCTATACTGCACCCTGACTGGCTCATCTCCTCCTCCTCCTGCGACCCTTCTGTAAGGGGATGTCCAGTTGCCTACAGATGGGCTTTGGGTCTCCACTCCACAGTCCCCCTCATTCACATTGATATGTTTTTTGTTCTTTGATGCCTGATACCTGATCCTATCGACATCTCATGATCACACAGGCTGGTGTTGCTTCTTCCATGTGGGCTTTATTGCTTCTTAGCTAGATGGCTTCTTGTTTATCTTCAAGTCTTTAAGACCTCAGATGCTATATCTTTTGATAGTCTGGCACCATCAGCTTTCTTCACCTCATTTGCTTATGCACCCCGCTATGTCTTCAGCGATCCTGTTGGGAAGGTGAGCATCATGAAATCCCAGTTTAATAAAGTGTTCTTGTATTGAGGTAGTACTTGAGTAGAGGCCCAATGTCCACCTGCTACCTTAGTATTAAACCTATAAATATATGCACATAGATCTATTTCCCCATCGTCATATATCAATATATTTACATATGGACACGCCTGTATTTAGACCTCTATAAATGGCCCTTGCCTCCTAGTTCTTTCCTCTATTTAAAAAGGAAGGATTTCTAAGGAGAAAGAAAAAGTAAAACTCCAGATACATCAAAACAAAAATCAGCACAAAACAAACATCAATACAACCCATCAATCAATCGACATGTTAATGACTCAGGAACAGACATCTCTGTGTTTTCCCTCTCTGGTTTCTCTTCGCCCATCTCATTACACTTTGCTCTGTCTTCTTGAGCTGTCCCATGAAATCCTGTTCAGCTCTTTATTTCATCTTTTCTTCCAGCTCTTTAGCGTCTTTGCATTCAAGAAAAAGCTTCAGACTCTCTTCTGACATCCATTTTGGTCTTTTCTTTCTTTCCAGTCTTTTTCATGACCTTTTGCTTTCTCCGTATGATTGGTGTCAGCTCAACTCGGCTGGTCTTCGGTCCTTAGCGATCAGAGCATCGAATCTATTCTTGAGATGATCTCTAAATTCAGGTGGGATATACTCAAGGTCATATTTTTCCTCTCAGGGACTTGTTTTCATTTTCCTCAGCTCCAATCTGAACTTGCATGTGAGCAACAGATGTTCTGTTCCACAGTCAGCTCCTGGCCTTGATCTGGCGGATGATACTGGGCTTCCCCATCATCTCTTTTCACAGATGTAGTCAATTTGATTCCTGTGCGTGCCGCCTAGGGAGGTTCATGTGTATAGTCACAGTCTGTTTTAAAAGTGTATTTACAATGAATAACTTGTTGGTGTTGCAAAATGGCATCATAGGACCTCCAGTGTTATTTCTATCATCGAGGCCATAGTTTCCAATGACCAGTCCTTTCTCTGGTTCAACCTTTCGCATTCCAACCACCATAAATTGTTGATGGAAGATAATGTAGCTCTGGAAATGTTCTTTTTGACCATGTAATTTTTCAGAAGTTGTCTGCCTCTGTCCTCATCTTAGTCTGTCTTACTCTAGAAGCTCTACTGAAACCTGTCCACCATGAGTTCCCTGCTCAGTATCTAAGACACTGCTAGCATTGCTTCCAGCATCACAGCAATACATACACCTCCCCAATACACCAGCTCAACAGAAGAGTGATGTACAAAATCATAGAAATTCTTGTTAAACAAAAATAAAATCAAAATGTAAAGTGATCAGTCATCAACATACCCTCCCTCCAGGCCTATAGACTTACGAAGGCAGTGCTTTCATCTCAGGAAGCTTCCCCCATAGAACTCCACACTCTTCCATTGACCGTGTCAAGACTACAGTGGTGGCACCCATGAAGGATTAAAATTTAGTCCTTTTAAATGTTGAGTTTGGGGAACTGTTTGTTTGAAGGGACAAAGTCAATGATGGAGGGTAGACAGCTTCCCAACAAAATTCTAAGATGGGCCCTTCTATCTTCAGAGAATGAGCAAGGGCCTTATTGTGATGAAGAGGGAAAAAAATAATCTTGGTGCAACTTTCCTGGGCTTTGTCTCACAATGTAGTTTTCAATTTTCTTAAGTCATCTTCCTAATCAGATCCCATGATCAACCTGTGGCCTTTGAGAAAAATCTTATCAAGATTACTCTGTTGGGAGCCCAAAAAACAGTCACCATAACCTCTCTGCCTTGAACCATCTTTGAGGTCATTCTAACCTTCTGTAAAACATTTTACTCATCTGAAACTTGATGTCTGTGTGGGACAGCATTATTATCAACTTTTGGCAAAACTTTAATGAGTGGGACAGATGTCCACTTGAGTTTTGTTAAAACTTTGATCTTACCCGACTTCAAAATCATTATTAATGGCACAAAAAGTATCCCTATTCTGAAGGCACCCTAACAAGACCATGACAAGTGTATTACAGAGAGAACCTGTCTGCAGCCGTCCACTGACCACAGAGATGTGTTTAAATAGCTTTGATTGGAATCAACTGGTGGACTGATGAATTGGAATCCTCGTAGCAATACTTTTGACATGCCCTTATATGTTCCTATGGATAACAAACAGTTACAGAAGCATCTTAGACATATCCAAACACTGTATGGGACTGAGTCACTGGATTTGAAGGACCCTAGTCACTTTCAATGGAGCCCTGGGAGCACAGAGGTTATACATGGGGTTGCGATCCCCAAGGTCAGCTGTTTGAAACCACCAGCTGCTCTATGGGAGAGAGCTAGACCTTTTTATTCCCATCACGACAGTCTCAGAAACTCCCCAGGCAGTCTGACGCTGGCCTATAGGTTCTCTATGAGTCGGCATTGACTGGATGGCAGTGAGTTTGAATCTCTTTCAGAGACATCTAGTTGGCATAAAATAGTCTATAAGGAGAATGTTCTACATCCTAGTTTTAATAAATAGCATATAGAGTCTTAAGAGCTTGTGAGAAATCACCAAGGAAACAAATATTGGTCTCTTGCCTTCTGGAGTGAAGGAGAGTGAGAGAAATCAAAGGTTTGAAAGCAAAGAATCCACAGGACGAATGGCCCACTCAAGCCATAGCCTGAGGCCAGAAGAAGTAGATGATGCCCACCTCCCACCACTAACCTTTCTGACCAGAGACACAGTAGAAGGGCCCAGTTAGAAATGGAGAAAACAGGTAGAACAAAACTCAAATTGATTTAAACCATTTTTGAAAAACAGACTCAACTGAACGGATAGAGACTGGAGGCACCTAAAACTGTCACTCTGACGCCCTTTTACCGGGAACTGTAACCATTCCCGGAGGTTACCTTTCAGTCAAATAATAGACGGGCTTATAAAACAAGCAACAAGAGCACCAGAAACGTATTTCTTCCACCGGCCAACTATGTGACCAGCATTTGCCCCAAAGCAAAGCTGAGACGGCAAGGAAACTGACACTCAGACGTGGAGAAACCTGGAAGCGCTGACACTCAACAATTTGTGCAGAAATTGTTGGGTAAGAAACTAATTTGCTGTGTAAATGTTTACCTAAAGCACCAAAAATACTTTGGCTTTTTTTTTTAATTAAATAAAGATAAATGAGAGCTCTAATCTAGAACTCCTTGGGTAACACTCGTTGGTGAATGAAACCCATAATGATGGAAGACTGTCATTTTTTGATCTCCCTGTTTATCAACCAACAGTCAAATCTCAAATTTGTACTTCTAGGTGAAAGAGAATAAGCACAGGTATGGACTCAAATTATCAAGAGCACGCTCTAAACAACTTGATAAAAACCACACCAAACGAGGTAGTGTGCATGAACACATGTCCCAATTGCTGGGAGAAGGTACGTCCGGGAGACCATGCCTCCAAATCAAAGTCAAGATCGCAAGAAGAAGCTTCCAGAACCACTTGCAATATCTGACTTCCCAAGAACAACAACACCAAAAAGCTAGCTTTGCGTCTCTGTGATTATTAATGCTTTGGAAAACACATCTGAAAAGAGCTGTATTTAAATCAGGCCCTCGGCAGGTTGGCTGTGTTTGTGGAAGCTTCGCACAGCCTGCAGATGTCTGTCTGAGCTGCCACATGGCAGGAACTGGCCCTGGGAGTCCCAGGAGCCCAGCACAGGACCCAAAACTTCTTATGTTGGTGCCGGTTCCAAAACTCCACATCCCTTTCCAGTTCATTACAAACGCCTATTGTTTGCCATATTTATCTGCCATCACTGCTGTTTGTTAGCAAATGGAATGAGAACGGCCAGGACTAAATTTCAGCCTGCCCCCGAACAGTGCAGCGGCGCTACAGGAATTGCGTGACAGATGGTCTTTGAATGATATACAGAACCTCTGCCCTTGGGCCCGCTTTGGAGGAGCTGTTTTGGATTGTTGCTCGTAAAAGTGGGAGGTTGTTGTGTGATATGTGATTATTCCATAATAATTTTAATTATTTTGCCTGTTTTCAAACAATAGTCTCAGCCTTTTTTAATTTCTACACTCACTGAGTTGTGACACGAGCATTCTTTTCTCTGTGTTAGAAGGGATTAAAATCAAGCCCTGTATCCCTGCACATTTTTTTCAAATAATCCATTTTAAATAAATTACCTCGGTCTGGAAAACCACGTTACGTGGCATCCTCCTGGCGTACACACACTAGCAATGAAGGGGGAAAGTAGTCCTTCTTGCGGTGTCTGGTGTGAGATGGTTGCTGTAACAAGTTTCAGAGTAAGCCTGCTCTTCCCCTCTTCTGAGCCAGGCTCTGGAAGGGAGCTTCATTTGCATGCAGGGGCTGAGGGATCCCAGTGGATCTGCTCAAAGGTACACTCCCAGGCAGGCAGACCCGAATCCGATAACCTGCATGTAAATGAGGCTCTCGAAGTGGGGTACAGGCTTCAGGGGAGACATGGAAAATATGCCAGCTCTGTCTCATCCAAATCCAAGAGAAACTTCTGAATGATTTTGTAAAGCAGAAGAGCCCGGGAGAAGCAGATGCTAAACTTTCTAGGCATCTGACAGCATTTCTCTCTACCGGACGGCTTGGGTAGTGAAGCACAGGTCTCAGATTCAGGGCTTTTGGTGGCCCAGCCCAGGGGGCCAGTGGCCTCCAGCTCCCACTGAGCAGAGAGAACTCCCCTTTGGTAAATGCCAAGGCGAACAGGATCTGTATAAAAATAGCAAATCTACAGTGAACCTGAAGCCCAGGGGAATCTGGGAGCAAGTTAATAATATTCCTAAAATGGCCTTTTTTACCAAACATAAGAACGTGTGGCTTTGCCTGGAGTTTGAAACTCGTGAACTTCTGCCCCGCAGCTGAATTCCGGATAGTTTGACAGCCGAGCTTCCCATCAAACTTGGGGCCTTTTCCAAACGGACTGGTCTGGCTCTTTGGTCATAAAACATGAATTCTCTTTTCTCCATGGTCTCCCATTAAGTGATAGCCGCTAAAACCCAGCTCACTTCCTTGTAGTCCATTCCTGCTCCGAGCACCTCCGAGCTGGGGCAGAACTGCCCCCTGGGCCTCCACGGCCACTTCGGCCACATCTTTCTCCTGTTGGGAAACTGGTGGCTTCAAGCCACTGACCTTTTTGAGTTCTCAGCCGAGTGCTTAACCACTGTGCTACCAGGGTTTCTTAACCAATCGATACCACGAACGGTGCTCCCCATGAGAGGAGTTACTGAAAAGGAGGGGAAAGAAATAAAACTCTGATCCTGTGATTTGATAGCGAAATCCCCCGTGGAGTCTTAAGTGCCTCCCAACCGCTGTGGTTTTAATCCAATAACAGCAGCTTCTCGAACAGAGAGAAACCCAACTCACACAGCAGTTAATACTCAAATAAAATTCAGATAACTCCCACTGTGTTGACAAAAAGGATTGGGGAAACGTCCTCTGCTCCTTCCCGAGGAAGACGTGCCTTTGGTGAGATCCAGCCAGTCTGCCCTCCCCGAGAAGTGCCAGGCCAGCGCCCCTCAGCAAGCGCTTGTGTGCAGAGCTTGCTAGTTATGCCGAGCGAGGATCGCCGAGAAAACACAGCAAGTAAGGCTTAGCAGCTCGAGCAGCCACGACCACCTGTCTTTCAGGAAGACATCTCCAGCTCACTGCACGGTGGTTGCGGAAGTGAGAATCCCATCACTGAAATGCTTCATCAACATGTAGGATTGCAAGTAACAATCCCGCCCGTGTTAGCTATCTTAACTGACCAGATTAGCTTTCCTAACTGATGTGCAACTGGGTTCTCAACCTGCCTGCAATAGTAAACCGCTCACTCTGGTACTTGGTTGTTCACGGACTGCCAGAAGAACTAGCCAATCTGGGTCAGAAGTACAACCAGCACACTCCTTGGAAGCAAACATGGTGAGGCATTGTCTCCTCTTGTTTGGGCCAGTTCCTGGAGTGGAACATCCAGCTTGATAAAGTTGAGGATCGACGCAAAAAGGAAGACCCTCGACAAGACGGATTGACACAGTGGCTGCAGCCATGAGCTGAGACCCAGGGACAATGGTGAGGTGGTGCGGGTGCGGGCAGTATTTGGTTCCGTTGTAACAGGGTTACCGTGAATTGAAACCTACTTGATGGCACCTAACAGCAGCATCTTACAGTCAAGTACCACGTTTCCAAATAGGCCAGACCTGACACAGGCCATTTATATGCCTTATCTCCAACACTTACAACACTTAGGTATTGGTTGTCCTCATTATACAATTCAAACAGAGAAAATAAGCCTTATAATGATTCAATGACCTGAGAAGGGTCTCACATACAATAAATAGCAGAGTCAGAATTTGAACCCAAATTTGTTCAGTGCCACTTTTACAGATGTGAAGGGAAGGGACACACATTCATATAAAAGATAAAGCCACTGCCATCAATTCTGACTCAGAGTGACTGTATAGGATAGAACAGAACTGCTCCTTAGGGTTTCTGAGACTGTAAGACTTTACAGGAGCCAACAATTTCATTGTTTACCTATGGAGCAGCTGGTGGCTTTGAACCACCAACCCTGCAGTCCGTAGCCCACAGTGCCATGCAGCCTAGTGGAACTGAATATAAAAAAAGTACATTTCAGCATATTATGAGTTGATTTGTTTGCTTATTTTGAGGCAGGAAACTATATTTTCAGAACAAGACATGTTGTGAATTCTTCACAAATACCAATTAATGGAAATATTCCTTTATAGATATATAGTTGACAAGTAATTGTTAGCCATAATCATGAGACCTTATTTACTATCTCTTCTTGGTCACATCACATGACTGGGTCTAAATTCTACTGAATTTTAAAAATTCTTCCTGGTTTAACAAAAAAATTTCAGCCAGACCAAGTTCACATAGATGAATTCCAGGTAAAAAGAATTATCAGCACCTACTCCTGTAATGAATTCAACAAGTACTAATAAGTACTTTGTCCACAAGGTATACCCATACTCAAATCTTCTGACAAAGTAATATGGCAAAAGCAAGTAAAATAAAAATAACTTCTTAAGCTCAATGAGGTATGATAACCCAACTGAGAAAAAGATACTTTACACATTGACTAAACAAGAGGATGAAAGGGTGGTTATTCTACGTTCAAATACCCAACTTCATCTTGTGTTTTGTCAATGAATTTTCTCGTGTCGTTGTATCTAATACATAGGATTTAGAAAGTAATGCATTTTCACATCAACACACGAAAGAAAACACAACTATTTTCTTCAAGATAATCACTGGAAGATTCTATCCATGATCTAAAAATAAACTGCGTGGGTCAACAGTAACAAAAGTATCTTCGATATTTGGTCATTTCAAAATGAATAGCTATATTCTTCGCCACATTTCCTGAGAGGATTTTTTTTGTTGGTTTGGTTTGGTTTATTAACATTCACAGTCAAAATGTGACATTCTGTCAGGACCCTGGACAGCTCCATGGACAGGAAACTTCACAGTTAAGAGGTTGCGCAAAGGGCTTTTATTCTGATCCACAAGTGAATTCCACTCAAGCATAAAGGAAAAATAAAAATAAATAGGAATTAGAGGGCAACTCAGAGAGGCATTCCAGTGGAACAGAAAATACCACCATTAAGTCCTAAATGCAATTTACAAATACTGCATTTAAATGTTCTAATTGTTGTTCCTAAAAATGAGGCTAATGGAATTACACTGGAACCAGCCCTTTAATCATACACAATTTTGCTGACCAGTGTCTCTGTGCAGCCAGTCCTGAGATCCTGCTCCCATTTGTCACCTTGCCAAACCTTGAATCCAATAAGGAAAGGCTTTTCGTTCCTCTTCACGTTCCTCCCCTGGGTGGGGAATAGAAGAAGGCAGTGGCAATTCGAAGCACTCCATGTTTCATGGTCAAATTGGCAGATCAATGTGATATCGCTTCTAGAGACGCACAAAGCAGAGGGGGGCCCTGGAAATGATCGGAGCCAGTCCTTCCCGAATCAAATCATTGTCAAATTAAGGAACGTTCTGAGAAATCAGAGTCTACTCGCCACATGGCTCAGCCTTTTTGGTTCCCGGGGCCTGCAGGGAGAAGAGGTGACGGAGTCTCCCAGTGAGCTGCTGGACAGATGACCGCGGGTGTCTCTGAATCAAATGAAAATGGTTATTGTATACCAGGAATCTAGGAATGGAGTTCTTGAATGACAACTGCTTGGTGTTTTTCCATTTTAATGAACCTATAACCTCCCAGAGACTTCCACCTAAGACCAACTGTCCAATCTGTTTTAATCCATCTGATTTCAAAGCAGGACTTTGAATCTGTCCATTCACTTTTCACCCTGCTGATAGCTCACATTTGGACACCAGACAGATCGGATCAGACTTTACAACTTAACAAGATTAGTCTATATATACATATGAATTGCCTGGGGATCTATGCCATTCACCTGGGGAATCTTACTAAAATGTAAATTTGGGTTCAATACATCTGTGGTAGAAATGTACATTTTTAGCAAGGGGTTGAACCATAATAAACTGATTCAATCCCTATTCCAAAGTTCTACAGAGAAGCTACTCCCATGAGGGTAAAGGTCCTTCTAAGCAATGGAAATACAAAAGGGTTTCAAAGGTTTGTGGGGAAATTTCATTTTCTTGTAATTCCACTTTTCCATGGTCTTTTTGAAGCCTCCACATACAGAGATTGGAGAGACAAATATAACCATCAATAGTTCAAAATGAGAATTAGTATGTAACAACTATGACACACACACACACACACACACACACACACACACACCACCCAGTGTTACCAGTGTGTGCACTTCACAAGAGAAGCCCCTCAGGTAAAGGTCTCACTCAGTCACGAAGACCCCAGGCAAATCTTTACTCGACACCACTGCTCTTGTGGGACCATATTCTCTCCTGCTGCTCAGCCTGAGCGCCTTCCATGGGACACGGCGCCACTCCTTTGGGAAAGGCAGGTCTTCATCAACCATCTAAAATCGTCTTGGTACCAAGGCTGGCCTGTGGTCGAGCAGGAGGATAACAGCTGGTGTGTTGCTCAGTTGGGGGTCCTAAGGAAACCTTGTCGAATTCACTGATGGCCACGCTCTGTCTTTCCTAGATCATCCTGAGAATTCAGATGCACTGGCATGAGGCCAGAGTGAGTCTGACCGGGAGAAAATTCCAAGCATCTCAAGAGGCTCCTTAATCCCCATGGAAAGGCTTTGAGCCATGCCATCCTACCAAATTGTGCAGCTGTCATCAGACATGCCTGGATCTTTAAAAAAAGGAATAAAAAAGGGTATACAGAACAGAGATGGATAAGAAGTGAATGCAAGAGAAAAAGTTGATAGGAAGTGGGGTTTGATTTCATGACTCCAAGGTTATTGGCTTGGGATGATAGATAGGCAGCGTTATTTTGACGTGTTGAGCTTGCTATATTTATAGGGCATTCTGGTGGCCCTGTGTTTCTAGAATACAGCTAGATATGAGAGTCGAATGCCGAATGGAAGCCAGGGTAAACAGGCCAACCCCTAACAGCTTGAGGGGCCAGAAAGTGAAAGTCAAGTTCCTAAGCTAAAGCAGGCTGAGACCACACAGCTACCCATTGAGGAAGATGGTTGCAGACACATGTGAGTGGATCCCACAACCACTCCCCATTTGTGTCATTGTGCCAGAGAGTTCAGCTCTGTGATCTTACTGCTTTGGGGAAGAACATTAAATCAGATCCATACTAAAGATGCAACCAAAAGGTAAGATGGGAAAGAAGGTTAAGAATGAAGCAGAGGGCCTTATTTACAATGGAAGCAGGTTCAAAGACATCCACGTTCTGTTTATTTGGAACTCATTTTGCGCTGAGAACCAAGAGAGGAACAGAAGGGACCTCTATGCAACCGACCTCTCGGCCAGCCTCACTAATGACCACAAAAGAAAAGGCTTCCTGCAAGTCTTACTCAGGACCTAGCCTTCCTCTTATTGAGCCCTGGTAGTGCGGTGGGTGATACATTGGGCTACTAACCACAAAGTCAAGAGTTCAAACCTGCAAGCTGCTCCAAGGGAGACAGACGAGGCTTTCTGCTCCCCTACAGATTTACAGAAACCCACCGGGGCTGTTCGAACTGCCCCTGCCCTACAGTGCTGATTTGAGTCCAATCTGAGCCAATGGCAACGAGTTTGAGCCTTTCTCTACAGAAATGCTAACAAGCTTATGAGGTGGTTTCTAAATGAAAAGCTCACTGGGGGCAGCACGTTAAAATCAGAGTCGCTCTTCATCTCAGAGATCCACCAGATTGTGAAAGATCCACCTCATTTTCCACCCACAAAGACCTGTTGCCAAAGGTTCGTTGGACGTCCATTCAACAAGGGAAATGAGACAGCCATTTCTACAACTCTGTCATGCTTGCCACTTACCCCTGCGTGCATAACTCTGCTCTGAGAACCTCATTCACTTCCAGCCTGACTGCTTCCAGACGCAGATGTTTCAGATTTGCTGTGTTATAAACACTTAACTTTTCATCTTTGAGGGAGACTTTATCTAGCAACTTTCTCCCCCTTCTGTACCCTTAAGCTATTTGTAAATACCATGACATTTTTTCAAAAATGAAATGTACAGTTTATTCTTTTTTTTAAAAAAAGTAAAAGTGCATCAATAACAATCATAAGTGGCAGCTGGTGTAACTTGTAAGTGTAACTGCAAGAGGAAACAGGGGAACTAACTTGTGAAAACAAACAAAAGAAGGGAAAAAAATCACAACAGCTTAGGATCATTTAGAGTAGGAACCCCCCCCCCCAAAAAAAAAAAAACCCTGGTGGCATAGTGAATTACAGGATGGGCTGCTAACCTCAAGGTCGGCAGTTTGAAAATATCAGCCGCTCTGAGAAAGATGAGGTTTTCTACTCCTGTAAAGATCTGCAGCTTCAGAAACCCACGGGGGCAGTTCTACCCTGTCCTATTGGGACGAGTTTGAAAAGCACCCTACATACTGCAACAGATCCCTGACGGTCCCAAAGCTCAGTGGGATGGCCTAACAATCACACACAAAAGAAGCCAGTACATGTGGTATAGTTTAAAGAAGGCAGAGACGTTCATAATACAGACTACAAAGAGAGGAAACTTACAGCTTGGTCTATTGAGCCCTTCAGAAGCATTTCTTAGGGATCAATTATGTGCCAGGTGACATGGTAGGTGTAAAGGACATAGAGAACCAAGAATGAGATGGTGGCTGTCTTGGGGAACCCTTGATTATCTGGAGAGTGCAGCTGTTCTGTGGGAGTCCTCCTCTGCAAGGTGACCTTTGAAGAGCTCTTAGAGAGGATACTAACTAAAATGATGTCAAGGTTCTTGGATATAAATGATTCACTTTCTTCATTGGAAAACTCCGGTCTGTGTTACTGAGAATGGATTGGCTACTTCTGTTGTAAAACAAGAGGAATTTTGCCTGTGATTTTCCCGTTGTAATGGCTAATTTTATGGCTTTTCGCTGCCATCGGAGACGGCCATATCTTACAGAGTAGAACTGCTCTGAGCCCCAGTGGCATAGTGGGGAATGCATTGGTTAGCAGTTCAAACCCACCAGCCACCTCTTGGTAGAAAAGTGAGTCTTTCTGCTTCCATAAAGATTTACAGCCTTGGAAACCCTGAGAGGGCAGTTCCAATCTGCCATATAGGGTCCATCAGATCTGACTTATGGCAATGAGTTGGGTGCTGGAATCTTTGTGGGACCAATTTGCAGGCCTTTCTTTCACAGAGCCACTGAACTGGGTCAAACTGCCAAGCTTTAGGTCAGTAACTAATCACAAACTGAGATTTTAGTTGTATATCAAAAACACCTTTAGTTATATAAAACAGCAGCTTCTAAAGATTCTGACAAGAGCCAGACAAGAGTGCTTTTGAGTACTTAGAATGCATGATGTTTGTTCAAGTCAGTAACGTAATCCCCAAAGTGTTGAATCTAAAGCAAGAAGCTGCTTGATCTAAGAAATAAAAACCTGGTTCTTTCTGACCAGCATCCTACTCCATCTGTTTGGAATTCCACAAAATAAATCCTAAACCATGGTTCCACGTTGTGGTTTACAAACCAATTATATCAGAATCCCAGGTTCCCGAGCCTCATCACAGAGGCACTGGGAGGGAATCTCTGGAAATGAGTTCCTGGCATGTATATGGAAGAGGGTAACCAAAAACAAACAGAAAAAAGCTACTCTGATTGGAACTTTCATAGTATGCATTCTTCCCACTAGGTGAGCATCAAACATCTCATTCTGAGTTAGTGCATCAAGTGGCATCGCCTGGGAAGGTTAGTCACAGCGAATTTTTTTATCCAAACAGTTTCACTCAAATCTAATTTCTTTTGTGATGGCTGATTAAAGAGAACAGTGTGTGACTGTGGAATTTTGTTTCCTGCTCAGGAAAAATGCTGCAGAAACTGTTATGATGTTGAACACAGATTACAAGGACAGCGCTATAGGAAGAACTCAAGTATATGATTGGTTTTCTCATTTCAAAAAAAGGTGAAATGTTGATTGATGACAAACCTCATTCTGGACATCTGTCAGCTTCCCTAATGTACAAAAATGTCTACTCATAGTGCATTTAGACTTTGTTCTGCCAGCTCAAAGGGTTAATTAAGCTTTCAATTTAGAGGTTCTGAAAAGATTGCATGACTGAGTGCAACGAATAAAGGCCTGATTTGTGGCAGATGGGGGACTGGTTTTGCCACCATGACAATTCACCTGCTCATGCAGCCATCTCAGTGTGCCAGTTTTTGGCAAAAAACAGCATGCCTCTCTTTCCCTGCACACCTAACTCACCTGATCTGGCTCCATGTGACTTATTTTTGTTTCCTCGAAAGAAGAGGGACATGAAAGGACAGTGATTTGAGGATGTAAAAGAAGTGAAGAAAAATGAGGGAGGTGCTGTCATCCATCCAAACAGATGAGTTTGAAAAATGTTTCTAAGAATGGAATCACAGATTTGACAAATGTATTCAGTTTAGTGGACAGTATTTTGAAGAAAATAAGGTTGTTTTGTTAAAAAAACCACTTAAATACATAGCTTTGAAAAAAAATTCCTGTTTTGGGGGGGTACCTCCGTGTGTGTGTGTGTGTGTGTGTGTGTGTGTGTGTGTGTACCAGGATGTGTGTGTACCAGGAACTCATCTCCAGATGTGATATATATAATTTATACATATATAATTTTATATATATTTCTATTTTATATGTAATTTTCTAT
>NW_022107431.1:76843582-76846732 GCF_000313985.2 Echinops telfairi
AATAATTTATAAATTATCAAGGGTTCATGAGGGAGGGGTGAGGGAGGAGGGAAAATGAGGAGCTGATACCGAGGGCTCAAATAGAAAGCAAATGTTTTGAGAATAATGATGGCAACAAATGTACAAATGTGCTTGACACAACGGATGTATGTATGGATTGTGATAAGAGTTGTACAAGCCCCATAAAATGATTTTTTAAAAGAATGAAACAAATAAAAAAAGATCTCTGAGGGATTTAGGGAAGAGAAATTGGGGACCAACAAACAGGTTCCTCTAAGACACCAAGAACCATATTAAGAACTATAGGAAATGGATACTTAAATGCTACAAGAGCATGGCTTTTGTCCTAATTTTAAAAAAAAAAAAAGTAAAATCTAGCTGGGCAGCGGCAGGGAGGCAGAGGGGAAGAGGAGAGGAGGCACTATTTCCAAAGCCTGCCAGGCACACATCATCACCACAAACGTCAACCAGGCAACGATCACCATCACTCCTCATCTGTCAGTTGATCATACTATGGGGGCTTGTGGGATGCTATGATGCTAGAAACTGGTATTTCAAATACCAGCGGGGTCACCCATGGTGAACCGGTTTTCAGCAGTTCCCAAACTAAAACAAATTGGGAAGGAGGATCTAGTGATCTACTTCTGAAACAAGCAAACAGACACAACATGGCCAGTGAGAACATCCCAGCAGAGGAACATTGTCTGAGACAGTGCCAGGCCTGAAGTTGGACGCTCCAATCCCACAGCGGCTGCAACGATGCACAGGCCAGGCTGTCCTTCCTTCTGTTGTCATGGGGCCTCTAGGGGGTGGAACTGACTTGATGGCGCGTAAGAGCAATATGCCATAAATCAAGATTAAGAAATACATGGATGTCACAATTATTCAGAGAAGAAAAATGAAAATGGAAAACATTGAGAAAGGTTTCTGAGAATCCATGCACTTGGGCTTTGAAGGATGGGGGCAAAACGAGTCTTTGAGTGCATATGAAAGAAGGATGGACACTTCCGCGTGCCACTGCGTGTGAGTAGAGCTGTCTCCACGGCTTTCTTTTTCCCTTTTTGTTTTGTTTGTAATGATAAAGGAGGACCTCTGTTAGCTTAAAAATGTGCACACAACAGATACACTGATTTCAAAAATTTGCTATTCTCAATCTCTGAGCAATCTGCAGTTCGTCTAGGTTTTTAGAAGCATTTTGAAAGAGTAAATAGGAGAAAAGAGGGGAGGCTGCTGTAGGCAGACAAGATGCTAACAGAGATCAGCAACTTCTACTGATGATGATGCAACAGAAGAGCAAGGAAGAGTCAGCAACATGGGTTTATTCAAAGTTGGGAAAAGACAGCCGTTCCTCCCTACCCCAGAGCCCAGAATGCATCACATGTTCTTTTAATGGACAAATTCCCCACCATTGACCCCTCCCCTGAATTCTCTATTGGTTCCAATCTCTTCATTTCTGAATAAAAATATAAATAAAGGAACTAATAGCTAAAAATAAAGCCATAAAGGCAGTTTTACTTATACAGTCCTCTATTGATGTGTGTGTCCTTAATTGAGCACTTACTACTGCTTCGAGTGCTAGAGACACAGCTGTGTACCAAAGAGATAAAATGCCAACAATTCTGAAGTGCTTATTCCAATGTAAAGAAAATTTTCTGAATAGTTTTCATCTTTAAGAGACAGAGAGAGTGAACGGGGTAAACAACGCTTTGGCTATACTGTAGTTTCAAATTCCCTATATAGCAACAGAGTGAAGTAAACATCGATTTAAAAAGAAAAATCTCTCCCACAGGAAAAATTGACTCTTCTGAAATGGAATTTAGGGGCATAGCCCTTCTCTGCTGGTCCGCTGTGAGGGACTTCCTCTTCGGCTTTCCAGTCAGCAGCCCTGTTGTCTCTTCCTGAAGACTCTGGACTTGCCTGGCTCTCTCCCTCCCTCTCCCTCGCCCTGACCTCAGCCAGAGGCTCGCGGTCCTCGATTCGCCCAAGGCCATGCATCTCGGCAGCTGTGAACCCAGAACATAAGTTATGCCAGCTCTCCCCGACTGAGGAGACTGCGGTTCTGCGGAACTAAGAAAGAAGGTTCTCATTTGCCTCAGTGGGCCTCAGAGGACACAGCTCACGCCAAGCCCACGAGCATGCGTTCTGGTTCATGAGCTTGTCTTTTAAAAGAGAAACCTAAAACTCTTTTCTTCTCTTTAATGAATTATTCTGGGTTTGCACTGAGACCACAGCTCCCGCTTTATTTTCAGTTGTCTTTTTCCATAGCTCCTTTTAGAAAGAGAAATAGGAAACGTTATCTAGCCCCTAGGAAGAAATATGTACATACATTCAAAAAGCAGTTTCATGCAACCTTAATAACCTGAATTCTATTTCCCTTTCTGTACATGATGGATGAAATTACTTTGATTATGCTAGCTTTCCAATTACTCATTCATGCCAAGAAAGCTGGCCCTTGAAACCCAGTCACCTTGTTTATTTCTTTCCCACCTTGCCCTTCACAATCAGAAAATCAAAGAGCACCGGAGCCGGAAGGAGCTTCTGAGATCCCCAAAGGAAGGATTAAACTTAAAAGTCATACATATTGATTGACCCGGGTTCTCTAAAATTAAACCTGAGTAACTATTTCAATACCAATGTTTGGGCTATAAAAACCGATTTGGAATCGCAGAGTGTTACCTCCTTATGAAATGCTTGGTAAATATACTACCTGGTTGTCAAAGATTTCATCGTTGATATGCTAGGAAAAGAACTATTCCTGTGACTGTGTTCCCAACTCCAAATTGTGTTCGTTGTCGCCCGAGAGCCTGCCACCCACAGAAGGGGGCTGGGGCCGGCGGGGGTGGGCGGTGGAGGGGCAGCTCCGAGTCCTCCATCCTGGCTTTATCCAGAAATCCTCCACATTCTGTCTCTCAAATGGCTTGGTTCTCATGTGCCACCTCACGTCAAGAAAGTCTCTACATGAAAAGGAAACGAGCTTCCGCAAATGAAATCCAAAAGCCCAGTCAACAGTGACAGCTCCCGCCTAACCACAGTTGACTGTGGACTCAGCATGCGTCTTGCCTCCGGTGTATCGCTGCCCGACGGGCTCTGCACCAATGATCTCAGGGCGCACCAGGCGGCTGTCCCAGGAGCCAACCCAAAGGGATGCGC
>NW_022107431.1:76847349-76868853 GCF_000313985.2 Echinops telfairi
GGGTGTCTGGTGGGAAAGCAAACAAGCACATAAATCAAATCACAGTGTATGAAGCTGGATGGTCATTATTTTAATGGTGTCTGTACACGCTAGAAGGCGCCCTGGTGTGTAGTGGTTACGAGTTGGACTGAGATCCCCACGGTCAACAGTGAAAGACCACCAGAAGGTCCTCGGGAGAAAGATGGGGCTTTCTACTCCCATAAAGAGTTACAGTCTTAGAAACTCCCCTGGGGGTGGGGGGTTCTACCCCAGGCTGTAGGGTCACTATGCATCGGCATCAACTTGCTGGCAGCGAGTTTGGTTCGGTCTTTGAACCAGCTGAACAGGAGCCCAGAAGAGCCACAATCTAGCGCCGGGAGAGAAGGCCCCACAAGGAGGCCTCAGCAGCCCTCCAGGTCCAACGCCAAGGATGAAGGGCAGGAAGACAAGAAGGTGTGGCTGGACCAGCTTCGTGATTATCCTGAAGCACATGAGTGGCCAAGAAGTCACTGACCTACCACTGTTGACCAATAAATCATTTCACTTCCTTGAATAGTTTCCCCCCGCCCCCTCTGGCTCATTTAACAGATAATTCTTGAGCATGAACTCTGAGCTCATCACTGTTCAGCCAAAGATAAACCTTGAAGTCATCTGAGTCTTCTAAGGCTACAGATCTGCTGCCCTGGCCCTCCAGCTTGGCAGGGAGAGAGCCACCCCCTGCATATTGCTACAATGGCCCAATCATTCCCTGAGCAAATAGTGTCTCTCAGGATGACATGTGGCATCTGCTATGGGGATTTTCCACCAAGAATCAGCAATGGAATTTTTTTTAAGTGCAGAAATAGATAACACAAGTAAGGAAAAGAGTTAAAAAGGAGGCTCTTGAAAACATTTAAAATAGCTGCTCAGCACTGAAAATCAGCTTAAGGGATGGCAAATGCAAATGTGAGCCCAGACAGGCCCAGCTCAGTTTTGCAAATCCTTTGGTAATGAAAATAGATCCGCACTTTAATTTTTCAAACCAGAAACCTCCCTGAAGCAAGAAAGAACAGAGGAAACAGAAGGAAAGTGTTCTACAACGAAAGTGGATTTTGCATTTGATGTTTTGACCGAGCTCAGTCAGGACCAGGCTCCTGAAAACTGAGAAGGAGGCTTGGGCACGGCTGGTACACCAGGCCTGCGGGCTCGTCTGCTCAGGTCAGTACTGCCCTGTCCAAAGCCCTCAGCAGCCCAGAGTCCCTGCAGCTCCCCTCCCCGCTCCACCCCAGCTTCCACACCAAACCCTGCTATCTGGGAAGGAAATCAGTACATTCATGTACACCAAGATATAAAAGATGGGTGCCATCTCTTCTACTGTTGTTTCGCCGTTAGGTGCCATCAAGTCAGTTCCCGCCCCTAGCGACCCTCTGGACAGCACAGGGACACTGGGCCCGCTCCTGCGCCTTCATTGCCATTCTCCTAACGTTGGAGCCACTGCGCCCACCCATCTCGTCGAAGGCCTTTCTCTTCTTTGCTGCCTCTATTTTTCCAAGCACGGAGTCCTTCCCCAGGGAGCGGTATCTCCTGATCGCATGCCCAAAATATGGGAGACTAAGCCTCACCACCCGAAGACATGCCCCTAGCGACGAAGAATTTAAAATGGTTTTCTCTGATTTGTAGTGACTCATAAGTCACCACAGATGATGACGCTTCGAAAGTTTCATGGGAAAATCTTATGATCTTTTTCATTCCATTTTTCCCATGAATTTTTAAGCCCTCTCTCTACAACAGTGCATATAGAGGACGCCAAAAAAAACCCCAAAACCTCACTGCCATTGAGTGGGTGCTGACAGAGTGATCCTTTAGGATAGGGGAGAGCGGTCCCTGGGAAGTTCTGAGACTGCAATTCTTTGGGGGCATAGGAAACCCCATCCTTCTCCCCCAGGGGGCACAGTTACAGAAAATGTTTACACATTAGGACTGAGCCACTGGCTATGAAGGCTAAAGATGGTAGCCTCAAGGAACATCTAGGTCAGTTGGCAAAACACAATTTCTAAAGATAAAGTTCTCCATCCTCATCTGGGCAGAGGGAATTCACCAGAGGCTGGAGAATGACCATCTTTGGACCACACAGGCTGGTTTGCTTCTTCCTTGTGAACTTAACTGATGCCTCATTTAGATAGCTGTTTGTTTGAAACTAAGCCTTTAAGATCCCAGCCGCTATTCCTTCTGACAGCTGGGAACAAGCTTTTCTTCACCACCCCTTGCTATGGTGCCCAGATCTTCAGTGATGGCTTCATGAAGGCAAGTTGGCGTACATACTGTAATAGACAAAATGTTCTAAATGTTGAAGAAGGAGCTCTGGTGGCAAAGGGTGGTAAGCACTGGGCTTCTAACCAAAAGATCACCCGGCAGAACCCGCCGCTGTTCCCAGGGAGGAAGAAGAACCCTGCTCAACATTTCCATCACCCTGGAAAGCCCTATGGAGCAGTGCCCTACATGCTCGTAGGATTTGGAATCCATTCATTGTCAGGGGCTCATTTCTTTGTAAGTGTGGAAGGGAAACACCATTTCCCTGGCTGACAGGCAGCGGCCTTTCTGATGTTATGAAAACCCAGGTAACTGCTTCATGAGGAAGGGACACAAAACAAAAAGTCTAAGGGTATATTCCCAGTAGGTGCTGAAGAAATCGGGACGTAAAGAAGCAAAACGAAGTGCCCTGAGTTCTGAAGAAAGTGGTGGTGACAAGCGAGAGATGCAGAAAATGATAGGCCCGGGGGAGCTTGTAGGAAAGAGACCTTGGAGAAGCTGATAAGTAGTTCTGTGAATTAGAAATGAAATATTGGCTTAATCCTTCAAGAGCTACGAGCAATGTTTGGAATTACTTTTTCTTCTGGCTACAGCACTGAGTTTCTTCAAATCTGAGGAAAGGCCACACGGACTTCTGGCATCTTCAACAGTTTAGTTGAGGTTGCTCTAACTCTTTGATACATTTATTCTTTCAAATAGCCCTAAAAAGTACTCTAAAATGCTCATTGTGATTCTGGGTGAGACGTCTTAATGCTGACTGGTTTTTTATGCAAGTAATGCATGTGTTATACTTTTTTTTTTTTTTGCAAACCACATTATTTACATGTGTGTGTTATATATGGAAAACATGGGATATTTAACCCTCATAAATTAAGCATCACTATATCTAAACCCTCCCAAGGATAGTCTGTTTTCCAACCAACATACCTATGCACATCAGTGGAGAATGGATGTTCACTATTCTTACATATTAGTGGGTAAAACCTCTCTCCCCACTACCTACTTGTCAGCTTACTGCACTGTGGGGACTTGTGTGCTGGTATGATGCTAAAAGCTACATTGCCAGCAATCCAAATACCAACAGTCACCCAGGGTTGACTGGTTTCAGCAGAGCCCCCAGATGAGGATAGACCAGGAACAAAGGCCTGGTGATCTACTTCTGAGAATGAGCCAATGAAAACCTAATGGATAACAACAGAATATGGGTCCGTATGGAATTAGAAAATGAACACAACACACAAGCCGCAAACAATCCTGAAGAGGGTGTAGGACAAAGCAACACTGTATTCTGTGGAAAATAGGTTTTCCATGAGGTGGCGACCACTCAACAATAACAACAAAACCATCTCTGTAGAGTTTTGGTGAGGTTCTTTCACCGTGCCAAATACTTCCCACAGGTGATCACTGCTTATCAAAGAGTATCCTACAAATAGTACTAGAGACTCATGACCACAGGCCAGATCTTGCGATTAGCCCAGGTTGACTTCAATAGTCCCGAGAGCATGTAGAAGCCAATTGTGGCAGTTACATAATGTCAGCTTGCGAAGGGGTGAAGCCTAGCCTGTCAATCAGGTTGCAGCTTGATGATCTCATTTGGAGGTTTGACGAAGATAAATAGCTCATTGGAGGCCAAGATACATACTCTCTGCTTCGTCTTCCTGCTGACAAGACACATGGAACTACACCGATAGAACGAGAGCCCTGAAGTTGGAGGAGCCACATGGAGACCCATGCCGGCACTGAGATCCTTCCACTGCTGTGACTGGATCTGCAAGACTTTCCACCCACTGGCCTGTGCTCTTCCTGCATTCGGCATTATGGCATGGCTGCATGAGTCTAAAGAGGAATTATGGACTAGTGTTGGACATATGGGCTAATATTGGACTTACGGACTTGATCTGAACTGGGCTGGGATGTTTCTCGATATACTATTGCTCTTTTATATAAAGCTCTTTTTTGTTTCCCCAGTCTGCCCAGACTAACACGTCAATGTACGTTCAGTGCCACCAAACACAGAATAAGGTGGTTACCTTCAGTTAAGCTGTCCATGAGGTCTGAAGGGAATGACACACACACCCTCTGGTGCCTTGTGACTTTGGTCCTTCCCTATGGCCTTCCTGGCCTGCGCCTAAACAGGGGCTCTGCTCATGGCCTCCAAGAGGTGGCAGGAACAGCCCCTCTCCCTCTGTTTCAACCAGCCCTAAAAGCAGCTTCACCCCAACATTACACCTCTTGCAGCCTGGCCTCCCAATCGTGGGTTCCCTTGTCCATACCAGCTTATTTTTGACTGTCCACACCTGTTGTTTTATTGGAACGTCTCTGCTCTACCATATTTGGACTTGACTTTAAGAGTAGCCTTCATCAGTCTCCTTGCCTGACTTCTTACAATATCACTAACCAGTGGTCTTCTCCACTGCTTCATGAAATCAGAACACTACTGTCAACTCCCTGCTGTATTTGTCATTTTGTTTTAAAGGATCATTTTTATTGGGGGCTCTTACAGCTCCTATCACAATCCATACATCAATTATATCAAGCATATTTGTACATGTTGCCATCCTTCTTTTCTAGACTTTTACTTTCTGTTGAGCCCTTGGTATCAGCTCCTCTTTATTTGTTATCTTTTTTTAAAAAAAGCTAACATTTAGTGTCTCCAAATCCTTTCATCAAAATAAATACATAGTTCATTCTGGGGCTGGGGCTGCCAAGCTATTTCTGCCTTTCTCCTATTCAGAGGAAATATGGAGAAGTTTAGAGAATAAGCCAATATGGCCCCAACTCAAAGATCCCCCATCACCAAGTCCTGATGATCGGCTGAGGTAAAGCCCCACACCTCATCACCTGCTCCCTTTATCTCTTCCACCTTAGTGCATCAAACGTCTAAGTGTGCACTTTCCCAGGTAGGCAGGGATAGTTCGTGGCATAGGTCAGCCAATGAGATAGCAGAAGTCTGCCATGGGGGACCCGTGGCCTGGGAAAGTATTTGGATTCCTGATCAAAGACAGTGAGCTCAATACCTGAAGTTAGAGAAGCTATGTAGTAAACAGCAGGCAACAGGTAGAGGGAAATTGTGCCATGACATCGTCCAGCTACTGAGCCAAGCCCAGCAGCTGCTGCCTCCCTGACCAGTTGTTACCTGACAAGCGGAAAGAACCCTGCCTACGTGAGCCCCAGTGTCTGCTATCTGCAGGAAAACACACTCCTAATTAATACATCAGAGCCACCAACTGTCTTCCAGAGTTCTCCTTAGAAGTTGCTTCGTCCTTTCCTCACTTTGAAAAACAGAGCTTTGACTTAATAACCTTTATTGCTCTGAGGCATAACTCATTTTTGCCTTTTGGCATGAAGCCACAGGGAGCACATTTTTAGATCATGTGTACATTCACATTTGGTAATGCCTATCCCTACTTGACTTGGTAGATAGTTACTATCATTATCATACACTTATTAAGAAAAACATGTAAAATGATTGCTTCAAACAGTTTGTGGGAGAATTCCATTTTCTTTTCATCCCATTTTTCCATGAATTTCTGCAGCCCCCTTGTATATTTTCTTTAAGGAAATAAATATATCATTGTACACATTACTTATATTTCACTGATAATATATTACTATATTATCAGAAAGATCCTAGTTATTATCTTTTCTTTTTCTCCCCTGATATCTATTTGGCACCAAAGTAGCCATGCAGTAAATATTTGTTGAATAAAATAAATAAATGAATCTTATGTAAAACATAGAACCGCTTATTTAAAATTAGCCGATCAGACAAAAAAAGATATGTTTTTAATGAGTGTGGTATTAAGGGGTCAGTCTAAATGAAGGCTTCATCCTGACATCCTGCACAAGCAGCCTTTTAAAAGATGGTAATTGGTTTTTAAAAATAAATTACATTATTTTGTTATTTCAAATTCCCCATAGGCAATTAGACTGGTTTTTCAAAATGGGGGTCTGGGAAGATAAGTGACTGTGGTAGGCTCCGGTCTTGGTCAAAGTCCTTCTGAAACACCCTGTCTGGGGCGAAAGTCAAAGCTCAAGGAGCTCTCCTCTGCTGAAGGGTCAGGAGCAGGATGCTGCCCCGTAACTTGGCCGTTCGTTTGTAAATCTCTTTCAGAGCTACTCTTGCCACTCGCATCCTCTAGAAGCAGGCGTCCTCAGAGCTCCTCTATGCTGTGTGCTTTAAGCCAACAAAAGCTTTGAGATTTTTTTTTAATCTCCTGTGCAGGAAAAAATAAATAAAATAATATCGGGTAGTATGTGGGACATTTTGTAGTCAGAGAATCCATATTAAAAACCTCCTAGGTTTCTCTGGTGGGGAAAACAAGCAGATCGCCCTGTTCATTCCACACAGCCGTGGCATCTGGCCCAGAGAGAAATTCCTCAAGGCCAGACCTGGATTAGTGACGGGGTCTGCCCGCTAGCGCAGGAGGCCCGTCAGCTCTCATGCCTACCCAGGCCTGCCCCACAGGGCACTGCTGACTGCGTGCCAGAAGCACTCAGTGCTCACGGGAAACGCAGGGTGCACGAAGCCAAGCCCTGAGCACACCCCCCACCCAGGAAAACAAGCCCCAGACCCCAGGTTCCACTACAGAACTCTGCTCAGCAGACTTCCAAGTCAGATTAGGGACAGCCCGGCCCTTGGGGCAGAAAGCTGCTCCCTGAGGCTAAGGAAACGCATTGCCATGGAGCCAACTACACACACGTCCATTTCCTCAAGGTCCCCATGGGTCAGCGGTCCAGCCATGGCTTGGCTGGGTCTTCTATTTCAGAGTTTCCCAGGAGGCTGCTGGGATCTTAACTCAAGGCTTAACTGAGAAAGGATCATCGGCTTCCAAGCTCAAGTGGCTGTCAGCAGGACTCAATAGTATCTCATAGGCTCTCGGACGGGGGACCTCAGTCTCTTCTGAGGTGCCCAGCAGACACAGCTCCATGTCCATGAGCCTTTCCCTAGGGCAGCGTCATCAAAGGCAGTGAGGCAGACCTGCTCAAACCGTAATACTTCTTTGCAGCCTACAAGCATCGCAATCTTCTTCCCCACCCCTGACATAAGTCCAGTCACTCTGTTCTACTAATTTTAATACTGAAGCATCTATCCAATTTGCTGCTCTTCTTCACTCCCAACGGTGTGTTCTCTATACAGAACCCTTTCAATAGCTTCATAACAGGTCTCCTCCTCCCAGTTTTAGCTGTAAAGATTTAACAACGAGCTCTATGGGACAGGTGGGGTGGGGTGGGGTATAGGGGAGGGTATGCTCTGATTCGCAGCTTTTTCTGGTTTCTCATAGGGTTGCTATGAATCGGAATCAACTGGATGGCATAACTACTCCCACTCTAGCAGATTTCAAGCTAGCAAAATGATGTGGGTGATCAGAGGGTGGGGAAGAGACATTCAGTAGTACACCGCTCTATGAGTTCGGTAGAGCTACAGCACCTCAAGAGGGTAGGTGATATAAAAGGGTAATTAAGAAGTGATCTTGATTTGTTGTCTTTTCTTCTATTATCATTTCTGTAACTATATATAAATGACTGATTATGACTATTTTAACAACCTACTCAGAGAATTCCTGAAAATGGACACACTCCAGTGTCCTAGCCTGGCCCTAGTCTCTACACTCACATCTAAACACATTGTCATCTAAAACGCATCAGACAGACATTTCAGCACAAATCTGATCAGGTCCCTGTCTCTGATCTTGTTTGTGATTTGTCATGTATACAAGGCCCTGTATCCTCAAATCACATCATAAGTCATCATGAAACACAGATGATAATAATAGTAACGGAGCCTAACAATTATTGGCCTCGATTGTGTGGTAAGCACATTGCATGCATTGTACTATTTAATCTTTGCAACCATCATCGGAGCTAGTTATTCTTACCATTCCCATTTTACAGATGTAGAAAATGAAGAACGTTTATGGAGCTGGTCTAATTTCCAATCCAGAGTAGGACTAGTTTTTTCAGCAATTCAACATTTTCCCCATACACTAAGCTCTTATCTTTTTTACATTGTTCATGTTTTTTTGTTGCTGTTGACTTTCTCTATCTAGAATGGCCCATTCCCACTGACCCCAGCACCCTCATCATTCCTCCCTTATCTATCTAGGGAGCCACTACTCTAAGAACCTAAGTCATCGAGGCTCTAAACTGAGAGTTAAAAGAGTCTTAGAGATATAAGAGTGTGTAGCCAGTTATTGCTTACTGGATATTGAATTTCTGTTCAAAGTGAAGAAAAACCTTTTCAAAATACAAAGATAGTGATGATGACTGTAAAACATGACAAAGATATGTAACAATGTCACAGACTTGTACCCTAACAATGGCAACTTTTTGTTACATATTTTAGCACATTTTTAAAAGGAGTACATCACCAACGGTGAGAGTAAATTACCAAATGAGATTAGTATGGATTTGAGACAATGAGTTCACCAGAAAATAAATATAAGGGGAAGTCAAAATTATCACTACAAAGTCATTGTTGCTAAGTGCCATAAAGTTGGTTCTGACTCATAGCAACCCTCTATGCATAGCAGAGCAAAACCCTACCAGTCCTGTGCCAGCCTCACAGTGGTTTTTATTATTACAGCCACTCTGCCCATCCACCCCCTTGAGGGTCTTCCTCCTTCGTGCTGAGCTTCCACGTCACCAAGTGTGATAGTTGGGTTTTGCGTCAACTCAGCTCAGCCCAGATGCTCAGTGATCTGGCCGTTGAGATCTCGTCATCCCCATGATGTGGCTTAACCTGATGTAATCATTGCCATGATGGGATTTGCTGTGAGCAATCATGCAGTTCTCGATTATTATTCAATCAGTAAAAGGAGGTGAGCCTTCATTATATGACATAGAAAGTCTCTGAGACATTGATCAATTAGAGGGCACTATACAGCACAATGTGTATCATCGGCGCCTCTTTTTATTCTAAACTCCATGTTACTATATGTGTATGTTTATGGCAGTGTAGGGAAATATCTGGAAGAATTTCTTAGTGTTAGTATGTGCCTCTGGGAAAGAACAGTCTCATTCTATATGCCCTGCACAGTCGTGTCTTTATACAGCAAATCTATTCGTGTCCTGCTCTGTTTTCGTTGTAGGCCTTGCTCAAATGCCAGCGCTGGGTAATCTCTGGCCAGAGAGAGTCTCATTCTATATGTTCTGTGATTGTGTTATTTGATTCGAAGACATGATCGTGTCATCTGATTCAAGGTTTATAGTGTAACAATCAAGATAAATTCAAGGGCTCTTGGGGTTTGTTCTGTTCTGTTCAGGCACTATAGCACTGTAGGCAAGAGCACGTGTTCAATTCTCAGCCACACTTACCTTCTCTCTAAGTCAGCGTCCTCCTCTGTGAAATGGGGCTAACAAGAGCTGGAGATTGGAGTCAGTGCAAAGACACTTTGAGAGAAAGACCCAGTGATCTGCTTCCGGAAATTTGGCCATTGAAACCCTGCAGGGCACACAGGTCTACTCTGACACACGTGACGTCACCATGAGTAGGAGAAAACTTGTCAGCAGCGGGTTTGTGACCAAGGAGCTTCCAGTAGATGCAGACGATTGAGTGCCTTTCCGGCGCATGTAAGCAGAGCCTGGGGGCCCACCCTGAAGGGATGTGGGGTTGACCCTCATCCGAACGATCTCCCTGAGTCAGAAGAAAACACATTCATAATTAGACAGAGGAACAGTGAGCGCTTCTTGAGACTGTAGGAAGCCCCCTTTCTGCTCTCAGGTCTCATGCCAGACAGAAAGTTTTGGACGAAATTCCGTTTCCTAATGCCCTTGATGTCCCTGAGCTGAGCACCCTTGAGAGTGTCTAGTTCTGAGGGCGTCAGAGAGGTCCTCCTCAGATTGGAGCTGCTGCAGGTGTCCCGCTGACCCTCCACAGCCGCCTTCCTGAGCAGGAAGGGAAAAACAAGCGGGTATTTTTCTTGAACAGATTTCAGGTAAAATGTTGACCACTGGTTTGGAACAAAACCTGAGACCAGAGTCCAAGTTCTATCAAATGCTCCTCTGAGACACAGACGCTCAGAGAGGAGACACCCGCGTGCGAGCCCCTCCAGGAGGGCATCTCAGGCCAATCCAAAGCTGACAACCCACGGGCATGTGTGCGACCATGCAAACTGTGAATTAGCTGCCAGACAGACTAAGTGCCCTAAAACCAAGACACATTTTAAAATGCTTTTATTCTGGATATTTATTCATAGGTCAAGCCTCATCTTTCATTCCATTAATGCATTCACAGTGCACCTGTTTCCCTCTCCCTTAGGTGCTTTACATATCCAAATGAACACATCCTGATTCACCCGGGTCCGCTGCAGTCTCTTACCTCTCAGCCTCTGACACTCCTCCTCCCGCCCTCCCTCCGACTCTGCCCCAAACCCTGGGCCCTTGGTCCTTCCGGATCCCAACCTGACCCGTGCTCCCCTGGTCCTCACCCTAGGCCTTGCCCATGGCTCCCTTTGTTTGGCCCCCAAAGATGCCAGGCTGGAGCTAATTTTTCTTCCGTTTAAAATTCAGGCATGAGAATAGCTTTGCTCATTCCCCTAGCTCTAGAGAGAAAGAGGCAAAGAGTTGCATAATCCCAAGTGTGGTTTTTGTCCAAAAAAAATTCTTTAAACAACCTTTTGTCAGTGAACCAGACTCAATCGATCAGTCTGACTTGTTTAAAAAAAAAGAAGGAAAAAAACCCTCCTATTTAGCATAACAACCTCATCACAAGGTAAATTCCAGTGAGGGACCAGAGAACCTTCAAAAGGCAACAGTGATCAAACTGCCAGCTTTCCATGCAACTAGAAATACTTCCCTGCTGCCCTGCAAATGTAACCCCAAGAGTAGCCCCAACACTACTGCTGAGGGAAGGCTTTCCTAAACTGTTGATTGATGCAGAGCCACAACTAGGTGCACATTGTTCCGTGTGCCCCTCATGGGTTTCTTCAAACTGAAGACCATGCCAACTAGCACCCAGCTCAACACAGGAAACGCCAGTACCCCAGAAGCCTCCCTCCTGGCCCCTGTCAGTCATTAACTCGGTCAAAGGTAACTGCACTTCAGATTTCTATCCCCAGAGAGGAGATGGGCTGATTATTAAAGGTCACGTAAATCGGGCCATACCAAATCGCATGCACTCTTCGATAGAGCTCCTTTGGCTCAGCTATGATGTTGGTGAGATGCAGTGCGCCTCACTGATTCAGCCTTTCTCTTTGATGGGTGGTCTTCCCCTACATCCATGAGCATCGTCTCTGCATCCCTTGTGCCATCGAGGGACACTGGGCTGTTTCTGGGTTGTGGTAGTGATGGGCAGTGTTGCAGGAGCACTCTGGGTGTGTCTTTGGCACACACATCTATGTGTTTCCGATCCAAAATGTACTTCCTGGTTTATAAGTGGGGGTGAAACTGCTACATCATGATGTATGTATATGCTCAGCTTGAGAAGATGTTGCCAGTTTTCCAGAATGACTTCCTTGATTTCAGAGCCCCACCAAGAATGAGTAGAAGTTTGTTTTCCATGTCCTCCATAACATTCTGTATTGTCAATCTAAAAAGATTTAACGTATTCTCATAAGTCATTAGTGATCGCCTATTGTGAGTTAATTTGCTTCCCCCTAATTGTTATTTATGTTGAGCCTCTTTTTATATGTGCCTGTTAGCTATCAAGATTATCTGTTGGAAAGAGCTAGTTTGAACTTTTTTGTCTGCTTTTAATTGTCTCTCTTTTTATTGATTTGCAGAAATAAGAGAATTCAAGATGGTGGTTCTTTGTCTAATAGATGGAATATAAATATCTTTCTTCTAATATAAATATCTTCCTCTATTGCTTGCCATTTTACTGTCCTTAATGGTGAGAAGGCAGGAGCGGTATTGAAGTGCTGGCCTGCTAGCAGAGGTCAACAATGGGCCCCACCAGTCACTCCAGGTAGAAAGATGTGGCAGTCTGCTCCCAAGAAAATCACTGTCCTGGAAACTTTGGGGAACAGTTCTACTCTGTCTTACAGGATCACTATTAGTTGGAATCAACTTGACGGCAATGGATTTTATTTCATTGTGTGTTTTGTTTTGTTTTGTTTTGTTTTAGGTAAGAAAAGAGATTCTTAATTTTAATAAAGTTTGTTTATCAATCTCACTCTATGGCTAGTCCTGTTGGTGCCCTATATAAAACATTGGGGTTTTTTGTTTTGTTTTGTTTTAAATCACTTTATTAGGGGCTATAAAACGTTGTTTTAAGCAAAGAGAAATTCTTAAATACATTCTCCAAGATTACCTGTTAGAAAATTTATTTCACATTTAGGTCTAGCATCTACTAAGAATTGATATTTGGACATGGTCTAAAGAAGAGGACAACATTCATTTTATTTTCCATATGTATATTCAATTGATCTGACACCATTTATTAAAGACGAAGAAGAAGGGGGAAAAACAGTCACTATTCTATGCTATATTTTTGTTTTAAACCAAGTAGTCAGAGGAGGCGCTGGGCTACTAATCCCAAGTCGTCAGGGATAGATGTGGGTCTGTTCCTTTGGTCTATTTGTCTGTCCTTGGCCAACAGAATTTTCATTATTGTGACTTTATAATAAGCAAGTCTGAAAGTGTATATCCTCCGACTTTGTTCCTTTCCAAGCAATCCTTCACGATTGTTAACCCTTCCCGTATAGGAGCCTGGTGGCAGAGTGAGGTATACCCATTGGGCTGCTCCCATAGGTCAGCAGACCCCCCAGCTGCTCCACAGGAAAAAACCTAAGGCTTTTTTCTGCCCATGTAAAGATTACGGCCTCAGAAATCCACAAGGGCAGTTCTACTCTGTCCTGCAGGGTCTCTAGGACAAAACCGACCCAACGGCAGTGAGTGTGCCAGTTACTTATACATTTTATAATCCATTTGTCAATTTCCACACACCCCCCCCAAATTAAAAAGGCTTCTGAAATTGTTATTAAGCTTCCATTAGATCTCCTGGCTCATTTGGGCAGAATTGCCATCTTTCCAGTATTGAGCCTTCTAATCTATCAACAGGGAATATCCCTCCACTTATTTAGATATTTAATTTCTCTCAGGGATATTGTATCATTTGGGGGACAGAGATATTACATATCTTTCATTATTATATTTTTCCTAGCTAATATTTTAATGAGGATATAGACAGCATCATTTTAAAATATCATTTTCTTATTTGTTGCAACTACTATCTATGAATATAATTGATCATTATGTATTGAGTTTGTTGTTTTGGGTTGACTTTCTAAATTATCTGCTAACAGTTCTAACCATTTATTTACAGATTCTTTCAGAATGCTTACGTGTGCCATCCTACCATCTGCAAACAATGGCAGTCTTAGTTCTCCCTTTATAACCCTCATGACTTCTGTTTCGCTTTCTTGTCTCATTGCGGTGGCTAGGGTTTCTAAAAGAACGATGAGTAAAGCTGAAGATAAGAAAGCAAGTGAAGATAATAGGTATCTTTACCTCATCCTGATACCACAGGCAATATTATCCCCATTTAATCACGAAGAGTGATGTTGGCTGTCAGTTTTTAGTAGCTACCCTTTTTGCCTTAAAAAAAAAGTTCCTAGTTTCCTACGGAATTTTTCTTGAGTTTGTGTCAAATCTTATAAAATACTATTTCTTAATCTGTCAATATGATAATATATTCCATTTTCTTTCATTCTGTTCATATTCTACTTAATTCCACTATAATCAGATAAGACACTCTATGATTTTATTTTTTTATATTTGTATTTATATATTATGGCCCACAATATGGTCTACTTTAGTAAATACAAAGAAATCTTTAAAAGTTTGTGGACCAATGGAATTAAAAGATACTGGAACTTTTCCACAAACTTTTGAAGCTCCCTCCTATTCTGTGCACACTTGAAAAGAAAGTGTAGTTGTGCAGTTGTTCACTGTAGTGTTCTATTCACACAGATTGGTACATTCTGCTAATTATGCTGGTTACACTTTCCACAAGCTCACTTATTTTTGTAGGCTAGTAATCAATAACAGAAACATAATTAGAAAATCAACCAATGTTTAAAAACAAATACTAGCTAACCCATGGGTCAATGAAATATTCACATTAATACTTAGGTAGAGAGGTGCTTAGAGGAAATTTTAAACCCTTAATGCTTATGTTGTAAACTTAAATTTAGGGCTGTTTTGTCTTCCTTTGCATTGATCTTAACACCGTGAATTGTCTCTTCTTATGTATAACGGTGTTTCTCAGATGGAGATATTTGATGATTTCTGGAGACATTTCTAGCTATTACAACTTCTCGGGGAAGTTACTGGTATTTAATACAGAGAAGGTTCCCAGAGATGTGGTTAAGCATCTTAAAATGCACATAGCAGTCCCCCACAAAACAAGAATTATCTAGACCAAAACACCAATAGTGCTGAAAACTGAGTAATCCTGATTACAGTAATACTCCTTTCCTTAAGATTGACTTTATCTAATAGTCATACCAGATTATTTAGTTAGAATAGTTGAGTAGAATTACTTAAATTCCCAGGTACCCAGAGAAGTTAGATAAAAACAGATGCGAAATGTGTTGATAATATCACTGGATAACTCCTAATACCTGAGATTGATTTCAGGTGATTTGGAATTCCAGTATCTAGACCATAGGTTCATTACATAGCACTCCCTGGCAATAAAAAACCCTTCATACTTCATACTATATATATTCTAGGATAAAGTATAGGCATCTGCTTTTGCAGCCCCGACCCCCCCAACCTGACTAGATCATTCCAGCACCCTACAGGGGGTAGTATCCCCCACTTTGGGAAATACTAATCTATCCATAAATATACCATGCTTCATATGAAGCATCTAACTCCCCATAACCTCTAATGCTCTAAACAAATATGGAAAGCAAATAATATGTGCTAAGTGTTGATTTGAGTACTGCATCAAGCAGAGTAAACACAGAGATACCACATCAAGGTCACTCAGAATTTTTTTAAACATTAACAGTGAAGTAATTTTCTATAGAACATAAACAAATACTGTAGCTTAATTCAGAACTGGGTCTGTAATGTAAGTGAAACACCAACAACATTACAAATCATATATTTATATTTATATGGATCCTTCAGGTTTCCTGTTGCAGTAGTCTTCAAAGTAGTATTTTGATCTAGGAAGTTGTTTTGCCATGCCTTTTTCCAGAATAAACATTAAACTTTGATTTCTTACAAATTTATTCCAGGGAGGCATAGTCAGCTTACAAAAGAAATCTGAAGATAAAAGTTACTAAGTAAGAAGCAAGAGCCTGTAGACCTTACCTCTAAACCATAATAAATAGTTACAAATGAAACATGAAGACACCCGATAGATACCAGATAAATATCTGATAATAGTGATTTCTTACAGCCTACGATGAGTTCATGGGACTTGGGTAGTAACTGGGTACGTCATCTGAATATTTTGACCCAGTGGAATTTAGAATAATCCATCATTGTTCTTCTCCAGGATTCCAAATAACAGGCACCTTAAGCTTGTTGGGTGGGAGCAGGTTGACCGCATCCAGCCCCCCGCAGCCCATGACTTAAGAATGAAGAATAAATGGAGACTGGCATTGTTAGAGCCAATTCCTGATCAGATCTAAAAGTACTGTAGATACTCGTGTATACGCTGAGTTTTGCACCACATTTTTGATGCCGTTTTTGTGGTAAAATTAGGTGCCTCGGCTGATTCAGGTCAGCTTATGCAGACACGGTATATCGCAAACACTAGCTAGACTTCGCTTTCTTGAAAGACCCTCACTCTCACTGCCATCAAGCCAACGCCAGCTTGTAACGACCCTATGGGACAGAGTAAAACCGCCCCTGTGAGTGTCTGAGACCGAGCCTTGCTATGGGAATAGGACGTTTCCTCTTTCTCAGGTGGACTGGCTGGTGGTTTCGAATGGTCGACCTTGTGGTTAGCAGCCCAGTGCACAATCTGCTACACTCCCCAGGCTCCTCTCTTGAAGAAATTAATATGGCTATGTCTCCTTTAAATACCAGCCAGCAAACAGAGGTTACATTATGACTCAAGTATTCCACAGCATAGCCCCTCTACTAAGAAAGGCACCTCGGTGTCCCGCTCCCAGGCCAATGAGTTACTTATCACCATGCATGATCTACTTACTGCTACTCCTGAACACGGTTTCTACTCCATAAACCAAATCCTAACGACGAGTATGTTTCTAATAGAGCTGTCTCGAGCTGTATCATTCTTATGTTTGCAAATTGGACAAGATGGAGCGTAATCCTGTTGCACTGTTCGTCTGCTATGTCTCACTTATGAATAAGCAATAACAAATGTTGAGGGGAAATTGGGGGTCCATTTTCATTCTTATGCTAAAAAGAAATAAATCATAATGTGTTGGATATCTCTCATTATCACCTGCATGATACAGGCACAGGTGAGACTAGGCAAATGGGGCCTTGACCACACGAATACGTTTAGAAAAGAATAGCTTAGACCTTAGCCATCCACACAGTTCACAAAACTTAAGGAATCCAAAAGAGATGCTTTAGAAATTATTTCTGTATTCCTTTCACTTTGGCAATGGATAACTCAAATATTGATGGTTTCTTACTCCACATTGTGATGCCCCCTATTGCCACGGAGGGAGCACTGCGGGAAGATGTCATCAAGCACTTCCTGCTCTTTTTAGCTGTCACTGAATTCCGTTATGCCGTCTCTCTCTTGGGTTGGCAGTATGCAATATGCTGAGCTTCCTTCAAACCCTTCAGACTAGTCTCACCAGCCTCTGGGTGAAAAAAAGAAACTGTGTCAGTAGCAACCAAACTGCCAGTAGCAGCAGATCAACTGTTTCCCAACATGCAGTCGACACCTGGCAAGAGTCTAGTGATTGGAAGAGCTAAGTGTGCCCACTAGGAACAGATGTGGGGGTAAAAATGGTTACCATGAGCACGCGTTCTCTATTGGAATGGGGCTTACTTTACGGATGTGACAGGACCTCCATCCCTTCTGCTAGCCCTTCCCGAAGTCAGCAGAACGTACAGCATCAATGGCCCTCCAAGGGAGACAGCATTTGCCAGGGAAATCAGTGAGACCAGTTCACCTGGCCACTGCTTTAGGCTGGTCAGCCCACCTGGTGACTTTCTGAGCGCCTCCTTCTCCGAGGTATCTCTCACTTGTTTATGTGTTGAGCTCACTCTGTTTGCCCCCCCCACGCCCCCATCCTGGACTTCACTCTAGATTAAACTGCTCACCTCCCACTACCATTTCTCAGGTTGCATTCAGAATCAGAAAATCCAAGAAATATATTCACAGATGTTCCCTTGTTTATTTGTTGACTCTGTGTAATTTGTTTGCCCTAATTTGTTTTTGTCTACCTTGGGACTTCCTTTTTTAATTTCCCTTTCTCTGTTTACCTCTCTTTGTGGAGCAGCGGTCTGTTAAGCTGTGAGAGGCACACGCCAAATTAAAAAAAAAAAAAAAGCACTGCAGATTGTTTTAAGCATGGGCTGCCCCTTTGGGCCTGAAGGCCTTGCTTGAAGCCTGCACCTGCTCCTCCTCCTGAGACGCAGGGCTCCTGATCTTTATCCCTTGCCTTTAAGCTGCCTGATTCCTATTATCCAAAGTCAAACAGCGTTCTCTACATTCACGCCTCCAGCACTTGGCATGAAATTAATAAGCCTGGCTGATATATTTCCCTGGAAGCCTGCCACTCTTTAACAGTGGTGTTAGATTAAAAATTTTGGCATGGTTAATGAACAGGGAAAAGCTGAAGCCAAAGTTTCATGCAGCAATGCAAAGATTCAGGGGTTATGAAAAGAATACCAACTTTCCGCATATTTTCTGAATGCCATCCTAATTACGGGGTTAGATAACATACGAACCAGGCAGTGGGCACTCGAAGAAAGGGCGTATTCTCAGACTCTTCTCATAGCTAGATGGTATCATTTGTCCTTTCAATCACGTGGCCTCCTGTTAGGATGAGTTATCTCAAATTTTAGTAATAGCTATTTGTATTCTAAACAGGCCTCTCACCTCCCCAGTCACTCTTTCTCTCATTAGAGGAGCACTGGGAATGTGCCGGGGTCAAAACTTGATCTTCCTGAAGTGAAAGCCACTTCAGTAAGCAGAGGGTACTGGAACCTATTAAAGATTGCGGCCGCATCTGGCGGAGTCCCAGTCGCCGTTGTTGAAGTCTACAGCCACACTCCTCAAATCACAAAAGAGCTCACCTCCCCACCTTCGGAGAAACACTTCTTACCTAGGTCCACCCCGTAGTCCTCCACCGCCTTCTAAAGCAAGCACCCTGATAGAGAGAATTAGTCTCATCCAGAAGATGTAAAATCAGTAAGTCCTCATGACCCAAGATATCAGATAAGGTTTCACACAATGTTTGACAAAATCCGGGCGAACTTTTATATTCCATCCAGAACCATCGCAGCGCATGGAGGGAACACAGGCAAGAAGGGCTCTGTTCTCACTCACTAGAAGTTGACCGTTGGGGCTACATGACCAGACGCCTGGGAGAGATGAAAGCTCCTGAGTGTGGTAAGAAGCAGAAAAGGAAGAAACAGTGAAAAAGAAAACGATGTCTGAGTCGTGGAAGCACAAGTGTCCTCTACAGCTTTCTTCTGGCCCGTGGCGAGCGGCTATGCGGTACAGTGACTAATAAGGGGTGCATGCCACCCCTTGTCAGAGCCTCTTGGAGGACTGAACCGCTCCTCGGTTCTTTGAACCAACAGGAGAAGCACAAGCCAAGAGCTCCAGGGGGACTCAGCTGAGCAAGCGGGAGGTCTGCTTTCACTGGTTCAAAAGTAGTGGGTCGAGTCGATCTAAACCTATCTATGAGCCATGGGAACCCTAAAGCCAGGAGACAGTTATCCTTAGTTTCTGCTTTGTTCAATGATCAATGAAATTGTCCTAAGAAAGAGCATCCTGTCAAAGTTACCAGCACCCAGCTCAAGAGTCAAACAATGGATAAATAAAATGTGCTGTATCTATGCAATGGAATCTTTTTGAAAATATTGTGAAATAAAGTTATGATGTATGCTACCACATGGATGAACCTTGAAAACCTGGAGCTGGGAAAAATAAGTCAAAAATAAATATATAGATATTGTATAACCCACTTATATGAAATGCTTACAATAGGGATAGAAGTTTATTAGCAGTTACCAAGGACAGCGGGAAGTACTGAGTTTCTATTTAAGGGAAGAAAACATTTGAAAGTAGATAGTGGTAATGGTTGAATAACTTGGTGAGGTGTAATTAACGCCATTAACTTAGACATTTAAAATTGTTAAGAGGGCAAAAGATATGTTATATATACTTTACCATGAACCCCCCCAAAATTAAAAGCAACCAAAAATTTGCTTCCAATGAATATATATACACACACACACACACACATATCCCAAAGGTAGATGCATGATGGGAATCATGTCACCATCACTTGTATTAGCCAATTTGACAGTCATTCTAGCTTAAATACCTTATCTAATCAATGATTTTTTAACCATTAAAAATAGGAAATGAGCTAAAACTAGGAAATATGGTAATGTTATCTTAGGTTATAAGAAGCAAACAGCACAGGAGGGTGTCATCAGGAAGCAAGAGCTGACCCTGGGTAAAGTCAAATCATTCATAGCAACCCATTAGAGCAGGCGTCTACTATATTCATAAGTGCAGGATGCTTCAAAGCTTTTCCTCAATATAAAGAAAGTATAAAGAGATCAAAGCTCACAGCCCACACATAATGCAGTTGAAAGTTGTCCCAATATGTTCTCTGCCTGCAAGACAAAGAAGTTAAATATATTTGCAAACGTCAACTTTGCCTCTTTTAATGTCTCTTAAATCAGGTCAGTGAGTGTGTTTTGGAACCAGAAATGGGATGACTCACAGATCCTTCCTTGGCTCATTACCAGAGCTTACAAAACAAAGCAACTCAATTTGAAGCACTCTGGAGTTGCCTCCTATTGTCCGCATCTTCAAACACTGTTACCCTCTGACCATCTGCCTTGCTAGCACCAGCCCCTTGTTCCAGGAGAATATGCAGCCATTGTATACTTGCATCATCATTGTGCCACCTGGAAAAGTAAGCCCACTTCCATAAGATATGGTTCCCTTTGCTGAACCTAGTTGGCTTCTGGGGCGACACTGAGAGTGTTCTCTCCTAAACTGAACTTATCTTGAATCCTGAATACTCCTTTCAGCAGGTGATCTGCTCCATTTTAAAGACTTATTCTCATGTGGCAATGTGTTACGTTTGAGTTTTTACTCAGAGTTCTCCAGGAAATGTTGCTGGGGAAACCACTATTGGGCGTCGATGGCTGACTCCATCTCTCCCCAGACAGAAAGATCTAGCTTCTCTAAAAACCAGACTAGCTAGATTTTAGTCTTAACTTTTCCAAGGGTCAGTATTTCCTGAGCCATTCTGAGACTCAGATGAACTATCTCTGATGGGAGAAATCTCTTATACTTATCCTTAGGAGCATAGACCTTTCTCTTTTTTTTATTTGAAAGTGAACTCAAATTACATAAGGCACAGATGTGAATTTGAGTTTTCCTAGCTTTATCAGCAGTGGAAAAACAATCCGAAGGAACTACAAAGATACGTTCTCTGATCAAAAACCTTCCATGGTTCCTATAGAACACATCATTCCAGCAAGCATTACCTCACTGAACTTCCTTTGACACATGCTACTGCCCACGGAGCCTGGTGGCTTGGGCGGGTTTTGGGTGGGGCTGCTATCTGAAAGGTCAGCCATTCGAAACCACCTGTCACTCTTCAGGAGAAAGATGAGGTTGTCTACTCTTATAAAGAGTTACTGCCTCAGAAACCCCAGGGGCAGTTCTACCCTGTCCTATAGGGTCACAGTGAGTCAGTGAGTTTGGTTTGGGACCTCTCACTCTGGTAGCAATGGTATGGTGAACCGCTGGTTCAGTGGTTCAAATCCACCAGCCGCTCTGGGGAAAATGGAGCCATCTGCCCTTGTAAAGACTTACAGCCTGGAAAGCTCATGTAGTACAGTGCTGCCATTAGTCAAAATCATCCCGTGGTGATAGGTTTGCTTTGGGTTGTTTGTTTTTGCTTTTGTGATTTAGAATTCTACCCAAAGGACTGAACTGAACTGAATAAACCCAGATAAATGATCCTAGAGCACCGGGTCTTTTGTCCAGAGGATCTGACCACCATGAAAATGTTTTTAACTTTTAATTTATTTATATACCCTATATACAAGTGTATAAGCCAAGTTTTTCAGCACATCTTAAAAAATCAT
>NW_022107431.1:76871023-76872842 GCF_000313985.2 Echinops telfairi
CCTCTACTGGGACAGAAAGTGTGGCCACATGGCACAGGGTACCAAGTCCCAGGAGAAAGGTTGGTCCAGGATGGAGCAGGGAGGGGATGCTCCTCAGAGAAGGTGCCAGTGAGGCTGCTCATCCAGGGCTGCCCACCAGAGCACCCCACCTCCAGGATGGCTCCTTCTTTCCTTCCAGGAAAAAGGTGTAGGGCGGTCAGTTCATCGACACTAAGGGACCCCCCAGGTTCTTCCCATGACAGGGGCACGCCCTGGGAATGGGCAGCGTGAGACCCCGCAGGATGATTTACCAATCGCAAATCCCAAACTTCATTTGGGAAATCCTTTGGGTCACTTCCCTACACATATCATGTAGCCACTCCTTAAACCACCTTTGTCGGAGCCCTGGTGGCATAGTGAGTTCAGCACGGGGCTAGTAAGGTGGACGGTTCAAATCCAACAACTGCTCCATTGGAAATGAGGCAGTCTGCTTGGGTAAGGATTTGCAGCTTGGGAAACCCTAACTGGGAGTGGTCCCACCCCGTTCAATAGAGTCACCGTGAGTTAGGAACCAATTCAATGGCAATACTTTGGGTCTGGTTTCAGAGCCACCTTTACAAGGAGGCTGAGCTGACACTAAAGCAGTAACAGTCATCACATGTGAGTGAGAGAAGGAGGAGAGAGACACATGAGAGACCCGACACCCATACGCAGATACACACACAAAGAAAACGTTGTTTCTGTCCCTTTAGATAGCCGAAGAACCTTTTCTGAAAGTTAAATAGGAAAGCTAACTTTTCCATTACAACTTTCGGCTGCCGCCCCTTAGGGGGTGGCAGTATGGGTCGTTTAATGTCCTGTGACGAGCAGGGGTGAGATTCTTTATGGGGTAGTGTTTATCCTCACCATATGTTGTCTAGCATTGACTGAGGTTGCTAATTGGTGTTTCAGGAATCAGGGGGTAGAAGATCAAGGGCACCTAGGGAGACCTCATCATCTCATGTCCCCCTCCCCTCCATTAGTGAGTGAGCACATGTCTAAACGCTCATCATTTGTGCTGATCTACTGCTTAGCCAGCACATGGGACCCACTTTGGATGTGCTGTATGTCAACCTTATAGTGTTCCTGTCTTAGAAAAAAAGGAGAGGGGGGTTGTCTTTTTTTAAATCTGGTGGTTGCAAAGTAAAGGTGAGGGTGGCCATATGGAGGCTCAAGAATAGGAGAGGTTTTATTGGCACCTGAGTATCCTGGCTCAACCTCCACTTCCCAGAAGAATCCCTCACACAGCCATTCTGCCGAACCTCCCATTTTCCCATGCCTCATCCCACACTCACCAACCTTCCCAGGCATGGACACCTGCCCTACCCAAATGTGCAGGGGCCCTTCCTCTCCCCGCCCCACACCTGCCTCACTTCTTCACAAAGTTTCCAAAATACTTTTTGAATATTAAACCTCACAAAAATCAAGACACCTACCTTCAACCTACAAGCAAAGATGGAAAGTCAAAATGGAAAAGGCTCTACAACCGATAGTGCTCAGTAGAGTCAAGCTGTTTACCATGGGATGAGTAAGTGCCAGAGATTGCAGTACTGGGACAACTAATCTGGAAGGCAATGTGGGCACAATTATCAAGCGTTATTTAACGTGTGTGTGTGCACGTGTGTGTGCACGCGCGCTTTGACTCAATGATTCCTATTAGGAATTTATATTAAGGAACTGAAAAGAAATGTCAGGCATTTAAGTACGTTAACTCAGGGCTGGGGGGTATTTTGGTAACAACTTGGATGTCTAACTATAGAAAAGTAGTTAAATCAATGATCTGGTCCTTAATAATAATGTT
>NW_022107431.1:76875031-76876456 GCF_000313985.2 Echinops telfairi
GGACTGCGGCCTGTGCTCAGATCTCCAACTACCAAAAGTCTCCACTTTCGATGGGATCTGTTGCACGGGGGTTGCCACCTCTGTCCTTCCCTATCAAATGGAACAAATGCGAGGTGTGATTTTATGAGACACCCGAGATCTTCGCCTATGAAGAAACGGGCCGAAGTTCAGCTCGCATTCACCTTAAGTGCTTGCTCAGCCGCTAGGGAACATAACTGGAATCTAAAGGCCAGCGGATGGTCTGTGAAGTTGGGCTCCCCGCTCCCAGACTTCCAAAGGAGCAGTCGACATCAGAAAGGTGGCCTTGGCTCTGACCGAGGTGTGCATGTCTGTGCCTTGGCTGGAAGGGGACCCAGGTCTGCTGTTTCTGCTTGGAAAGAGTGTTTGGCTAAATAGAATAAAATTCAGGAGGTTTAATCAACTCAGCTGGGAAATATTCGGAAGAGGGGCAACAGGCCTGGTTTTATGTAATGAAAGAGAAACTGTTATGCTCTGTGATTCTCTCGGCTGAACAGCACATAATTTGTCCAGATGGGGAAATATGAAATCCACTCCTGCAATTGCTCTGCACCAGGAGGTCCCACGTTGATGTTTGAAGGAAGATACACTCCACACCACACCCAAACCCACTCAGAGCAATTCCGACTCATAGCGACCCTGTATGATGGAATAGAACTGCCCCCATAAGGTTTCCAAGGCTGACATCTTTATGAGGCACACACCTTTATACTGTGGAGCAGCTGGTAGGCCAAACGGCCCAGCTTTCTGATAGCAGCCAAGTGCTTTCATCGCTGTACCACCAAGTCTTCCAGGATACATTCCAGAGCGATGAACTGCCAGCAGTCTGCCAGAGTTTGCTACTTTTCAATAGGTGAAGCCGTAGAAGTTCCACTATGCCTTTCAGAATTGTTTCTTGTTATTCTTGTTTCAAAAAACATTCGCTCCCATCCCAACCCAGTTGATTTCATTTCAAAAGCTTTGTATGAATCCTTAGTATGAGGCAGACGCTGTACTAGGCCCCTGGGATATAGAAGATCAATAGGACACGGACCTGCCTTTATGAGCTCAGTACAAAGAGAAACAGTTTTACTTTCTCTGTTTGGAGCCACTTTGCAGTCTGAGCGCTGGCTTACAAGTCTTTTGTCAGAGGGGATTAAAAAATAATAATAATAAATTTCTCCAAACCATCTCTTTGGTTGGCAAATGAAAATATTGTATAACCAAGAATACTGAAAGATTTATTTTTAGAACCCATTAACCTCTAGTTAAGGTAACACTCAAGGCAAAAAATGAGGAGCGGATACCAAGGGCTCAAGTAGAAAGCAAATGTTTTGAGAATGATGATGGCAACAAATGTACAAATGTGCTTGACACAATGGATGGATGGATGGATGTGGATTGTGATGAGTTGTATGAGCCCCCAAT
>NW_022107431.1:76878532-76884244 GCF_000313985.2 Echinops telfairi
AGAATGATGATGGCAACAAATGGACAAATGTGCTTGACACAATGGATGGATGGATGGATTGTGATAAGCATTGTATGAGCCCCCAATAAAATGATTTTTGAAATAAAAAGAAAAAAGAACCTGTGCTACACAGATGACACAACCTCACTTGCTGAAAACTCAGAGGCTCTCAAGCACCTAGCATCAGTCCTCACAACTAGACCAATGAGCAGCACCACAATAATCACAGAAAAGGCTAACGTCGGCCAAGATCCTTTTACTCAGATCTATAATCAATGCCAATGGTGGCAGTAGTCGAGAAATCAGACAATGTATTGGATTGGGGAAATATGCTGCGAATGACCTCTATAAAGTGTTCAAAAGCAAAGATGTCACTTGGAAAATTAAAATGCACCTACCCCAAGCCATAATATTTTCAATCACCTCCTATGCATGTAAGAAGTGATGCATGCAACATCTGGTATTGGTAAAGAGTATCAACCGTCCCACAGACTGCCTGGAGAATGAATAAATCTGCCTTGGAATAAGCAGTCAGAATGATTCTTGGATGGGAGGATGGTGACCCTTCACCTTTTGTACTGTGGACATATGACTAAGAGAGATCTAGCCCTGGACAAGCAGAGACTCAGCAAAGGAAAAAGGAAGACTTTCAATAAGACGATTGAATAAGTGGCTGCAACGATGGGCTCCAACATGGCGACGATTGTGGGGATGGTGCTGGATGAGACCGTGTTTGTTCTGTTGGACACAGGACCCCTATGAGTTAGAACCAACTTGGTAGGACCTAACAGCAGAACGAAGGCTCACGGCAGCCTCAATTCCTGTTTGCCCAAGTGTAGAGTTACACCTATTCATTCCTGTCAACTGGTGATGTGGTGCTTCCAGAACCTGCTCCAGCCTCTCAGGGGTAGAACGCCTCTATTGACTATGTCCAAGTTTATGCCTTTTTTATTTTCGAGAATTGTACTATCAAACCTTTCCTTCCTCCATCACCATTGATGATGGGGTGGTGGGTGGAAAGGAAATCAAATGATGAGAAAAATGACTCTCCAGCCAGGAGAATCTAGAGAAGGCGGGCCTCACAGAGAGGTAACAAATGTTCCATGACATTGTGACACCATACACATCCTTTTCCTACCATTGCTCATAACCAGCTGTAGGTCCGTATGTACGCACATCTCCACCATCTAGAACGGAAGTCCCCTGAGGCAGAGGCTGCGCTGAATTCATTTTTGTCAATGGCCCGAAATGAGGTCTGGGGAGCTGCTTGACACATGGGTTGTGCTTGGCTTCAGCACTGTACCAGGAGCCTTGGGAGGAAGGACAGAAAGAGATGCTACAGGAAGGAACACAAGAAGCAGTGTGATCCCGCAGACCCTGAGCAAGAGGGGAGTGGGGGAAGAAGAACCACACGAACCCCCACACAATGCTATCACCAAGGCTGGCAACAGCCTGTGGGGGCTCAGGGCAAAATGCAGGAAACTGCTCCAGAAAAGATCCAGAATTTCAAGACAATGACCGCAAAACATTGAAATAAGCATGTAGCTCTTCTGAGTGTGGTGTCCTGTGTGACCACTGCCCTAGACTCCTCCCCAGTTATGAATCTTGCCACAAAATCATCTTCATCAGCTTGAGCTTGCTTAGAAGACTGGTGGAAAGATCAGCTGGTCTTTGCCAGTTGCTTCTTTGTCAGTTTCCTTTTTTCTTTTTTAAAGTTTGTCAGACCCAAACTCACTGCCATTAAGCCTATTCTGGCTCTCAGCTACCCGGTAAGGCCGAGTAGAGCTGCCCTTGTGGGCTCCGAGTCTGTCGTTCCTAGGTGGTGCCCATTGCTGTCCAGTCAACTTGTACTCACGGTTGTCCTACGTGTGTCAAAAAAGAATCGGGTTTTCGACTGTTGAATTTTTTTTTAAGTCAATCACCTGGCCTTTCTCCCAAGACACCTCTGGCGAACTCAAGCCTCCAGCCTGTCAGTTAGCAGCCAAGTAAATGAACCCTTTAGACAATCAAGTACATGAACCCTTTAGATGATCAAGCACTCCTGGTGAAGCACAAGTTCAATGTCATGCAGTGGAATGAGGTAGAACAGACTGGAATGCTAGGCCCTACATTTATCCTAGTCCAGGGATTCCAGGACTCTCTAATGTAAGAATCTGGGAATCATGGTTTGCAGGTGGGGCGCGGGGGGAACTCCATGGGTCCATGGCTGTGACCTGTTGAAAAATTGATTTGTTTTTCTCCTCTGCCCCTTCTCCCTGAACTCCAAAGCAGGTAAAGCGAGCACACGCTAGGACACAATCGGCCTTTTCTAAGTTCTGTCTGAGTACAAATATGCACTTCAGTGAAGACAACCCTCTGAGCGTGATTTGCCTAATGGCTGCTCTTAAAAGGAAATCCCTGCCTGGCCCAGTGAGGACTAGGCCAGGCGGACTCCCCCGCTCCTGCTGGCTCTCCCTGAGTTTGCACCTCTTGCAAATTGACTGCCAGCCTTGTCCAGCCCCTGCCACTGCGCGCCCTGCCACCACCATCAGGGTGCTCTCAGGAGCACTTTGGAACCTTTTTACCGAAGCTTTCATTGAATCTCCTCTGTTAAGGTGTCAGTGACCCAGCTTGGCAGGTAGAAGGGAACATGGGAAAGTGCACTTTCTAAGGTTTGCGAGCACAAAACCCTGACCATGTACAGGGGATGCATTCAAACTCATTGCAAATAAAAAAAGAGTGTTTGAATGGGATCTGCTCCAAAAGTACAGGGAAAGGAGCGTGAGATCGAGACGGAAAAGGCTGTCTTTGATCAACGAGAACATGTTTCTAGAAATCAGCATAAGCGCGGCCATTTCATCTATTGGCCTTGACTTAAATATTTTATGCTGTCACATTCCCTGGAAATAAGTGAGGTTAATGGGGAAATTATTCATATAGTAGGAGCTTCTAATAAGCCTGTTTAGATGAAGGAATCTCACAATGGGACATTCTCTAGGAGATCTGTAGTCACTTAGTCTAGCTCTCCAGGACTGTGTTTGGTTTCCGATTGCTGCTGTCACAGATCACCTCCAACTGGTGGCTTAAAACCAATTACAGGAATCTAAGTATAGCCTCCTCCCTGGGGAATGGACAGCAGAGAAGAGGGCAGAGGGAGACGTCGGACAGTGTAACTTATGACAAAACTATAATAATTTATGAATTATGAAGGGTTCAGGAGAGAGGGGGGAGTGGGGAGGGAGGGGGGAAATGAGGAAACGATATTGAGGGCTAAAGTAGAGGGCAAATGTTTTGAGATTGATGAGGGCAACAGGTGCACATATGTGCTTGACTCAATTGATGTATGTATGGACTGTGATAAGAATTGTACAAGCCCTCAATAAAATAATTTTTTTTAAAAAGAACAATGAAGGTAACAAATGTACAAATGTACAAATGTGCTTTATACAATTGATGTATGTATGGATTGTGATGAGTTGTATGAGCCCCCAATAAAATGACTTAAAAAAACAAGGCACAAATATTATCTTCTTACAGTTCTGTAGAATGTCATAAATCTGACCGGGTTTCACTGGGCTAACAACCAGGAGTCAACAGGATTGCATCCCTTTCTGAGTTCCTTGCCCACATACCGTGGGTTGTGACCCCCCTTCTCCATCTCCAGAGGCAGCACACTTCTCCCTCTGTCCCCTAGAGAATTTCGCACTCTTCAGGAACCAGGTAATTGCATGTTTTGCCTAACGACTGTTTCTAAAAGAAAATCCATCTGAATAATCTGGGATAAACTCCCCATCTCAAACTACATTACTTAATCCCAACTACAAAGTCACCATTGCTGTGTTAAATTAGTATATATGCACGTTCCAGGGATTAGGATCTGGAGAGGTTTAGCACCATTTTTCTGCCGACCAAACCTATACAAGAAGTGCTGATGGTGTAGTGGTTACTCATTGGGCTGCTAACCACAGAGTCAGCAGTTTGAAACCACCAGCTACTCCAAGGGAGAAAGATGTTCTGCACCCGTAAAGAGCTACAGCTCAGAACCCACAGGGGCAGTTCTACTCGGTCCTAGGGGGTGACTACAAGTCAGTGTTGACTCGGTGGCTCTGACTGGTGGTGGCTCACTCTCAAGACGGCCTAGCAATATGGCTGTGGGACAGGCACTGTGTTGTAACATGCTCTCTCAGGGCCTAGAGCTCCTTAGAAGCACACAACCTGTTTTTCAGCTTCTAATCTAGATTTCTGGCTTTCAGCCTCCAATCCGAATTTCTCTCATTACCGTACTTCTAAATTGGAGTAATCCCAGTCACCAGGCCCCCAGAAACTCCCAGACCAAATCTAGGCTCATTAGAATTAAGGACCTGCAAACATGATAGTGGGACAGGAGAAAAATAAAAAGAAATCGAGGAAAGAACTAGGAGGCAAAAGACATTTATAGAAGTATAAATACAGTGATCACAAGGTGTCAACGGAATCAGGTATCAGGCATCAGAAGGCCCAAAACAAACAAATATATCGATGCAAATGAGGGGAGTCAGAGTGGAGACCCAAAGCCCAGCTGTAGACAATTGGACATTCCTTCACAGAAGGGTCACAAGGAAGGAACTAGTTAGCCAAGGTGTAGCATAGCACCCACAGAACACACAGCATTCCTCCAGTTCTTTAATGCTTCCTCCCCCACTATCATGACTCCAGTTCTACCTTACAAATCAAGCTAGACGAGAGCATGCATACACATACAGATGAGAGCTCTGGACACATGGACTCCAGGACAGATAAGCCCTTCAGGAACAGTAATGGGAGTAGTGTTACCAGGAGGGTAGGGGGGAGGTAGAGGGGGAAATGGGGAACCGACTATGACTGATGTATAACCACAACCCCCAGGGAGATGAACAATATGTAAAATATGAAAATAATAAAAACAAAATTTATCAGGAGTTCACAAGGGTGGGAGGGTTGGGGAGGGAGTGAAAAAAGAGGAGCTGATACCAAGGGCTCAAGCAGAAAGAAAATGTTTTGGAAACGATGATGGCAACAAATGTACACATGTGTTTGATACAACGGACATATGGATTATTATACGAGCTGTAAGAGCCCCCCATAAAATGATTTATTAATTTTTTTAAAGAATTAAGGATCTTCTCAATTTGTTCCATATGAGTGTCTGACAGATAGAAACTAAATAACAGCCATGCTAGCTTGCGCATCTTCCCTCCTCTGATACCCACGGTGCAAAACTCAGAGCTCCCTGCGTCTCCTTTTCCTCATTTATCTTTAACAGTCTCACACAGTTCACACATCCTACATTCCAACAGCTCAACCATGTCCATAGGGGCTGGGCAGCCATCCCCAAAATCAGTTCAAGGGCATGCCTTCTTCCTTATTCTCATTGTTGTTAGCTCCCCATTTCCCACTCACCGCCTCTGCCACGTCTCTTTGAAACTATGAATCCAGTTACTACAGGTTTACCCATCCTGGGTTTCGTATGCAGAAAAACATGTAAAATCAAAACAACACATAAACAAGTGCCAACAACAATGACAGTGTGAATCAGAGAAAACCTCAACTGAAAACAAAGTAGAAATTTTTTAAAACTGGAACAAAGTATACATTAGATCAAGGAGACCAAATGACATGTACCACATTTTGGCCTAACTATAATTGCAGTAATCCACCCTATGATGTACTCTGATAGCAAGGCCTTTCTCATGGGGTGGGGGTGGGGGTGGGGAT
>NW_022107431.1:76885135-76901842 GCF_000313985.2 Echinops telfairi
TTTTTTTTTTTTTTTATGTTTTCTCTCCTGAGCAGAGCAGATTTGGCTAACAAATGTTTACTTTTTGTTCATTATCTCCCGTCTCCCCACAATAATAAGTGCTAAAGTTCTTTATGCAGCATTCCTGTTTTTCTGCTATCAAGTATATAAATAGGTTTTTTGGGGGGGGTTAGTGCTAAAACGTATAAAATCTTTAATGTTATTGTTCTGAGTCATGTGGGATGCCTGCAGGGGGATTCTCTCTCTCTCTCTTTCTTTAACTATTTCTCTCTGCTTCCTTTCAGGAGGAAGAAATATGTGCACCACCATCTCCAGAAACCAGCTGGCTTCGGAGTTTCCCCCCACTCTATCTTAAACTCTCCACGTCTAGCTACGGTGCCTGCCTCAGGTAAGTTCATCCTAACTGGGGCCCTGGTGGTGAGTGGGCTGAGACCCACAGGATCAGTCTAACTGGGGCCCTGGTGGTGAGTGGGCTGAGACCCACAGGATCAGTCGCTGTTCCGTGGTAGAACGCTGCGGCTTTCTACTCCTGTAACTCAGAAACTCCCAGGGGCAGTGCTACTCTTTCCTGCAGGCTCTCTCTGAGTGGGCACCGGCTCAATGGCAGGGAGTTTGAGTTTTTGAGACCTTTCATGTACAAACTCCATGGACTAGCTTGAAACGGGTCCCACTCAAGCAAAGTACAGGGGTGGGAGGAGAGGGCAGCCCCCAAAGCCTGAGACCTAAACAGGTCAGAGAGAAGAACTTAAATATCAATGTCTCTACCTGTGGCTGTCCTAGACAAGTGACTATGAAGTCTATCTCCTTCTTCCTGCACGTGCTCTTTGGGGTTCCAATCAACAGACCGGCTAATGAATAAAAGATTTTATTCATGGTAAGTATAAAATGCCAGAGAGCCCTCGGGTTCGAGCCAAGCCGATACACCCCAAGCACAGCCAGTACATAGCTCCCTGGAGGCTTGTGTGTTGCATTGACTCTGAACAGGTGTCAGCGGATCTTCCAGACTAAGATGGACTAGGAAGAAGGGCCTGGCAAAAGGCTTCCAAGAACCAGCCAACAAAAGCCCCAGGGATCACAGCATCTCAATCCCGGAAAGGACGCCAGAGCGGCATCGGACCGTGCCAATCTGTGCGAGGTTGTCCAGAGCTGGGGTCCACCCCAAGCATTTCACAACCATATCAACTTCCGTTTGTTTACTGCTCACTCTAAGGTACAGAGAAAATGAGAAAGACAGTGGAAATGAGCAGGGGCAGGGGGAGCATAGGTGCTTCGAGCATCTTCTCTGGACCAGGTGCCTTGGTGAAATGATCTGGCACAGTCCTCCTGATTGTCCAAGGTTGTCATCCTTGTTCCCATAGCAGAAGGCAGTGCAGCCTGAGCAGCTGCTGTGGCCAACTGGCTCGTGGTCTCAGTGTACAGGTAGCAGGCTTAGTGAGTGGCCTTTCACCACTGGCCTCGGTGGTTTCATTCCGCAGTCTGCTCTTTGCAAGCCGTTAGACGGGGCAGGCACTTCCTTCCCATCAGCATCCCTGCACCCACCCCCACCACCCACCCTTCAGTTTGGGTGTGGCCTTGCCACAGGACATGGGTGACATCTCTTCTGCCACACTGGACCTGGGGCATCAGCAGTCCACCAACCTGCAAACATTCAAGTGGCTAAAAGTCTGAGTTGGGGCCTCCTCATCTCCACAGTTCCACCTCCCAGAGAACTATCCAAGCGCCCACGCCCCCCACCCCCACCCCCTCCAATGCCCAGTGGAGTCCTGCCCAGCCCCAGCCCCAGCCCCCAGGGGTTTCTTCAGGCTGAGATCAGGCCCTGGGGCACTATCTGAGGGATTGTAAAACTGCCCTCCACGGTTCAGAGTAGTCTGAATTTGATAGGCTGCAACTTGAGTTAGTTTCCTGCGTCCACCGGCAGCTGACAGCTGTCAGGGATGCAGGCCTCCCTCTTGCCGCTGGCCAGTCCTGAGGCTCATTCACAGCGACAGGCCCAGAGCCCACCGTGACAGACCGTTTTGGCAGTTTCTGTGCGGCCCCGGCAAACTGAATTTGGCTGCAAACGGCCTCTCAAGCCTGCAGACAGGCAGGCTTCCCAAATACCTTTGGATCAACTTAGATGAACGGACCCTGGTCTGGACCAGGACTTTGCTGACCCCTCCTGGAGAATGCTTTGTTCTGACCCAAGATGACATGTGTTTCCTTGCTGCCCACGTCTCCGAGCTCTCTCCACGTGCTGAAGGCTGCAGATCTGCCTAAACCTCCACCGAGGAGGGACAAGGCTGCCGAGGACGTGCTCCGTCATTCATGTACGTGTCCTTTAGTGCATTCGCTGGTTGAGTGGACACCTGCGTTCAGCACTGGGAAATAAACGAAGTCACCGGCTCCCTGGTCCTCAGCAGGCTTGTATTTTAGCAGGCGAGGGAAGTCCCGGGAGGAAAAGCTCCCTGTGAGACCCCCTAGAATAGCTGCACCGAGGAGGGGCTGAAGGGGTGCTCTGAGTTCAGGGGTAGAAAGACACCACAGGCATTTGGCGGATCCGGGCCGAGGTTCGGTTTGAGTCCCCCTGAGGCAGCTCCTCAGACAACACTCGGAGACAGTGGTTCTTTGAGAGGGAGAGGGGCTGAGGACGCACAAGGGCCCAGCGGAAGCTGAGTCTGGGAAGGAAGGCAAAGCAATGAGGGACATTTGAGCAATGGGTCACCACCGCACGGGGGTGGGGGGGCCTCTGAAAAGGGGTTAAACGTGCCCCAGACACGGTGCGTGGAGGGTGGGGATGACTCTGTGTCCGGCCCTCGTGATGGAGGCTCCTACCTTTGCCTCGTGCAAGGGCAGGCAGGCACCTTCCAGGGAGCGAGTAGGGGTCGTGTCTGTGGGGGGTTCCAGCCTGGAAGGAAGGGTAAGACAGAACTACAGGTGAGGAAACAGCCCGGACAACAGCACAAAGGCCGTCAAAAGAGACCAGGGAAGAAATCGTCAGCAAGTTACTTCCAAATCCACGTGGTGGGACCGGAGAGGAGACGTGTTGCTCGTCAACATTGTCGCTTGCATGGGGACTTCATTTCTCTTTCTCATGAGTCATCTCCCATGGCATCACGGGCCATTCAGCTGTTGGGGGCGGGGGGGGTCCTTGGGTTGACACACTTTTGGTGATTGTGAATTTTAAAAGCTGGACGTTTTTTATGCAGTGCCGTCAGCGCTGGCGTACTTGTGATTTTAACAAAAAATACATTGTCCTCAAAAGAACTTTTCCCAGGTGACTTTTTATAGGTGTCTGACAAAAGTTATAACATTACGAAAATGGGTCTCTCCTAGTTTTCTTGATCTGAAATCGAAAAACCATGTGCCAGACGAATAATATTGAAATGTTCATTACCTCTCAAAATAAATGTTCATAACTTTGCTTCTTTGCACACATTTCTGGGGCTTCTTGGAATTCTCTTCGCAACTGGAACGCCGGCTGTTCTCCGGCTCACTCATTCTTATATCACTAAATCAGACTTTGATGGAATCAAATAGGTCAATGGCCCGGACTTTCCGAAAAGAAGCCTTTGGAAAAGCAAGTAGGAAATCCCAGTGGGAATATTTTCCTAAATTCCTACCAAAAAATGCCTTTCAGCCTCTGCACAACAGGTCCCCCCACTGGGACCACTGGCTCTCCATTTGCAATCCCAGCCCCACGCCCAGTTCTAGTCTCAACTGGGGCAAAGTTGTGTCGGAAGCCGCTCGTTGTGTATGCACTCAGTTCTGTGTGCTTGAGAGAACTCAGCTCGTTTCACCCTCGCTACAGCTCCCAGAATTAGGTAGTGGGAGCATAAGTCATCCTTAAGACACTTGAGCCTTTTGCCAAATCTCTCTCGCTGCCACTGAGTTCGAACCCCAGCAGGTCGATTACAAGCCTACACTGCCCCCTGTGAGTTTCGGAGACTGTACATCCTTTTGGAGCGGCTGGTGGTTCCAAATGTAGACCAAGGGGTTAGCAGGCCAAGGCGGGACCGTTACGCCACCAGGCCTGCGCCTTCGCACCCAAGAAATCAGCCGGAAAGGCAGAGTCAAACTTAAGTCTGTCCGACTCCACAGCCAAGCTCGTCCCATTGCAACACACAGCCTTACCCCATTCTCGGGTGACTTAAATGCTTGCCTGCGCTTTCATATATTTGCCTACCATGACCACATATTACTTTGATCATAAGAAAAATAGAGAGAGAGACCTCTCTGGACTGACTAAGGAAACTTGAAACTTACAAGGTGCTCATGAGTACATTCAAGCCAACCCCACTGCCACTGAGTCGATTCTGACTCATTGTGACCTAGAATCGCCGAGGCTGTAACCCTTTCGGGGAGCAGAGAGCTTCATCTTTTCTTCAGGTAAGGAACTGGTGGTTTAGAACCACTGACCATATGGCTAGCAACCCAACGCTCACCCAACAATGGCAACCATCATTCTCCTCCTTATTTCCTTTAACTGTTAGGGATTCCATTTCAGGACATGCTATTGTCAAGTTGGTACACCATGGGCTCGATTTTCCTGGATATACTAGAAACTATGCGATTGCTAATCAGGCTGGAAAAGGACCATCCCAAATCTTGCATTAATCTCCATTTCCTGAGTACCAACGGGAACCTAGTTTTCATGGATGCCCTGATTTACTTAGAAAATTGCCTCCGCTTCACAGACTGCTTTCTTGCTACAGCACTGACATTAGACAATCCAGAGGCCAGAGTGCTTCCTGGGATGGAATGATCTCGCTTTGAACAGAAACCGTCTTCTAAATTGGGGTAGGAACCTACATCATGTGGTTTTCATTGAGAGCACGCTTCCCCACCTCCTGAGAGCAGGTGGGAGTGTTCTCACCCCCAGCCCAGGCATGTCTGAACATCAGGGGGGAACAGCCTGGTGCCTCACTTTTGAAAGGTTACCAACTGATCCTCAAGAAAATTGCTTTAGTTCTCCAGTTACTGCTAGTTTGGCCCTGGTTGTCCACGGTAAAAAAAAAAAAAAAATTCTAAGAAAAGTAAAGAGAAAGTTATGGGGTTTTTGTTTTGTTTTGCTTTGTTTTGTTTTGTTTAGGGTTGGAGACTACACATCTGTCAATTTCTGGGCAATGGCTTATTCATTTCTTTTGGAAGTCAGCACTGAGTTGGTCTTGTGGACATGTTATTGCTGAATTTATTGCCTGACACCTTCGGTCTCTTAATGCTTCTCTCTCCTTTCTTGGGATCCACACAGCCCTGGATCTGGTGCTTACCTGCAAATGGGGTGGTTGTGGGTAACTAGAAATAAGCCCCCCATTGCTCTGGTCTACCTGCAGGGGCCAAGGGAGACTTGGTCTGGCGAGCCAGGGAGTGGGGAAATAGCAGGACCCAACCCAGCCGTGCAGCCAGTGAGGGCAAGTCAAGACAAGGTAGTTCAAGTCCCAGCTTTGATGTCTAGGAAGACAGTAAGCAGAGATGCACAGATTTACACACAAGAAATCAGAAGCAACTTACACACCCAACAGCAAGTACTGCACAGCCCTTCAGAGTATGCTGTAGGAAGTTTTAGCACAACTACTCTAGTCCTGTATTTTGTACATGTGTGTTTGCCTCGTGATTTTTATCTTTTTATGAAAATGAAAGCACATTGTAAATACGACTTGTACCCTGCTTATTTCACAATAATGGTATACGAGGAGGATACCATCCATAGTGGTATATGAGGAATAGATAGAAGAGTTCTTGGAAAATTTGAATTGAAAGATAATTCATCACTGAAATGAAACATTTCATTGAACTTTTGAAAAGGGGGAGGACAGGGCAAACCCTTGGGAAGTTCTAATTAGTTGTTTACATTGTTGAATATTTTTTAAAATGAGGATCTGAAATATAAACTCCCACCTACCAATTCACAATGAAAAAAGGTTTTAAGATAATAACGTTTTTTCCACGAACTTTTTGAAGCCCACCTTGTATCTGAAATCATCTCCCACCATCTCCCACCTGCGGAGACACACGGTGAAGAGCTGTGCTGTACCTAAGTCTGGGTCTTGACGCTGTTCTAAGCTTCACTGTAGCACAGACCATCTGTGCTGGGAAACCTTCTTGTCCATAAATCAGTTTGCGCGGCTCTACTTATCATTTCCCTGAGATCAATCCCTCGAGGGGGTCAAAGTCTGAGAGTATGAATTTTTTAAACTTCTGATTTATATTAAGAAGCTTCTTGTCAGAAACTCTGCCCATTTCTAGAGTGTGCCCTCTACCTTACACCTTTAACAGTGGTGGGTGGGGTTTTTTCCCCCCATTTAATAGGTGGAATCGAGATCTCGCTGTTCGTAATTGACATTTCTTTGGTTCCTACTCAGATGCATCAGGTTGTCCTATGCTTTTTGGACACTTGCTTAAATATTTCTGACCTGTGTCCATGTTCTGTCTTCTGCCTATTAATGTTCTCTAGGCATTAAAAGTTTTCATCCTTGGTCTCACATACGTGTTACCAATATTTTCACAGACTATGGTTTCTTTTGAATATTGCTTAGGGTGTTTTTTACATTAGTTATAAACTGTACACAATTCTGAAAATGCTCTGTGAACAAGGACACTTACTTCCTGTGGTCTCTAAGGTCCAGCGGTGGCAGTAAGGCTGCCCCATCGCAGGAGCTCAGGGATCCCCCATCTCTTCAGAGGCAATTGTGGAGTAGCTCCCTAAATGAGTGTCTGCTGGCCTGTTCTTGTTTCAGTCTCTGTAGATGGTGTGTTTGGAAATTGTACTGTGTACAATTGTATACAGCTGCCCTGGTTTCCAAACACACCATCTACAGAGACTGAAACAGGAACAGGCCAGCAGACACTCATTTAGGCTGAGCTCCTACCCCACCACACTGATTGCTAACTAGTGATGACGGCGGGTGGCAAATTGTGTTAGTCTGGGTCCTTTAGAGAAACAAATTCACAGTAACTCACATGTATAAGAGAGAGTTTTATATAAAGGGTAAGTGCACATCAAGCAAGCATCCCAACCCAGTGCCGCCAAAGCCCACAAGTCCAACATTAGCCCATATGTCCGACACCAATCCACAAAGTCCTCCTCCATCTCACAAAACACACACAATGATGCCAACTGCAGGAGGAAAGTCGAGTCAGTGAATGTGTAAGCATCTCAGCGCTGGCAGGGGTCTCCACATGGCTGCTCTAGCACCCAGGGCTGCATCGGGGTAGGTCCATGTGGCTTCTACTGGGGGATGTCTTGCTGGAAGTGAGGCTTGCCAGCTGAAGCAGGGAACTGGCTAACGCAGCTGCACCCTGGTCCAACCATCAGAAAGCAAGAGACCCAAGAACTAGAAAGGTGAGGCTCACCTAGCCATTTATCTCTCCACCCTTCAATTAACCCCACATGTGTTTGTTAGCCAGGTTGGCACAATAAACTTCAACTATCTCACAAATATTTGTGGTAAAAGGGCAGATAGTATATAATTTAGACTTTGCAGGCTCTATTGTTTCTCTCACAACCTACACAATGGTGCAAAGCTGCCATAGATGATACATACACAAATTCACGGTTTTATTCAAATAAAGCTTTATTGACAAAACACTAAAATCTGAATTTCGTGTCATTTTCATGCATCCCAAATGTTATTTCATTTGGCTTTTTTCCCCAACTTTTCAAAAATTTCAATACCATTCTTAGCCTGTAGGCCATACATAAACAGACCTGCAGACCACATTTGGCCATGAACATGACTTTGCTAATGCAGGATGACTATCAGGCATTCATTCACACAGCACCACTAGAGAAGTATAGGAAAGAGGCCTGTTCTTTGTGAGAAGAAGTGGTGTGTGTGTCACTTCCAATCAGGGCTTTTGGGAGTCATCACGTGTTCACACCGTATTATCTTTTCCTTTACCCCAAGCTAGTCAACCTGAGTGAGAAATAGACCTCTGTTGATAGACATCACCACAGCTTGAGGATTCTTTTGTTACTACACATCCCTTAGCTGAAGCTGACTGATACATACCTGGATGGCTTCTTTTATATTTGTCCTGTTTGGCTCCTGCAGGTAGTTGAGTTTTATTTTGTTAATCATTTTATTGTGGGGCTCTTACAAAAGGTATTTGAGTTTTAAAGTCTTTAGTTGAGCCTCAGTTTCTTCAAACATCAATTGACAAGACTATGCAGCCTCATAAGGGTTGTGATGAGGATTGAAATTGGGCGTTAACGCTGAAAACGTCTTCGTATATTGCAAAGCACCTAGAAAGGTTATTGCTATAAAATAGCCAGTCTACAAAAGCTTTCTACAGAAGTCAAAAGTACCGTGGGGAGGGGAGGGCGGGATTCAGAGTAGCTCAGATCCATCCAGTCTTCGGGAGACAAGGCATGGAACTAGTTTCTGGCGGTCGGCCAGCAGGCAAGCTGAAACACAGGCAGCAGCATGCCTGCCTGGACACAGCCTGTAGTTGCCTCGCTCTCCGCCGCGCTGAGGTCCTCAGACCGGTGTCTGTTCATCAAATTGTGGAGGGGAGAGTGCTCTTACAGGTAAACAGTCTATACTAGAAGAGGACTTGGAAACGTTCATTCTGAAATGTTGTTATATTTTAAATCATTTCATTTCAATAGGCAGCCCACAGGAGTTGGTAACATAATTGCTCTGTGACCAGTCCAGACCACCCTTTGCACATTCTTCATTATTCCATAATTACTCATACTTACGGCCCAGGGTGGAAATTACATGTGGATTATCGATCTCCATGATGAATATAAAAGAAAGCAGTCATTACTCTCTGTCCCCAGAAGGTCTCCTCCCCCTTCTAAGGAGGACAAACAGCCCTCTCTGGGTGAGAAGGAAAGTTAGGGACAGGCCCGGAGACCAGAAGCTTGGAGACCGAGGTACAAAATGCTCAGAAATTTCCAGAAATATTTCACCTTCAGCGTATCATTCCTAGATTCACAAATCACAAATGTTCGCCAAGACACCCAGCTGTTCAGTTAGCAAAGCTCCTACAAACCACAAATGTTGTGAAAGTCAAAAGCATTCAGGTCCAGCCGAGCAACCTCAGTGATGACAATAAGAAGTATGAGCTACGAAACGATTGACTCTCCCTGACTAGCTAACCAGCAACACGGCACCTTGCCTTTTCTTTTTTTCTTTTTTTTAAATCATTTTATTGGGGGCTCGTGTAATTCTTATCACAATCCATACATCAATTGAATCAGGCATGTTTGTACATATGTTGCCCTCATTCTTTTCTAGACATTTATTTTCTATTGAGCCCTTGGTATCAGCTCTTTTTCCCCTCTCCCCACCCCACCACATAACCCCCTGAGAGTTTGTACACTGTTATTATTGGCACCTTTTCCTTTTCCCTGCAGCCTCTCTGAAGCCATTGTTCTGCACTCAGGCTTCAGACAATCAGTTGTCCAGGAGTCCGATCCATAAACACCATGCTAGTCAGAGTGGAACTGTGCTCCACAGGGTTCTTCTGAGGTGCCGCTAGGTGGCCCAGAGCCACCAGCCTTTCCGATGGCGGGCAAGTGTGTGACCTGTCCACACCCCGCAGGGGATTAGGCTTAGAAAGCAGCTAATGGGAAGATGACATCGAACACTGCTGTGGCGAAAGCTGATGGTATTAGGAATTCTGTGTTCACCAAAATAATGCAAGGAAAACGAAAAAAAGTCCTGCTCGCAGCTCCTGCTGCTCCCCAGGTTGACTCTGTGATCCGAGAAGAGCATAGACTAACATTCCGTGTTTACTGGAACAATTTGAGGAGAGTCTTTTTTGCCGAAGACCAGTATTGTGTTAGTGGGAGAAGCGGCTACTGTCCTTTGTCCACATGTGGGTAGCAAGCTGGTATTAAATCCAAACCTTACCGATTCCGTGAGATCTGGTAAGCTTCCCAGCTACCCCAAAAGAACAACACTTTCCCCTTTTGTCTCTTTCTAGGATCAACTAGCTCAAAATAAAGCTCTCAGCCACTTATTCCTTCAGTCTCTCTTACGGGAAGAACATTATGTTTATACAAAGTCTCTGTTCCCCTGAAGTTTGCCTTCTAGTTAGGAATTAAGACATAGATTAAAAACCAGCACAAGGTTTGAGTTCCTGTACAAAGTAATTTCAAGGCATGCCGTACGAGCATGAAGGGGCAAATACACGGGGCAGTTCTTCAGGAATCCAGAGCACGAGAGAATAGCTATGGCCTGACATGAGTATGCCTGGGGTGAGGTGAGACCTGGTTTAAGGATGGATAGAATGGTTTTTCCTTTGTGCAAAGAAAGGCAGACAACATTCCCAACGAATGAACACACTAAGAGTCTCCAAGGAGAAATGCAAGTAGGGAGTTTAGTGACAGTGAGGCAAGCTACATCCAAAAACCCACAGGCAAGTCATGCTAGATAAGACTGAAAAGACAAATTGTAAATGAACTGTGAGAGTCCCAAAGAACACACTACTGAGTCGAGAGAGGCCCATCTAAGTGTCAGCTGGGAGCATGAGCTTGGATCTGTAACACAGGCTAGTGGCTAAGAACCCCGCTTCAGTTTATCAGCCAAGAATCAAATGTGTATGTGGTGTGCATGTGATATTGTGTGCGTCTGGTGCATGTATCTGTGGTACTGTGGTGTGTGTGATGTGGGTGTGGGGTGTTTGTGTGTGTTGCTTAAAATAATCTGCTTAGAATAAGTGCTATGTGCTGTTGCTGTTAGGTGGGATCTAGTTGGTTCTTGCCCATAGTAACCCTTTGTACAACAGAATGAGACAGCGCTCGATCCTGCCCCAGCCTCACGATGGGTAGGTTTGAGCCTATTGTTTGGGGCCATGTGTTCATCCATCTCTTTGACAGTCTCCCTCTTTCTCACTGACCCACTCCTTTATCAAGTATGATGTCCTTTTCCAGGGACTGGCCTCTCCTGGTCGCATGTCCAACTACATGAGACAAGGTCTCTCCATCCTCACTTCCAAGCGGTATTCTGATTATTCTAGGTGCATACTAGTTATTAGTATTTTTGTAATATTCCATCATCTTTGCTAAGGGGTTTCATGGCCCTTGGACAAGGCTGAGCAAGAATAAGAATGATCCCCTTTCACGCCACAACAACTAGGAACCTATTTCACCCCAAACAGAATAAAGGCCCTGAATCCGAGGCCCCGTGAATCCCAGGCCAGTGCGAAGTCTGTTTCTTCCAGAGTTGTCCCCTGACATCTGGGCACTGAGAGTCCTGCCCATTAGAGCCCCAGAAACAGTGATTAAGATGGACATCTTCTGAAACAAACCGGAAACTTTTTTTAAAAGGGGAAAAAGGCTAAACTTCCCCAGTATAAATATTACTAGATGGCCCCGGGCTCAGATGCCATTCGCAAACTCCTCAAGCTGGCGCTCGCCATTTATGACATTTAGCAGAGGCCCTGGAGAGAGCCGTGCTCCGGCCTTCACTCCAGAGCCAAATATTAGCTTGCTTGTGTTAATGAGGCCAAGTCAGGGAAGAGGAGAACGGAGATCATTTGAGTGATTTTGCTTGTTAACTTTCAGCCCTCTCCTCTCCTCGCCCCCTCCCTCCTCCGGGGCTCCCGAGAGAAAGCTGGGAGTCATCTGGAGTCTGGGTGCTTCCCCTCCACCCCGCACCAGGGCTAGAGAGGGAACATGCCTCATCCCCCGAAAAGCCAGGTAAGCACGGGCTTGCTGCGCTTACTCATCAGTCATGAACAGTTCCACAGGTGATGAAAAGATACATAGGAAATTGTTCACGACAGATCAGGGAGTAAGCACAAGTCAGCCGTGCTTACCTTGCCTGTTGGGCAAATCCAACCCTGAGAATCACCCCTGCTCAATCACAGGATGGCCTGGCCACGGGGAGGGGAAAGCGGGGTGTGTGGGGGTGGGGGCAAACAGGCGCGGGGTGGGGGGGGGGGAATAGGTGTGGCCCTGCAGAAAACAACTCTGAGACCCAGCAGGGGGCCAGGATCTGGTTCTTTTATGCCACATACCTGCTCCAGAGACCCAACCTAACAGAGTAAGGGTCCCAAGGCTGTCAATATTTTTTTTTTTTTAAGATAATTTCATTGGGGTTCCTATAGCTCTTACAACAACCCATCCATCAATTGTATCAAGTATATCAGTACATATGTTCCCTTCATTGTTTTGTTTTTTTAAATCATTTTATTGGGGGCTCACAAAACTCTTATCACAATCCATACATCCATCCATTGTGTCAAGCACATTTGTACATGTGTTGCCATCATCATTCTCAAAACATTTGCTTTCTACTTGAGCCCTTGATATCAGCTCCTCATTTTTCCCCTCCCTTCCCGCTCCCCACTCCCTCATGAACCCTTGATAATTTATAAATTATTATTCTTTTGTCATGTCTTACACTGTGCAACATCTTCCTTCACCCACCTTTCTGTTGTCCATCCCCCAGAGAGGAGGTTATATGTAGATCCTTGTGATTGGTTCCCCCATTCCACTCCACCCTCCCAGGAATCGCCACTCTCACCTCTGGTCCTGAAGGGTTCATCTTTGAGCCCTTGAAGGCTGTCATTCTTGCTGGAGACAGACAGGCCCCCCTTCCTCCTGCAGAGCGGCTAGAGTTAGCGCCTGAGTGCTTTAACCAGTGCTCCCACATACAACCTTATCAAGCCAAAGCCAACTTTTGGAGAGGAGACTGACTGGTCATTTAAACTAGCTCCCCGCCCTGCCCACTATGATTCTCTGCCCTGAGCCCCTCTTGGGCAGGGCACTGGGGTGTATCTAAAGGATGGCCGGTATGACATCATGTGCCCTGTGCGCCACTTGGATGTGGGATGGTGAGGGGAGGAGTCACTGGACAGTTTGTGTCAGCTACCCATTGGTGGTGTCCAGGACCAGCTGTGAGAGATCTGTATTCAACAATTTCAAACTAACACTTCAGTACATGAGAGCCTCCCATGGATCAAGGCAGGCTATGTGGTCTTGTTCTACAGCAATGAAAAATTTAGAAAATATTACTTTGAGCCCATCACAGACCGATTTTCTTCTGAGAAAGCAAGGAAGATGCTGTTGTGATTCTCCTGTGGTGCCATGATGTGTTGGGTAAAATATGAATGCACTTGACTTGTGTGTTTTAGGTGGTATTATGATTAAGTTTTCTAAAAGATGATGTCAGATGTTTGGACAGGAGCACAATTTTAGCCCTTGCCAAAGATGTGCCTCTGACAGGGCAGTTTTCTAGGTTTAGGGTTACCAAATTTAGCACACACACACAAAAATACATACAGGCAGGAAGGAAAAAAGAGGAGCTGACACTGAGGGCTTTATAGAAAGTAAAAGTTTAGAAAATAATGATGGCAACATATGTATAAATATGCTTGATACAATTGATGTATGGGTTGTTATAAGAGCTGTAAAGAGCCCCCAATAAAATGATCTTTTAATTAAAAAATACATACATATATGTATGTATTAGCATAAGTGTGTTTCATGTAACCTGCTTATATTTAAATATTTTTTTTATTTGAATCCAAATTTGATTGAGAATTCTGTAGGTTACCTGGCATTCTATCTGGGCTTCAGTTCCTCATTTATACATGTGATATTGAACTACATCAGCCATCAGCAATTGACAAACTTTTTAAGGGTTTGCAGGGTTTCTGAGATTGTGAACCTTATAGGAACAGACAGCCTAATCTTCTTCCTTCCAAGTGGCTTCAGAGCTGATCCACTGACTGGGCAGTTAGCAACCCCATGCCTCACCCACAGAGCCATCAGGGCTCCTTTAAATATGCAAACTAATAAAAAAAAATAGACCCGTGGTTCCTTAGGGAAAATGGCAGGAGATGGGAAAGGGAAAGGTTGCCAAGGGGCATGAGGACATTTTGTTGATGATGAGTCTGTCCACTATCTTAATTTTGGTGAGGCTGTCAGAAAGTGTATGTAAACGAAAGCATCAAGTTATAAAAATGTGCTGTTCGTGGACTACCAATTAAATCTTAACAAAATAAATAAACACACAAACAAAACAACTTCGAGTGTTACAAAGCAATACGCAGATGTGACTATTGCTATTATTGTGCTTATGTTTATGCTGTCAGAAAAAAATGTGGCAGCTAGCAATGACTTCTAGGTTTGAGGGTTATCGCTTTCTCCCTCGAGCCAAGTGCAGTTCTTAAAATAAAGTTTCATGCTGTGTAGTTCTGTCGATGCCCAGGGCTCATGGAATGTTATCACCTCAGGGGTACAAAGAATTTGTTCATAATCTAGGTTAACTCTCTACCGCAGGCACCCTTGACTCCTCTTCCTAACCCAGTCCTGTTGGGTCTCTCTCCTACTCATTTCCACATCTTAGTACATTTCTCTATCGCACTGGCCTCGACTGGCCAGGCACTACCATGTCACATCTAGCCTGGACTCTGAAAGCTTCCTTCTGGTCTTGGCGTACTCTAATTTTGCTCTTCTGCAAACAAATCATTATCCATTCTTGAGATAAAGGGGTCTTTGAAAATGCAAATACGAGTAGAATCATAAATAACTGCTCAAAAATGTGCAATGGTTTGCCATTGCCCTTGGGTGGGGGTAATCCCTACCACGGCCAACAAGACTCCCAGGACAGAGTCCCTGGGCAGCCATAGCCTGTACCACGCTTGCTTGTTCTGTTGAAGGCTGGCTTCTTGCAATGTGCCGTGCAGCTCAACTCTAGACTTCCCAGATTCTCACAAGTTATTCTCTCTCCCTGAACTGTTTATTCTCTGGCCTCTCTCCCCTTGCTAATTCATCTTTTGGGTTTCAGCAGAAACACTATATTCTCACAGAAGTTTTAATAACTTCCCCAAACCAAGTCTGGTCCCCCTACTTCATATCTCCAATTCATGGTACTTTCATTTAGGTAATGTAGAATATCTATCTTCCTACTTTAAGAAAGACCACAGGAATCATGTCTGTCTTATTACACCTGACATATCTTCAATATCTATATATAATACAAACATAGTGCCTTACCCATAGTAGGTACTTGATAAATTACTGTTGAAAAAATGAAAAGCTTTCTGTAAGCGTAAGGTAGTATTGTAACGCATGCGCCATGTACAGGCCTTCAAAGTCCTGAATCCAAAGGGGCATAGATTTTGGAAGCAATCTTTTACTCTCTAAGCCAGGAGCACCTATGGCAAGTCCTGAAAACAATCTGAAGAACTTTGTCAATGGTAATTATGAGTATAGCTCTGTAATCCCAAGGTAATAGTTCATCGGTTAGATTGGCAGGGATTTAAAAGACATGCTGCGTGCTGGTGAAAATGGAGAGAAGCAGGCTCACTCAATCACTGTCAGTGAGGCTATCGAGGCACAGAAATTTTGGGTGACTCACTTGACAATATATATTTATATTCAAAATGCAAAACTTATTACTGCATTGCTTGTAAAAGCAAGGGATTAAAAACAAACCAGATATCCATTAAGTAAAGTGTGAGATAGCCCTCAACTAGACCCTGTGAAAAAAATAAGAAGCTGATACCAAGGACTCAAGTGGAAAGAAAATGTTTTGAAAATGACGATGGCAACCTATGTACAAATGTGCTTGACACAATGGATAGATGTATGGATTTTGATATAAGAATTTTATGAGCCCCCAATAAAATGATTTTAAAAAAAACAAACAAACAACTAGACCCTATGGTGCCACTTATCAACTAGGTAGTAACAACAACAATATGTAGTGATAAGGGAAAACATCCAACATATGCTACCAAATATAAAATAAGGAGCTCAATAGTAGATAAAATTTTGTGAAGTGGATATTAGTAATTCATGGGAGAATGCCTAGAAAACACGTAAATTGGGAAAGAAAGATGGGGATAGCTTCCCCTTTTTTACATTACTAATTGGTATTTTGTTTTAATTTTCACATAGATAGACATTAGCTTTGATATCATTAAAGCAATAGTGGGTTTGGTTTGGTTTGGTTTTAAAGACACTTAGGTTATCATTGAGGAAACGGAAGCCCAAGGAATGGGCACTCTCTTCCACGGCAGTTATTTCTTAGTTGGTCCTCCAACTTTTTCCTTGGGTAGCTTTCTTTCTCTTTGGTGGGACTTTCAGACATAGCTGTGGGAGGATGGCATTCTGCCTAGCCAATCATGCTACACCATCCCCCAGGACAGAACGCTTGGTCCAGAAAGGCGCATGGGAACAGAAACACCATTGATTGGAATCATTTGTAGGAACTGGTATGAACAGTTGAGCAGAGTGTCATATGTTTACCTTGAACTGCTATTTTTGAGGAATGTCTACACTCAGAATTAGTGGGCATATCTTTTGCTACAAAGGGGAAATTTTCCACCCAAAAAAGAATCCAAGCAGACACAAGAGAAACTGGGGGAGGTGCCATGGCCCCTGGACACCTGAAGAGCCACTGGGCTCAATTGTGACTGTGGCCTGCTCCATCTTCTTGGAATGCCTATTTTTTTTCTGGCTAGTTTGTTTTTCCCAGAGAATGACAGCCACCAGTCTTGCCCAGGTGGCATAGCATGAAGAGGGTGAGGCTGGGATAACTCCCAGCTGTCCAGGCACCTGTCCTGACGTCTCCCTCACAAGTCCTGCAGAGGCAGTTGGTGCTCAAATGCTACCTCTTTGGTGCAAGTGCACAACTGTATAACCTTTATGGAAAGCAAATGTACAATAGGCATCCTGAGCCTCCCCAAGATCTGTACTTTTCCATGGCCAGGACTGAATGTGTTGATAAGTGGTCTTTTTGAAAAGTTTCTCTCTCTCTCACT
>NW_022107431.1:76902963-76905237 GCF_000313985.2 Echinops telfairi
AGCCCTTTGGGGTTACAAAAAGAGTTTGTGTTTAGGAATAACCAGAGATTCAAATTCTGACTGGGCCTTTTTTGAGATCGTTAACCAGCCCAGGCCGTAATTTCCTTGTAAAATCATGCTAAAATACCAGATGTCCAAACTCACTGCCATCAAGTTGATCCTTGCTCACAGAGACCTTACAAGACAGGGCCGAACTGCCCCTGAGGGTTACAGAGACTGTAGCTCTTTATGGGAAGAGAAAGCCTCTTCTCTCTCCCAAAAAGCAGCTGGTGGTTTCAAACGCATACTCTTGCAGTTAGCAGCCCAACGCGTAACCACTCCAGCCCAGGTCTCCTTATCCTTGTCGGAGGAGGGGTCCACGGAAGCCTGGGGCAGTACCTCACAGCGCTCCAGGTGAGAAAGATGGGGCTGTCTGCATTCATAAAAAGGAGAGCCTGGGACCCTGGGGGGCAATTTACCCTGTCTTTTAGGGTTGCCGAGAGTCCAAATTGACTTGATGGCAACAGGTAATAAATTGTTTATGAACGAATGGTTCTGAAGTGCTCAGCAGGGTGCCATCAATATCTATCAGGGCGTTTTAAATTTTAAAGTGCACACGAGCGCATCTTGAGATCTTGATGAAATACAGGTTGTGATTCAGAAGGACTGGGGCCGGGCTCACGGGTTTCCACCAGCACCCAGCTGACGCCAATACTCCTAGTCCTTAGTCCAAGCTTCGGCTAGAGGTTTTATTTGCAACACTGGTTCTCAATGTTTCCTGTGCCTTGGACTTAAACAATCATGAGGATGACGAGGGAGTCCCAGAGTTTCTGCTTTAATGAGTCTGGCGTGGCCTGGCCATTAGAATTTCTGAAAGGTCCCTAGTTGACTGGGAGGTGCATCCAAGTTTGAAGACCTCTGTTCCCTGGGCAGCTAGCTGTTAGCTGGTCCCCGACTCATGGCGACTCCGCGCACAACAGAATGAAAACCAGGTAGGCCCGTCCTGCCCCAGTGCCTATTAGGCGCCATAGGGTTTCGCTGGCTGGTTTTCAGAAATAGGTCAGCAGGCCTTTCCTCCTAGTGGGGAAGCTCCGCTCACACAGCCCCATCATCGCGCTTCTCGATTCCTGAGCCGCTACTGCCCCCCAGGAGGTGGCCACACACGAGGTATATTGGCCCAGAGTCAAGCCAAGATCTCTCCCACGGAAAGCAAGGATTCTCCCGCTGAACCACCGGTGCCCGGCCCCCACTCCCCCGCCACTATTTCATGTAAGGTGTGCTTAATAAGTAGAACACAATGTAATTATGGAGCTGATAAGGGCCCAAATGAGTGCCGTCATGTTTAAATAACAGAGCATGCTGGAAATCCTCATAAGAAGCAAATGCCATATTGTAATAAGGGCAGAGGGAAGGGCTATATCACTTACTAGGCAGGTCGCAGCTAAGCGGTTCACCAGAAAGCAGAAGAGAATGAACCGATCAGGATTTAGCGTTATCGAAGCTTTGGATTTAATGACGTGAAACAAATGGATATGCAACATTTTAAAGGAGTGCCCCCTCTTTTTTCCCCCAAGGGCGTCTCTTCAGATGCCTGGCACACGTCCGGAGGTCTCTATCCCTTCCTGGGTGTTTAGGGCCCTTCTGACTGTGCATTTGCATCTCCGAGGGAGGGGGGAGCGCCAGGCGCGGGATGCAACGGGGAAAACGTCGAGGCAGCATTGTCAAACATAATCATCCAAATGTGAAGGGACGCGCCGTTCAGAAGGCACGGCGTGAGATGGCACAGCGAGGGGAGAGGAGAGCGGGTGACGCAATCGGACGTGACGCTGACATGCCAAATCAAAGGGCGCATCGGGAGAGGGACATTTCATTTGGGAATCACAGAACTGCTACAAAGGTAAGAAGGGAAAGTAGAACTGTGGAGATGATAGGACTGGCTCGCAGCCACCACATCTGAGAGGAATTCGCCCAGAGGAATTCTTCAGGTGCTCACTCACCGCGCACTGCCTGGAAGCTGACAAGAAAGGAAGCCGGCGAGGTCTGCTTGTCTTTAAATGTCCCCACCCTAATTCAGGGACCTCTGACCTTCCAGAGCGTGTCACCCAGATTCCAACAAGCTTCCTCAGAAAGGACCGGGACCCCCTCTCTGAGTTCGCTCTGTATTCTACCAGCCCACTGACTTGCATATTTAATTTGCCTAGGCCACTTGAATTTTGACCAACTTATTGTACATGCCACTGTTTCATAATAATAAAAATCCCCTCACCGTATTTTTAGGTTACTGGATGCTTTTCA
>NW_022107431.1:76906241-76907899 GCF_000313985.2 Echinops telfairi
GGAAGGAAGGATAGATGGATGGATGGGTGGGTGGATAAAGTGAGCCCTTAGTATTAGAATTCAAAAGAAGATATCATATTACTCATAAAAGGCAAAAAATCAGGGGACCTGAGAGATTCAGGAGAATCCCCACAGCCCCAGCAAAGAGGCAGCCATGTGGGATACCCATCTGCACGGAGGAAGGTCGGTGGGAATGGCCTCAGACACAGAGCCTCGTAAAGCCGATGATGGCAGATGTCGTTCTGTCAACGTCTAACACCATACCCTGTGAGCTCCCTTTTCACTCCTTTTAAATTTTTTTGCATTTTGAATATTTTCTGCTTTCGTTTTGGTGGAGGTTTTCTTTGTTTTGTTTTGTCATTGTTGTTAGTTATTTGTTTGTTTTCTGGTTTTGTTCCGTATATGAAATCCGAGAGAGGTATCTCAGGCAAGGCAGTGGAGGTTAGGGAGAAATGGGACGCTAATAACGAGTATGAGAAGAAAATGTTCTGAAACGGACAGTGGTGGATGATTAATCAACTCTTCTTTTTATGATTGAACAATTTCACTGTGTGATTTGTGAACTGTATGCCATTAAAACGTTTTGTTTTGTTTTTTAATAAAGAACAGGGGGAATCTAACAAGAGCAGAACTCTCACCCGAGGAGAGCAGTGTAAATGGAAGACCGTTCAAGCAGCCATGTGCCCACAAGGAAACAACCCAAACTGAGCGCTGCAAGGAGAAGACAACATCAACAAGCAGCAGGTCTCACGGACTCGACAGAACCTCAGGCCGAGAGGGCGAGATCCTCTCAGAGCCAGCACACAGCTCCCGCTCCCAGAATCGGGGCATGAGGCCCATCGGCTGGACTAGCACCAAGGATCACTGGATGCGGAACCTTAGGGCCTCCTTAGGTTCCTCCCGACTCCCAGCAGTATCAGTCCCAGAGCCCAGGGCAGAGCTGAGAATGCAGGTTCGGTCCGCAGGATCCAGTCTTGAGACAAGCACAGAAGCTGGCAGCCAGACATCCTGGGAAGAAACCAGGAGCCCAGTGGTTCCAGAGATGGAGATGGGATTCCAGAAGAAACGCAAACTACCAATCCCATTTGCAACAGCCACCTGACAGAACGTGTCCGCAGACAGAACGGTGAGGGACTTGGGCCCACGTCACCAGCCCCAGCCCCGATTACACTAGAAACCTACCAACCCTCAACTCTCCCAGACTCCCTTCCAGGCAAAGAGCCCTGCCATGGGGTGCAGTCAGGAAAGAGGACTCCTGGGATTTAAAACATCAAGCTGGCAAGAATGCTGAGGCTGAGTAAAGACTGTGTGGGAGCTACCCATGGATTCCTTTTGCCCAAATGGAAATAGAGACCATTCAACCAAGTAGCAGGGATGCTTCTATCGGAAGGGTCAAGCCGGATCACCTCCAGGCCTTCTACAGCCTCTTCCCGGGAAGCACAGACCATGAGGTAGAGCTGAAGTCACTGGCAAGGTGCTGCAGTTGGCTCACATGAAAACAAGCCCCTTCAAAAGAGGGACCAGACTTCATCCCAGTGCTCCAAGGTGTGAATGCAACATGCCGGCATGGAGTTGGGAACCAGTGGAGAGGTCTGAAGGGCCAGCCCAATCCCAACGATGTGGACACCTGCCCCTCCCCCCACAAGATGTATCTCAGA
>NW_022107431.1:76909821-76924310 GCF_000313985.2 Echinops telfairi
GCATTGTGATAAGAATTGTATGAGCCCCTAATAAAATGATTGAGAAAAAAAAAAGAAGAAGCCCCTTCTCTCGCTCCATCCACGCTGCCCCTAGGGAGCCGCCTCCCCGGCATCGCATCAGTATTCAGAAGGGCCCCTCTGCAGAGACAGCGGTGGCATGGCATTGAGGCCCAGCGGTTGTTTTGGTTTGAGCCCACTTGGTGTATTTCGCCCCCAGCATTGCCTCCAGCCACTTGCACTTGCTGAAGAGGACCGTAGTCGCCTACTGATGTTTGCTGGGAGCATCAGCAAGATGTGACGGTGCTGCCTCTGCTTAGCAAATGAACCCAACTTCAAAGAAGAGAGAAGAGCTGCCTTGCCAGAGCTGTTTTGGACGTTTCCAGAAGAGAGGCTTCGGCTTTCTGGACCCGAAGGCCGGTGGTATTGTCTCCCACAGCTTCATGAAGCACCAGGCGGCAGCAGCGGCATCCCTGGGGCCGAGCCTAGATTCAACCGGGAATAAGAAGGGCTCCCTCTTCTGAAAATCAAGAAAGACCACAGCACTCTAGGTGTTAGTCAGTGGGCTCTGTCTGGGAGGCACCTGTGGCACCCTTGGGTGGTGCTGTCAAGAAGAGCTCAGCCCCCGTTTTCCACCCCCTTTGCCCTCCTGGCTGCTTGCATCTCCTTTCCCCGAAACTGCTCGGCTGTGTCAGAGGCTGGAATGTGCTCAAAGGAGAGCAACTGTTTTCCACTTGCCCGACCTTTTGTATAATAAAACACTTTATTGGGGCTCCTACAGCTCTTTTCACACCCCCTATGTCAAATGTCTCAAGCATATGTTGCCATCATCATTCTCAAAGCATTTTCTTTCTACTTGAGCCCTTGGTATCAGCTCCTCTTTTTTCCCTCCCTCCCCCATCTTCCCACCCTCATGAATCCTTGATAAATTATAAATTATTTTCATATCTTCTACCTTCTGCTGTCTCCCTTCACCCACGTTTTTGTTGTCCATCCCCCTGGCAGGGGGAGGGTGTGATAAGACAATCAGCCACCTTCCCCCCACCCTCATGGTATGGCTACTCCTATTATTGTTCCTGAGGGGTTGATCTGTCCTGGATCCCATGTGTCGAGAGTTCTCCTCTGTACCTGTGTCCATGCTCTGGTCTAGCCAGACTTGTAAAGTAGAACTGGGGTCATGATAGTGGGGGGGAGGAAGCATTAAAGAACTAGAGGAAAGTTGTAGGTTTCCTCGGTGCTATACTGCACCCTGGCTGACTCGTCCCTTCCTTGTGACCCTTCTGTGAGGGGATGTCCAATTGTCTACAGGTGGGCTTTCAGTCTCCACTCCAGCCCTCCTTGTTTGAATTGATATGATCGTTTGTTTGGGGTCTTCTGATGCCTGATACCTGATCCCGTCGACACCTCGTGGTCACACAGGCTGGTGTGCTTCTTCCATGTGGACTTCGCCTTCCCTTCCCTTTCCCGAAGGAAAGTCTGTGCTTTCCCATGCCCTTTTTTCACACTTCTCCACCTTTCTCTCCTCTGACCCTCCCTGACTCCCACACTGCTCAGGAAGGGAAGGGCAAAGTAGAGGGAAGCAAAGAGATCAAAGCGGGGACAAGGCTGGGTCCGAGACCATGCCAAGTAACTCTTCATCTTTGGGAATAAGAGCTGTATCCGGGTCCTTGCAGAAAGATGAAGCCCACCCTTCTCCGAGTCTCGGTTTCCCCCACTGGGAAGTGAGAAAGTTCCTGTCTACCTTGCAGAACCGCTGAAGGGCACCAATAAGACGAAGAGCCCAGCACACAGGAGGCTGACGTAATGGTGGGGGCCGTTATCGTCTCCTCCACTGACAATCATGCCCCCGCCTGCCACTGTCTCTTTCTCTGCCACTGCCTGATCACACAGCATACCACACAGAGCCCAACTCTGAGACCAATGCAGCAAGACCCCCGCCTGTCTGCCTTCGGCCGTGGCCCCTCAAAGGCAAGCAAATTTTCATCAAGTCTGAGTGCGCCCCAGAGGACAAACTAAGCTTGCCGTCGGAGAAGACTGACCTTTAAACTCTAATGGAAATGGAATAAAAATTATTTTTAAAGTTCAAAACATGCATGTACCTCTCTTTTTCCATTTCATAACCCTGCCCAGTATTTGCAATCACAGGCTTGCTTCAGAGAGCAATATTGTAGTTCTGCAGAAAGACTGTATCCATATTTCTGGTCCACCTGAAATTATGTAAGTGCCCAGGAAAATCTCAGACCCGGTAAGATTTACAGACCAATTTTCTCAACCAAAGTGGTTTGCATAGGCTCGGGATAACAATCTGAAATCCTGTTTCCTTATCTAAACTGGCCCACTTGAAAAGAAGAAGCTATAATATTAGCTTTCTGAAGAGTGGTTTGCAGCCACACAAGACCAAAAAAAAACAATTATCTGTAACAGGAGGGTTGAAAATCAATTGCTGCCACACAGAAGAGACTTGACACCACAGTTCACAGGGCCTTGGTGTAAACACCCGAATAAACACCGGAGCCAAAAACCGCCAATTGAACTTGAGTTGTATCATTTATTTGCACCCTGACTACTATCTTCTAGGTTATGACAGGGACGTGATAAGAGGAGATACTGTCCATCTACACGCTGACTGGGGTTGACCTGGCCGGAGGGGGCAGGGGGGGCGGTCATAATTCTGCAGAGGGGTGTTAACCTCCCATTAGTGCCTACACACAGCCCTCACATGGAAGTAATGATGGTCTTGGGGCCCATCCATTGCAGATATAATGAAAACATAGATCTCTGTTTAGCCTCAGCGAAGGCCGGACGTTTCTTGGGTATAATCTCCTATCATTCCATTAGTATTGAGTGTTCTTAGGATAAACAAAGGAGCTATGAGATACACATTGGATTGTTAACCATAAGGTTGATGGTTCAAACTCACCAGACACTCCACATGAGAAAAATGAGGCTGTCTGTTCCCATCAAGATTTACAGTCTCAAAAACACAGAGTAGAGCAGTTCTGCTCTGTCCTATACGGACACTGTGAGTCAGAAATGACTTCATAGTAGTGAGTGGTGGTGAGTAAGACAAATTGATTATTAGTGGGAGCCTATATGCATACATACACTTAGAAGTAGAAATTACCCCACACTACTTAGAATGGTTGCCGCATTGAACTGAGAAAATAAAAACCTTGCTGTGGTGTACATAATCTGTTCTCAATTTGAGACTTACCAGTGAAGGGGTGGAGTTTACCTGTCATCAGGTAGTAGCTTGACAGCCTCATTTGAAGGCACTGAGGAGCTATGAATAGCTCGCAGGAGGAGGGACACTTGCTCAGTCCCTGCAAGACATTCTTGTTGACAAGCCACATGGAGACAGACTGATGGCAGCCAAAGCCTTGGAGCTGGAGAAGCCACACAGAGACCCCTGCCAGTGCTGAGATCCTTACAATGCCACTGGATCCACAAGACTTCCCACTCACTGGCCTCTGATCTTCCTGCATTCGGCATCATTACATGTGTTTTGTGAATCTGAAGAGGACTTTATAGATTGGTTATTGGACATATGGGCTAATATCGGACTTATGGGCTTGATGTGGACTGAGCTGGGGTGTTTTCTCAATATTCAATTGTTCTTGTTTATAACGCTCTCTCTGCTACACATGTGAGTGTCTATGAATTTGTTTCTCTAGTCATCCCAGACTGACACAGTTGCCATGAAAACAAATGGTGCCTGGAGATGCCTTAGTGACACACCTGAATTAATGGCTGCAAAATAACCGGTGGCCAATCCCTTTGGGGCACCCCTGTGGTAAATTAGTCAAAGTACTGGGCTGCCAACCACAAGGTAGGTGGTTCAAGCCCACAAGGCACTCCACAGTGGAAAGATGTGGCAGTCTGCTTTCATAGAAACTCACAGGCTTGGAAGCTCTATGAGGCCATTCGACCCCGCCCTGTGGGGTCACTATCAGAATTGATTTGATGGCAGCAGATTTTGCTTTTTGGTAATCAATTGCTGCTGGTGCCCTAGAGCAAAACACCTGTTTTTTACAACTGCATGACGCTCTCATCAACTAAATTCAGAGGGTAAGAAGAGTGCTGATGGTATTGGATAAAAATTGAATGCTGCCGTTACAATCGTTTTGAATACTGATGTCATGGTCCGAGTTCAGAATACAGCGCTTCCTCACTGAGGGCACTGCTGGGCACTGCCTCACCTCTCTGTTCCACACATGCCTCACCTCGAGAGGGAGATGACAGCACAACTCTCCATGCATTTTCACATGCAGGCTTTCTCACATGCTAACATCCTGAGGGAAACAACCATAACGTAGGGTACGTTATCATCAATTTGCAAAACCCTCTGTCTGCTTTCTTTCGTAGAGGTACCAAAGGGATGCTGCATCTTCAACTGCATGGGTATCTTAGGTAGGACCGACCTGGCTGGGTGACTATACAGCTCAAACATGAGAATGCATGTAGGAAAGCATTCAGCAGAACCTCACAAGTGACAATTCCTAAAATTATACACACTATCTTACCTGGGATCCGATGGGTGTTGGTTTTGCACACGGGTATTCACGTTGACCCAAGTCCCTGGGTGGCAAAAATGATTAAACACTGGGCTACTAACTGAAAGGTCGGTGGTTCAAACCGACCGGGAAGAACCTCGAAAGGAAGGCCTGGAGAGCTGCTTCCAAAAGGTCACAGCCTTGCAAACCCTATGAAGTGGAGACCCCACCCCCACCCCCGGCTGCCACCCCTCTTGGGGCCCATGGATGGGCCTCTGGATCGTGACTGCCAACAGACACAGACACACACCTGCTGGAGAGCGCCGACCAATGTGACGGGCAATCCGGAGCAAAACATACAGCTTCCCCTCGACCTTGGCAGCTGGACTTCCCACTATGCATCCTTTCCCATGATGGGAGCAGAGCTTCCGGGAACCCAAGACCATGTGGAACATGGGATGCCCCTCCTCCAGAACAATCACGCACTGGGGCCCACAGGGCTATTCTGAGGGAACTGTTCCCGAGCGCTGGGGTTTTCAGATGCTCCCCGACATGAATCTGATGGGTATCCAAGTTTGAAAACCATAGCATTAAAGTGTAACGTCCCGGAGATTAAAGGCATTTTTATGGAAAGAGCCAAGATAACAGCACAGTTAAAAACCTGGAGTCAGTCAGACCTGAGTTCTAATCCCTGTTCTTCCCCTTGACTAGTAAAGTGACGAGTTGCTTAACTTTCTCTCCACCTCAAAATCCTCATCTTCCAGTCACGGCTGAGACCTACCTCACAGGGCCGTTGTGCAGATTAATGAAACGTTCTAACCCAAGCTGAGCCTACGCATTCAGTCACTAGTATGTTTAGTGTCATTTTACGGTCCTCTATCACCCAGTCAGTGACTTGTCAGTCACGTAATAAACATTTGAGTTTGGAGGATAAGCCCCTCCCACCGGAGGCCAGGGAATTGGAAGGAGGTGAGCAGAGGAGGCCAGATTGGGGGCCATTTTGCAATTCAACCTGACCCCGTCTAAACGTCACACAGAGGAAGAACAGGAAGAACGGCACATCGTTCATCATCAGGGACGGTTTCCACATGGTAACGAACAAGGAAAAGACCCCCTCCCTCCAGACACCTTTGCTACCTTCTCGTTTCTGTGTAGGTACTTGGACCACTGATCAAACCAAAGCCAAAGCCACTCTCAGCGACCCTGCATAGGACAGAGTAGAACTGCTCCTGCTCCGGGTTTCCTGATGGGAGCAGACAGCCTCTTCACCTTTCTCCCATAGAGCAGATGGTCGGTTTGAACCACCAATCTTGTGGTTAGCAGCCCAATGCTAGCCCGATCTGATAAATTATACAGAGGCACAATTTGAGGAATCTTTCGGTACAAACAAACCAAACACACACACACACACACACACACACACACACCCCTGCTGTCAAGTTGATTCTGACTCATGGTGACCAGATAGGACAAGGCAAAATTTCCCCTGCGGGTTTTCGAGACTGTAACTCTAAGGGAGTAGAAAGCTTCGTCTTTCTCCCTCAGAACCTCTGGTTGGTTTTGAACTGCTGACCTTGTGGTTAGCAACCCAACACACTACACCACTCCATCAATAGGGTGCCTCTCTTAGGGGGAACCAAGTACAAAGATCTACATATAACCTCCTTCCTGGGGGACGGACAGCAGAGAAGTGGGTGAAGGGAGACATTGGACAGTGTAAGATATGACAAAACAATAATTTATATATTATCAAGGGTTCATGAGAGATGGGGGAGCGCGGAGGGAGGGGGAAAACGAGGAGCTGATGCCAAGGGCTTAAGTGGAGAGCAAATGTTTTGAGAATGTTGAGGGCAACAAATGTGTTTTACACAATGGATGTATGTATGGATTGTGATAAGAGTTATATGAGCCCGGAATAAAATAATTTTTAAAAAAAACAACCTCAGAACACAACAGAAAAAGAAAAGAACAAGGGATGTTGAAATAAGAGAATACATAAATTAACCACTAAGGCCACGCTGTGGTGTTTTCCTGGGGACTGAGCCCTGACCTTGAAGGCCGTGCGAACAGACCGACATCTGCAGCCCGAGGGTGCCTACTCTGCAGCGACCCGCTGTCGAACAGGGCCGTGCAGGAACGCAGGGCATCCAGGGCGTCGGTCTGCACCCGCAGCCGGCCGCGAGAAGCGACCGCTTCCCAAGGACGCGGAAGCGGAAAGGAGGTCGTCTGGCGCCCTCTTGTGGCTGCCGGCCGCCCGCGCCCCAGGCTGGGGAGGGGGCGCTCGGGGCCCCACAGACCGCGCTCCCCTTCCTCGCCTGGACACTGGCCCCGTCCGACCTGGGCTTGAGATCTAGAAGAGACCAAAGCAACGCAAAACGCACTGCGACGCCTAGCGAGCCTGCACCACCGGGTAGAGCTGCCCCCGTGGTTCCCGGGACTGAACCGCTTCACGGAGTAGAAAGCCCCGTCTTTCTCGCGCGGAGTGGCTTCGAACTGCAGACCTTGCGGATCGCAGCCCAACGAAGTAAGGATTGTATTCTTAGCTTTGAGGAAAAAAGGAAAGATGTGCACTGCCACTGCGTCAGTTCCGACTGGTAACGGGCGGAGCACACAGGACCTGCTTTGTTCCCAGGAGAGGCGGTGGGGTTCACCCGCCCACCTTGCAGGTAGCAGCCCGGTGCCTAGCCCGCCGCGCCCCAGAACCCTTCCACTTGGCGTGGCAGTTCTCATTTCCTGTGGTCTGTGTCAAGGAACTAGTCAATGAGCACCCCAGGGCTAATCTTTAGGGTCTCATCTCCTGTGGAAGTCAGGGACGTCGAGAGATCATGAAATCCATGAACCCAAACCAAGCTCCAGGGAACACGCGCCAGCATGTGCTCCTCCGAGATTTCCACGGCTGGTTTTCCCAATGTCTATATCCTGGTTTTCTTCGGAGGTACCTCGAGGGGACTCTGTTAGCCGTCAAGCCTGTCGGTGGCTTGGACTAGCCAAGGACTCTAAGGACCCCAGGGGAAGGCCAAGGTCCTGTGGGCCTTACCACAGCTTTATCCCAGGTGAACCAAATGAAGTGTCGGTCCTTCCCGAGCAAAAGGAATTGTTTTCTGTTTTGAGGAATGTTGCAAGATATCCTCCATAACTTGGAACCTATCCAGAATAGGGGTGGGAGTCGCTTGCAGGCTCTCTGGAGACTGCCCTGTGCTAATGGAAGATTTCAGAGTCCCTTGGTTAGCCGCCGTATCATTTGCAACTTAACTGGTGGCAGATAAATGAGCCAGAATGCATTTTTTATTATTGTGTGTGCATGTATGCAGAAGTCTTGCAGAACGCGGAAGCATATACGCATCATCTAAAGATTGAAGGAAGCCGAACCAAACAGTGTTTTGTTTGCTATTATCATTTGACTGGTAATTCGTAATGCAAAGGCTATAAATACTATTTGGAGTAGTGGTCTGAAAGAAGTGTTTATTCGGATCGCATGAATATTCACACTAGTGAAGCCTGTTTTGTGAGCAGCCTCCATTCAAGATCACCAACGTTTCTATCCTAAGGTTGGCTTGTGCAGACATGGATTGATGGGTCTATTTTCCTCTTGTATAGTTGTTGTTGTTGTTCTTTTCATGTACCACTGTTCTGGCATCACATAGATACAGCTCCATGTTGATTCCTCAAATGAAAGACACATATCTAATGCGTCACCCAACCATCCAGACTCTCTGAGGGTCCCCGTACACTAGTGCTACAACGCACAATATGGTAGCCACATGCCATGGGCGTCCAGCTAAATCTGCCGTACTACACAAAAATCAATTGCTGAGAGACACATGTGGTTACTGTCTGGAATAGAACAGACAGACACACAGCATTTCTAAGATCACAGAGAGTTCTCTTGAGCAGTAATGCTCTTTGTGGTGTTCTGGAAAACCCTTAGCAATATAAGAAAAGTGGTTCCCATACAGTCTGGACCACCTACCTTCCTCGTTAGCTCTCTGACCTCTCCCTCCTAATGTGGTCCCCTAACCCATCACTTATGCTGATCTTCCTCTTTTCTAACCCCACTACCTAATGAATTTCTAGACCCACATTAAATATCACCTCCCCCCAGCGATGTACATGACTTGACTTCTCCCATCACACTACACTATAAGGTTAAGTGGTTTATTTTATATATAAAATACATTTTATTTGTTAATTGTTTAATGCTTATTTGTATATGCATTTGATTTATAAAATTTATCATATTTAGTAAAATTTGTTTTATCTTTAAATATGTTAAGTAGGTCTAAAACGAAAACAAATACCAATCGTGACATTACCCTAGTGTGAAATATAACTCTCAGAAAAATATCTTCTCTATCTTCAGGGTCAGAATAAGCTGGATGAAAGAGAAGAAAACTGGGACACAGGAAGCTTGAGATCAAATGCGGACTCTGTCCTAACTAGCTGTGTAATCTGAGAAAAATCACTGAACAGCTCTACTTCTTCCAGAGCTGACATCAATGTAGGAAGTCAGTGAGAAAATGGTGGACAACAAAGATGATGGAATTGTGCACACTCTTCAGTGTGCAGTGTCAGGAAACAAAACTCCTGGTCTGCTTAGTTATCCCATTCGTCGCAAACGCTAGGACCACCTGAGCTACATGTCTATACAACAATCCAAATGCATTGCTCAGTATCAGTTTACTAATAGCCGAGATCTCAGGCTTACTGTGTTTGTGATTTCAAATACTTGAATTACCAGGGGCATTTAAAGGTACCAAAAGACTCAAAGTAACACTAAATGAGTCAGATATCCCTAGCCTCAAATCATGTATTGAGTTAATCACCTTCCAACTTAAAGGGCTCTGTGGCAGTTAAATAATCTGTCAACTTGAGAAGGGGTGGAGTCTAGCCTGTCAATCAGGCCATAGCCAATGAGGCCTCCTAGTGGGTATGGCCTTCTGAGGATTTCGGGAACTCCTGTATTCCTCCCTGGAGGCGGGGAAACTGTCTTTCTGCTGACAAGACCCATGGAGCTACACTAGAGTCTTGGAGCTGGAGGAGCCACATGGAGACCCCTACCAGCATTGAGATGCTTCCACTGCAACTGGATCCACAAGACTTTCCACCCGCCTGGCCTGTGATCTTCCTGCACTCAGCATCATTGCATGTGTTTCATGAGTCTGAAGAGGAGTATATAGCCTGGCATCAGACATATAGGCTAATATCAGACTTATGGACTTGATCTGGCTGGGGCTGGGATGTTTTCTCAATTTACAATTGCTCTTTTATATAAAACTCTTTCTTATACACATGAGTCTCCCTGGATTTGTTTCTCTAGTCAACCCAGACTAACACAGGCTCCAACACTGTGTCAAGCAATGTTCAACTATGATCCATAGGTTTTCACTGGCTACTTTTCCGAAGTAGATAAACAGGCCTTTCTCCTAGTCTATTTTGGTCTGGAAGCTCTACTGACACCTGTCCACAGTGGATGGTCCTGTTGGTATTTGAAATACCAGTAGCATAGCTTCCAATATCATAGCTACATGAAAACCATCACAATAGAGCAGCATGACAGAAGGGTGGCTACGGATTCTTTACAAGTCTTCCCGTCTATGAAATTGTCTTTCCTGTTTGTTTCCTTGATTGTTGTAGGCCAAATGTTGTTATTGTTAGGTGCTGATGTTAATCAGTTCTGACTCAAAGCCACCTTATCTACAAGGGGACAAGCTATTGCTTAACCCGGTGCCATGCTCACAGTGGTCGCTAGGGTTGAACCCAGTGTTGAGCCACGTTGTCAATTCGCCTCATCGACGTTCTCCCTCTTTCTCAGTGCCCACTACTTTACCAGACACGATGACCTCCTCCACGGCTTGGAGGGCCGAAGTGCGTGAGCCCAGGTCTCACATCCTCCATTTTAAGGAGCATTTGGGACAGTCCAATTTGTTTATCCTTCTGGCAATTCATGGAATATTCAATGTTCTTCTCCAGCACCATACTTCAAATGCATCATTTCTTCTTTGGCCTTCTGGATTCATTGTCCAGTTTTCCATGTATGTGAGGTGAAGGAAAAGGCCATGGTTGGGTCGGGCACATCTTAGTCCTTTCTAAACACTTTGCAGAAGTCTTTTGTAGCAGATTAGTCCAGTGGGATACATCATTCGGTTTCTTGACAACTGTTTTTGTGTGTGTTGACTGCGGACCCAAGTAAATAGAGATCCTTCACAACGTCCACACTTTTGTTTATCGTAGCATTGCTTATTGGTCCAGTTGTGAGGATTTTTGTTTTCTTCGTGTTGAAGTACAATCCATACATGGATGTAGTCTTTTATCTTCATCAGTTAAGTAATCAAGCCCTCTTTACTTTCCGTAAACAGAGTTGTGTTAGCTGCAAATTACAGGTTGTTCATGAGTCTTCCTCCAAGCCTAATTCTGCATTCTTTTCCATATAACCCCGCTTCTTAGGTTATTTGCTCAGCTTGGATAAGTATGGTGAAACGATACAACCCTGCCATACATCTTTCCTGTTCAAGCAACTGCCTCTCTTGGTCTATGCACAGGTTCCATGTAAGCACAATCACATATTCTGGAATTGCCACTCTTTGCCATGTGAGCCATAATTTGATTTGATTCACACACCTGAATGCCTTTGGATAGTCCATAAAACACAAGTAAGCATCTTTCAGGTATTCTCTGCTTTTAATCGAGATCCATTTGACATCAGCAATGATATCCCTTGTTCCCTATCCTCCTTTGTGTCTAGCTTAAATGTTGAGGAAGAAATTATCTGTTCTGTTTATTTGTTTCCTTGACTAGTGTGTGCTCATACACACACTAAAAGACTAGTATTAAGAGAACAGGATTATGTCTGTCTAATTCAGAGTGGTATCTCCAGTACCTGGGATAATGGTTGACACATGCTAAACGCATAATAAATATTGATAAATTAATGAATAATTGAGGCAGAATAAACCCTATAGCATAACTGTGTTTTGTAGTATATTTAAAATTCTTATTATACCTTTGGTTGCCGTTCAGTATTGTGTAGTTTTCCAGAAAATCTCTTTAGTGCCCTGGGACTGTTCTTTTATACACCAATAAGGCCATATTCTTCCAAGGTTCTTAACCACGGTATGGCACTCACTTTACGCTGTGCCTTTAGTCAGAGCCCAGGTGGTACAGAGATTAAGAACTGGCTTGCTAGCCAAAGGGTCGCCTAATCAAACCCACCCAGCAGCTCTCAAAGGAAACAGACAGAACCCCTTAGACTATGGCCCATAGTCACCCTTCAGCCCTTGAACAGAACTCATTTCTATGTCTCGACTTTCAGCCAAACAACAGACAGATGAACCATAACACCAAGAGGTACACACTCCTTAACACTATCTTTTCTGTAGCATTTGCACAGTGACAAAGTTCAGGAGGCAGGAAAGGAGGACAAACGGAAAAATGGAAAGACAAAAGGAAACAGGGTGGCAATAGGATGCATGTTGTTACTTATTGGGACTGTAATCAATGGCATGAAATAAAATGGAACTAAACCATCCAATGGAAAAGCTATTTCCTCTATAAAAATCACAATTAAAAGTTTTTGAAACTTTTAAAAGATTTCAGCCTAGAAGCAATTGTGCTCTATCACCAGGGTCACGATGAGTCAAGGCTGACTTTATGGCACTGAACAGCATGTCAGGTCTCACTGGAGTTGGAAGGAGGGCTGGTTTACTTCCTCTTCACTGAAGTCCAGAACACAGGAGCTGAATCTCAGCGATTCTGTGCGATGTGTAACAAAAATCTGACTTTATGCCCCATCACAGTGAGACAACCACAATTGGGGGTGACAGAAACTAAAACAGCCCCAGGGACCTGAGCGACATCCAATTCCAAGGAATCAGGTTATTTATCCAAGTATGTTGAAACCTAGTATGGACAAAGAGTGTGGGTTCACCAATATCTAGGGGCAAAAATGCTATGACTTCTCACCACGGAATTATCCCTGCTGAAATTTGGTTATCCTAGTCATCCTTTAACTTTGTTAAATATGACAGGGTTCTTCTGATTGTTTCCTGTTGCTTGTAATCAAATCAAGATTAACCAATGCAAGACAAAGTAAATTCTGTTCCACTCTAGCATGTAACTGGGTCACTTACATTTGCTGGTAGATAGGGCTATAATGGTATGGACACCGTTATAGTGAAAATAAATGTATACATTGATCAAAGGTGGCTGTAGACCCATGGGAAGCTCTCCATGCATTGTAATAAGCAAAAAACCATTGTATTGTAAAGGGCAAAAAGCTACCAACCTAGAGAGAGGCCATAGTTCTGAGAAAATTGAGCAAAGCCAAAATGACAGAAATTTCCAAGAATGACTATTAAGACTTAATGTTATAATAATCTAATGATAGGATCTGGAAAGATCTGTCTTGTTGGCAGTGGAAAGTGAACAGACCTGAGATTTCCACTTGACCCTCAGGATGAGTCAACAACCGAACTAAAGCATACCTCCTTTCATTAAGTCAGCTCTGATTCATACGAGCTGAGCCAAGAGGCTGCAGTAATTCACTGATACAATGTCCAGATTAGCATAGCTAATAATGACTCTGCCATCTGTGTCTGCTAAATATTATTTAAATTGTCAAAATCTCTTGATGATACTGACTAGAAACCATCTAGGGAAGGGCTCTAAGGGGATGAGGAGTGTGTGAACCATGTAACACAAGGAACATCCACAAAGCTGGGGAAGTTTGCCTTAGGAAAGGTAGCGTCTGAGAACGTCGAATTGCTTCATCACATACTTAAAAAACAAGCACCTGAGAGGGTTCGATGGAACCCTGAGAAAAGTCAAACAAATGTCAAATCCATGGAAGAAAGTTTGGGGGATCCGATTTTAATCTAGAAAGGGGTCTTCTGTCATAATTCTCATAAGTATAATAATGCACATAGCCAGACAGTGACTAGTCTCCCTGGAAATACGAATATTCTCCAAAAGGCTAAGTTCATTTCTCTTGGGTTTGTCAGCCTCACCTACAGTGCTCTTCAAAAGTTGGTGGATCAATGCCTTAGACAGGGGAATTAAAGTCAACAACCCTGGGTGGGTTGAAGCAACCACAATCGAGCTGAGAGGAATGACTGAAAGGCAGAAGATGGGCAGGCATGATGGTGAGAAAGGAGGAAGGTAAAATGAAACGGAGGAAAGATCTAGGAAGCAAAGCTACAGATAAAGGTATAAACATAGGTATGCACTTATGTAAATATATTAATTCATAAAAACAGAGGTATTGGCATAGATACATATATTTATGTGGCAATGCACTGAGAAAGTGGATGGTCTTTAGGCCTCTGCTCAAGCCCTCCTTCAACGCAAGAAGACTTTGTTCTAACAACCTGGCAGGCTCACCCTCCAGGCATAATCGCTGAAGACAAAAAGGGTGCAGCAAATGAAGCAAATGTGGTAAAGAAAGCTGATGGTTCCCAGCTATCAAAAGATATGGCATCTGGGGTCTTAAAGACTTGAAGATAAACAAGCAGTCATCTAGCAAAGAAGCAACAGGCTCACATGGAAGAAGCACACCAGCCTGTGCCACCATGAGGTGTCGACAGAATCAGTAACAGGCCTCAGGTAGGGAACCAGTGGAGAGGTCTGAGGAGCCAGTCCCAATCCCAACTAAGTGGACACCTGCCCCGCCCCACAGAAGAAAGTATCTCAGAGGACAGCACTGAAGCTGCAGCTCAGGGAGAGGGACAAGTCTGATCAGAGCACACAGGAGCAAATGAAGGGGAAGGAAGAGAGAGTGTAGCACATCCTGGCCCACCAAGCCTTGAGAAGGATATTCCGCTCAAGAGCAGCCAATACACACAGAAGACCATATGGCCGGCCCCACAATGAGCCAGGACATCCTTCACTGACCCACAGCCCTACAAGGGACAACACTGGAGACACAGTGTGGGAATTGTGCCCGATCTGATCCTACCACACCGAGGCAAACCACTAAGGGCGTGCAACAGAAAAACAAGGGGAACA
>NW_022107431.1:76925556-76928489 GCF_000313985.2 Echinops telfairi
GTAGGGTGGAAAGGGGGAACCAATTACAAGGATCTACTTATAACCTCCTCCCTTGGGGATGGACAACAGAAAAGTGGATGAAGGGAGACATCGAACAGTGTAAGATATGACAAAATAATAATGTATTAATTATCAAGGGTTCATGAGGGAGAGGGGAGCGGGGAGGGAAAGGGGAAAAATGAGGAGCTGATGCCAAGGGCCTAAGTGGAGAGCAAATGTTTTGAGAATGACAAGGGCAACGAATCTACAAATGTGCTTTACACAATTGATGTATGTATGGATTGTGATGAGTCGTATGAGCCCCCAATAAAATGATTTCTTAAAAAACAGGCATCAGAAGACCCAATACAAACAAACATATTGTGGAGAACGAGGCCGGTCAGAGCAGAGACCTAAAACCTATCTGTAGACCATGGGAGATCTCCTCACAGAAGAGTAACAAGGAAGGGATGAGTCAACCAGGGTGCAGTATGGCACTGAGGAAACACACAATATTCCTCTGGTTCCTTGAGGCTTCCTCATCCCCACTATCATGACCCCAGTCCTGCCTTTCAGTTCTGGCTAGACTGGAGCATGCGCACTGGTACAGATAAGAGATGAGGACACACAGAATCCAGGTCAGATAAACCCTCAGGAACAGAAATGGGAGTAGCGATACCATGAGAGCAGGGGGAAGGAGGGAGGGGAGTGGGGAAGAAACCATGGGGGAAGGGAGACAGTGGTCCATATAAGATATGAAAATAATAATAATTTATCATTTATCAATGGGTCATGGAGGTAGGTGTGGGGGAGGAAAGGGGAAAAGAGGAGGTGGTACCAAAGGTGCAAATAGAAAGTAAATGTTTAGAAAATAATGATAGTACAAATATGCTTGATACAATTGGTATATGGATTGTTATAAGAGCTGTAAGAGCCCCCAATAAAATGATCTTTATATTTTAAAAAAACTTTTTTTAAGTTGATGAAAAATTCCATTATCCTTTTCATTCCATTTTTCCACAAACTTTTTGAAGCCCTCTCAAATAATAATAGGAAATTACATTGATGGTCTCAAGATCCCTTATATTACAAAATTCCACAACTTACAATAGGGTATCTGAGTTCGAGGACGGCTAGGTGCACACAGAATATGAGGAAGGGGAGGAGGGAGTCTGTACATAGAGGAAAGAAGAAAAGCCACGGAAACAGCAGTAGAAATAAAAATTGTTAAGAGAGGAAAAGAGGTATTATAAATAGAATCATATAAGCGGAGAGAAAATAATGAATACGAGGGGGAACAGTGGGTGAGACCATAGGCATGTTCTGCCTTTCCCGAGCCCATCCTTGGACGTTTTAACAGTGCCACCTCCACCTCCTTCATGGCTATTTTGATCAATATAAACTAGAAGTAATGTGAAGCATGCTGTTACTACCTTGTTTTAACTTCCGTTGAATATTATTACCGTCTACGGCCATACCACCCTGAACACGCCCGATCTCGTCTGCTCTCGGAAGCTAAGCAGGATCGGGCCTGGTTAGTACTTAGTACTTGGATGGGAGAATATTATTACCAAAGGCGTTCTTTTCCCAAACAAGGATTTTTCAGAGACCCATTGCATCTTCCCTTTGTATTCCTCACATATTAAAGGGGCCCCTTCAATTCCCCATTTATGCTGATACTCCCATTTGGTATGCTGAAGGAACTTCATTGCCATTTGTCATGAATGAGCTACAAGAGGATTGCAACGGCACTCGGCAAACAGCTCCTGACTTTCAGGTGTCGTTACATGTGCGTTCAACTAAATGGATGAATTTCTAGCAGGAATAATGTAGTTCATGTTGACATTATTCAGAGCTTCCCCAAGAATACAGCTATTAATCAGACAACACTGGTATAGGTCTCAGTATATAAATATTTGGGCATCTGGCTAAACGGTGCCCTAACCTTTAAAAGGCATATAGACCTTATGCTTTAAATAGGATCATCAGCATAAAGGGCAATTTAAGATAAATACCAGGAAGTACTTCTTCGCACAGGAGTACAGAGGCATATGGAACCCAGTATCTCAAGAGTATGAACAGCACAAAAATAACATAAGTCTAAGAAAGATTTAGACAAGTCACAAATCAGAAATATCTGTGATTTCTTCCTTGAAAGTTACACATAGGCCTATCTTTGACCCTTTATTACCACTTGCCCCTTTTGGAAAACTTTTAATTATTGAGGCCTAGGGGGAAATAAAAAGAAATACAGGAACACAGGTATTTTTTCTGGAAGTTTATAATATATAAAATAGGATGTGGTCTGTAAGAAAGGATAAATAGAAAATCAGCTAGGCACATGAGAGATTTTAAATGGCCAGGTAAACACTAACTGCTTCAGAAATGAGGAAGAGAATATCTTGCAGGGCAGAAAGGCTTCCTGGAGGATGAACCTGTATTTGTCCTTCAGATGTTTGTTGGCTGCCTGAATATCTTCCTTGATGAAAGTTCTGTTCGTGTCCTCATGTTCTTGGATCATCTTTTTGTTGTTGTTGAGGTGCTGAAATTGTCTATACATTTTAGAGATTAATACCTTGTTGGATATGTCAGCGCCAAAATTGTTTTCCCAGTCTGTAAGTTCTGTTTTTACTATTTTGGTGAAATCTTTGGATGCACAACAGTATCTAATTTTTACAAGATCATATATTTTGTTTTCTGCTGTTTGCATATTTTTCATTAGGTTTGATAGTGTGTTTATGGCATGTATTAGAACCCCTAAATTAGTCCCTATTTCTTCCTTGATGATTTTTATAGTTATAGGTTTAACATCTAGGTCTTTAATCCATCTTTAGTTGTTTTGTTTTGTTTTTAAATAATACATATTTATTCTCTTTTTTTCCCCATCATTTTATTAGGGGCTCATACAACTCTTATCACAATCCATACATACATCAATCGTGTAAAGCGCATTT
>NW_022107431.1:76930240-76933390 GCF_000313985.2 Echinops telfairi
TCTTAAAAGCTTGAAGGTAAACAAGCGGCCATCTAGCTCAGAAGCAATAAAGCCCACATGGAAGAACATATCAGCCTGTGTGACCACGAGGTGTCAAAGTTGGTTTTTTTATATTGTGTGAGATATAGATCCTGTTTCATTCTTCTGCAAATGGATATCCATTTGTGAGAGACTTTCTCTTCTCCATTTCATGTTTCAGTCCTTTGCCAAAATTCAAATTCTGTTCCATTGTATGTATGTATCCGAGTCTGTCTATGTGTTGTATGCCTACGGATCCATCACTAAGGTGTTTTAACTACTGTGGTCAAATCTACTGCAGTAGATTTTTAGATTGGGAAATGAGAGGCCTCCTACTTTGTCTTCTTGGTTAGTGCATCATTTATCTGGGTCTCTTTCTTTTCCATATAAAGATGGTGATTAGTTGTTCCATCTCTAACAAAGAACATTAGAATTTTGACCAGGACTGCATCATATCCGTGCAATACTTTGGGTAGCATTGATGTTGTCACATTGTTAAGTCTTCCTATACATGAGCATGGTACGTTCCTCCATTTGCTTTCTTGTAGTAGTGTTTGTAGTTTTCTTTGTACAAGTCTTTTGTTTAATCTGGCTACATTTATCATTAAGAATTTCCCTATTGTTTTTCATTATTACTATTTTAATAAATCATTTTATTGGGGGCTCTTACAACTCTTATAACAATGCATACATCCATTGTATCAAGCACACTTGGACATTTATTGCCATCATCCTTTTCTACTTAAGCCCTTGGTATCAGCTCCTTTTTTTCCTTCCACCCTCATGAACGCTTGATAAATTATAAATTATTCTTACTTTCATATCTTTCACTGTCCGCTGTCTCCCTTCATCCATGTTTCTGCTGTTCATCCCCCTGGGTGGGGATTATATGTCAATCATTGTGATTCTTTACCCTGTCTCTCCCACCTTCCCCCTACCTTCGAGGTACTCCCATTACTGTTCCTGAGGGGTTTATCTTGCCTGGATTGAGTGTGTCAAGAGCTCTCATCTGTACCAGTGTACATCTGGTCTAGCCAGATTTGTAAGGTAGAACTGGGGTCATGATATTGGGGAGGGATTTAAGAATTAGAGAAATGTTGTATGTTTCGTTGATGCTATACTGCATCCTGGCTGGCTTGTCCCTTCTGTGAGGGATGTCCAATTATCTACAGATGGGATTTGGGTCTCCACTCCAGCCTCCCGCCTTCACATCGATATGATTGTTTGTTTTGGGTCTTCTGATGCTGTTACCTGATCCTGTCGACACCTCATGACCACACAGGCTGGTGTTCTTCTTCAATGTGGGCTTTGTTGCTTCCCGGCTACATGGTCGCTTGTTTATCTTCAAGCCTTTAAGACCTCAGACACTATATCTTCTAATAGCCCGGCACCATCAGCTTTCTTTACCACATTTGCTTATGCACCCATTTTGCCTTCAGTGACTGTGTCAGGAAGGTTAGCATCACAGAATGCCAGGTTATTAGAACAAAGTGTTCTTGCATTGAGGGAATACTTGAGTAGAGGCCCAGTGTCCGTCTGCTACCTTAATACTAAACCTATAAATATATGCACATACCTATATCCCTATCTATATATATATATACACATGCCTGTATGTAGACCTCTATAAATGTCTTTTGCCTCCTACTTCTTTCCTCTATTTCCTTTTACTTTCCTCCTGTCCCACTATCATGTTCGACCTTCATTAAGGTGATTAGTAATTCCTCTTAGCTACATTGCACTTGCTCAAACTCCACCAGGCATTCTACTCCTTCCTTGCCATCGATTTTACATCACTTGTTGTTTCCTTGTTCCCTGGGTTTGTTGGCTTTCCCCACCTTCACCCTCCCATATCCCCCCAGAATCATTGGTCCCATTGTTTTTCCCTCAGGATTGTTTATCCTGCCTATCTTATATAGATAGATTTTTTTTTTTTAATTTTTAGTCCTATAAATAGTTCCAGGTCGGTCTGTTGATCCTTATGCATGTTTTCCGATCCAGTCTGATGAGGTCCCAAGTCCTGGCCCAGAAGTCTATTTCTGCAATTCCTCAGGGATAGGTGGCTACTGTAAATGGTATTGTTTTCTTGATTTCTTTTTCAGAGCTTTCTTTGTTATTATAAAGGAATCTGATTGATTTTTGCATGTTAATCCATTGCTGAATTTTTCAATTAGTTCCAACAATTTCTTGGCAAGAATTTGGGATTTTTTATGTATAGAATCATATCATCTGTAACAGAAAGATTTTAACTTCTTTGCCAATTTTGATGTCTTTAATTTCTCTTTGTTGTCCAATATCATGGACTAAGTCTTCCAGCACACTATTAAATAATAATAATATATAATAAATTAAGGTTCCATGGGGATGGTAGGATGGGGGAAGAAGGGCATAAAAGGGAGCTGATATCAAAGAGTTCAAGAAGAAAGAAAACGTATTGAAAATGATGATGACAATTGTACAATTATGCTTGATCTAAAAGAACTATGGATTGTAATAATATCTGTAAGAGCTCCTAAATAAAATGTTAAAAAACAAAAGAGTCATGATAACAGCAACCTTGCGTAGTTCCCATTTGCAAGCAGAATATTTTCAGTTTTTCTCTATGGAACATAATGTAGACTGATGGATCTGTGTATATGCATTTTATTATGTTGAAGAATGTCACTTGTCCCTAATTCCCTGACTGTTTTTATTAGTAATGGGTGTTGGATTCTGTCAAATATCTTTCCTTTGTTGATTGATATGATCATGTAGATCTTTTCCTTTATTTATATGATAGCTTATATTGTTTTTCTAATGTTGAACCATCCTTGAATAATTAGCATAAATCAACTTAGTTGTGATGTATTGTTTGTTATTCATTTTCGTTTTGTTTTTTGGGAAATATGTTGTTGGATTGGCTAGGATTTTGTTGAGAATTTTTTGCATCTGTGTCCATGAGGAATATCAGTCTATAATTTTCTTTTTTAGTGATGTCTCTGCCCAGTTTTGGTATCAGAGTTATTGTTTTATAAAATGAATTCAGAGATCATTGAAGACAAATGGGTGCATAAGCAAATGTGGCGAAGAAAGCTGATGGTGTCCGGCTATCAAAAAGTATAGCGTCTGGGGTCTTAAAGGCTTGAAGGTAAA
>NW_022107431.1:76934088-76936268 GCF_000313985.2 Echinops telfairi
CTTTACACAATTGATATGTGTATGGATTGCGATAACAGTTGTATGAGCCCCTAATAAAATGTTTAAAAAAAAAAAAAAGAATAGCATCCTAGGAACTTCAGATTTATCTTATTCAGAAGATAAGGTCATTCATTTCCTGAGAATGAGAAGGCAAGTGTGAGCTATGCGCTAAATAATAGGTCGTTTGAATGACCAATGAAAGAATGATAGATTTTTTTTTTCCTTGAAACAAAAAATGGAGCTCACTTTGCCTTAAAAAACAAATGGGAAAATGTTTTGAGAATGATGAGGGCAATGAATGTACAAATGTGTTCTCCACAATTGATGTTATGCATGGATTGTGATAAGAGTTGTATGAGCCCCTAACAAAATTATTTTTTTTTAAATAAATTCAGGAGTTTTCCATCCTTTTATATACTCTAGAATAATTTGAGTTGAATTGGTGTCAGCTCTTCTTTAGATGTTCAGTAGAACTCACTGGTGAAGTTGTCTTGGATTGGACTGGTTTTGTTTTGGTTTTTTTTTATCATTTTATTGGGGGCTCTTACAGAACTTATAACATTTCATACATCAATTATATCAAGCATATTTGTACATTTATTTTGCCATCACCATTTTCTAACCATTTACTTTGTATTTGAGACTTTTGTATCAGCTCCTCTTTTTTCCCTCCCCCCCCATCCTGACTCCCACCCTTTTGACCCCTTGATAAATTATAATTATTGTTTTTATATCTTACACCAACCACGTTCCCTTCACCCACGTTTCTGTTGTTCCTCCCCCTTGGGGTGGGGAGGAGATTATGCAATTAAACTGATTATTTATATCAGTTCCCCTTCTTACCCTCCTCCCCCAACCTCCCCCTACCCTCTTGGAATTGTTACTCCCATTTCTGTTCTGAGGGTTTATCTGACCTAGATTCCGTGTGTCCTAAGCTCTTATCTGTACCAGTGCATATGCTCTGGTCTAGCCAGAACTGAAAGGCAGGACTGGGTCATGATAGTAGAGGGTGAGGAAGCCTCAAAGAACCAGAGGAATATTATGTGTTTCATCGGTGCGACACTGCACCCTGGTTGACTCATTCCCTCCTTGGGACCCTTCTGTGAGGGGATGACCTATTGTCTACAGATGAATTTTGCTTCTCTGCTCCAACAATATGTTTTGTTTTTTTTTGTTTTGGGTCTTCTGGTGCCTGTTACCTGATTCCATCAGCACCTCATGATGGCACAGGTTGGTGTCCTTCTTCCATGTAGGCTTGTTGCTTCTCTGCTAGATGGCCGCTTGGGGACTGAACTTTTTTGTTGAGAGGTTTGGGGTTTTTTTCATCATTTTATTGGGGGCTCTTACAGCTCTTATCACAATCCATACATCCATACATGGCATCAAGCACATTTGTACATATGCCGCTATCATCATTTTCAAAACATTTTCTTTCTACTTGAGTCTTTGGTATCAGCTCATTTTCCCCCCTCCCCTACCCATCCTCCCTCATGAACTCTTCATAATTTATCAATTCTTTTGTTCATATCTTACACCGAGTACTGTCTCCCTTTGCCCACCTTTGTGTTGTTCATCCCCCTTGGAGGGGATTATATGTAGATCATTATAATCGGTTCCCCCTTTCTCCCCCTCCTTCCCCTCCTGGGATCACTACTCTCATTATTGGTCCTGAGGGGGTTATCTGTCCTGGATTCCTGTGGTTCAAGCTCTTATCTGTACCCATGTACATGCTCTGATCTAGCCAAATTTGTAAGGTAGAATTAGGGTCATAATAGTGGGGGGCAGGAAGTATTATAGAACTAGGGGAAAGCTGTATGTTTTTTTCAATGCTATACTGCATCCTGGCTGGCTGGTCTCTTTCTTGCGACCCTTCTGTGAGAGGATGTCCAATTGTCTACAGATGGGCTTTGTGTCTCCACTCTGCCCTCCCCCTCATTCACATCGATATAATTTTTTGTTCTGGGTCTGTGATGCCTGATACTTAATCCCATCGATACCTCATGATCACACAGGCTGGTGTGCTAATTCCATGATGGCCCCTTGTTTATCTTCAAGTCTTTAAGACCCCAGATGCTATATCTTTTGATAGCCAGACACCATCAGCTTTCTTCACCACCTTTGCTTATTGTGTTAGTCTGGGTAGACTAGAGAAACAAATTCATGGACACTCATATATGTAT
>NW_022107431.1:76939023-76942407 GCF_000313985.2 Echinops telfairi
GGCTGCTCTGAGTGGGAATATCATCCTCAAGGCTTGGTGAGCCAGAATGTGCTCCACTCTCTCTTCCTCCCCCTTCATTTGCTCCCTTGTGCTCTGATCAGACACATCCCTCTCCTGGAGCTGCAGATTCAGTGCTATCCTCTGAGATACTTTCTTCTGGGGGGAGGGGCAGGTGTCGATGTAGTTGGTATTGGGGCCGGCCCCTAAGACCTCTCCACTAGTTCCCTACTCCGTGTCAGCATGTTGCATTCACATCTTGGAGCACTGGGTTGAAGTCTGGTCCCTCTTTCCCTGTGGAGGTATAAACAATACCCACCCCTTGGGTGGGTTAGTGCCCTGTACCCCCGATACCCATTTCTTTTTTTTTCCTTTCCCCCCCTCCTTTTTAGTTGTCTACCATATATACCCCTGGATTTGGTCTGGCCCCTGCCATATTACCTGGTCCTCATCCTAGGAATGTTTGTATACAGTAGCTTTTTCCCCATGCCCCTTTTTGCATTTTTTTAAAAGCTTACCTCAGTGGACTCATGTTGTACTTGTCATTTTGTGCTTTGCTTACTTTGCTTAGCATGATTTCCTTCAGTTCTTTCCATGCAGCGATGTGCTTCATATACTTAGTCACTGCTTTGTAGCTATGCATAGTACTCCATTGTATGTATGTTCCACAATTTTTTAATCCACTCGTCAGTTGATGGAAATTTGCGTTGTTTCAACTCCTTGCAATTGTGAACTGTACCACGATGAACATTGGAACACACATGTCTGGCTGTGGTTTGTTTCTTGCATCTTCTGGGTATATGTCCAGTAGGATTGCTGGGTCATATGGTAGCTGGATTTCCATCTGCTTTAGATATCACCAGATCGATTTCCACAGTGGATGTATATACTTACAGGTACACCAACAGTGGATGAGAGTTCCTGTCTACCCACAGCCCCTCCACACTTGTTGCTTTCTGATTTTTTGAATTGGGCTATCTTTGAAGGTGTTAGGTGGTACCTCATTGTTGTTTTAATTCTCATTTCTCTTATGGCTAAAGATTGGGAACATTTCCTCATATGTTTATTGGCCATTCAGATTTCTGCCCCTGTGAAATTTCTGTTCAGGTCCTTTGCCCACCTCCTCAGTGGGCAATTAGTTGTTTTTTTTTCTTTTCGGAAGCTAGCAGAGCATTGTAGATTTTAGTAATAAGGCCTTTGTCTGACGTGTCATTGCTAAAGATGTTTTCCCAGTCCGTGGACTCTTATTACTCTCTTGGTGAATTCTTTAGATGTACACAGGTGCTTTATCTTCAGTATATCCCTTTTGTCAATTTGTGCCTCCTCTGTGTTTGTGTCCTTCCCTATTTCTGATAGTCTATGTATTCCCTGTCCCAAAGTTCTCCAGTTGGTCCCAATTCCCTCACTGATGGCCCTAATAGTTTGGGGTTTAACTTCAAGGTCTGTGATCCACCTTGAGTTTATTCTTGTGCATGGAGTGAGGTAATGGTCTTGCTTCATTTTTCTGCAGGTAGATAACCATTGTTTCCAGCACCACTTGTTAAAGAGGGAATCTGCTTCCCATTTGATATTTTTGGGGCCCTTATCAAAGATCAGTTGTCTGTATGCTGATGATTCTATTTCTCGGTTTTCAGTTCTTTCCATTGGTCTGAGTATCTGTCATCGTACCAATACCATGTGGTTTTGCAACTATGGCTGTATAAGTGCTAAAGTCAGGTAAAGCAAGCCCTCCCATTATTCTTGAGAAGTTCTCTGCTAATTCTGGGCTTCTTCCCTCTCCATATGAAGTTGATAATCGATTTTTCCATTTCTTTGAAGAAAGATGTATCAGGATTTCATTAAACTTATATAGTGCCTTGGGCAGAACTGACATCTTTACTATATTGACCCTTCCAATCCACTTGCATGGGATGATCTTCCTTTTGTTGGTTATTAATTTTATAGCATTGTGGTTTAAGAAGATATCTCAATGTTTTTTGTTTTTTTGTTTTTTATCTCAATGTTTTATAATTTATTGAGACTTGCTTTGTGACAACATGTAGTCTATTTTGGAGAATGTTCCATTGCACTGGGGGAAAATTGTGTATTGTATTGTTGTTTTTGGATGTAGTGTTCTGTATACATCTATGAGGTCAAGTCAATTATATTTTTAAGTTCTTTTTTTTTTCTTTGTTGAATTTCTTTATAGTGGTATTATCCTTCATTGAAAGTGGTGTATTAAAGTCTACCATTATTACAGAGTTGTCTATTTCTCTCTTAATTCTCTAAGAGTTTGGTTAATGTACTTTGAGTCTTTTACTGCGTGCATATATATTTAATATGGTTATGTCCTCCTGTTCAATTGACCCTTAATATAACATAGTGCCCTTTTTGTCTTTTATGCTTAACTTTATCTTAAAGTCTATTTTATCAGAAATTAATATTGCTACCCCTGCTCTGTTTTGATTGCCCTTAGTTTGATATTTTCCACATCTTTTGATTTTTTTAGTCTATTTTTTGTCTTTGTGTCTCTTGTAAACAGTATGTGTTTCTTGACTGATGTATTTAATCCATGCACATTCAGTGTAAATATTGATAAGTGCCATCATTTTGCTGTGTTTGTGTGTGTGTGATATTGTTGATTTCTTTATTCCACATAAATTTCTGTGCTGAGTTAACCCTATAACGCCAGAATTTTTAATTTCAGGGAAAAAATGTTTTGTTTTTATTCTTTGCTTTCATAGTTATCAATGTATATATTAATATATACATTTTGATTAAATGTTATGAAAATGTCATGCTCGGCATTATAGGGTTAACTTTGTTCTTGTACTTTCTTCATTGTTGCCGTTTTCGTGCTTACTAAATCTTTATAATTTTGGTCTTTTTTATTTTAATAAGATTTATTCATTTTCTTTGAGGTTACCCTATAATTTATTAAAGAGAAGTGAAATCTTGTTATATGCTACAACATGGATATATCTTGAAGATAGTATGCTGAAAAAAGAAGTCAAATAAAGACAAATATCTTATAAGTTCACTGACATAAAAAGATAAGAATACACATATACATAGAGAGGTCAGAGTTTATTACTTGTTACTGTGAGTGGAGTGTAAGATTACTTCTTTGGAAGCCCTGAGTTTGGGTTTACAGTGATGATAAAATTACATTAATTAAAGGCAAAGATTCCATAGCCAACTAATGTAATTGACATGAAAGGATGAGCTGGCAAATGTGTGATACACACACAAACACATATATTTAAAACAACAACAAAAAGAACAGCTGCTGAGGTTGCTTGTGTACAAGCAAACACCTTATGGAATTTGGTTTCTTGGTTTGGGGTTTTAGGGTTATGGTTTCAAGGAACATATTGATTAATTGGCCCATTATAATATTTAATGCTG
>NW_022107431.1:76942507-76951755 GCF_000313985.2 Echinops telfairi
ATCCATCTGAAGCAAAAGGGGAAGAAGGAGAGTCAGAAATAGGAGGAAGGTATGGAGTGAGGAGCTAAGGATCTCCATGAACAACGGACTCTTTTCCATGAGACTGGAATAACTGGGTGGTACCCAGCTACCATTACTGAAAGTTTTAATAAAAAATTATTTAGCGGAATCTTGATGAAAAGCAGGGAAATGCATAAAAGAATTTCAAATTTCCAAGGAACCCAGACTTTCTGAAGTGATGGAGTCTCTGTGAACCCCTAAAATGACTATCCTGAAATAATCTTTAAGTCTTAAGCATTAAACCAAAATCAATTCCTAAAATCTTCTTTAAACCAAGCAGTTTAGCTTAACTAATAAATAATATCAGCCTAGAGCATTATACTCTTTCAAGAACTATTCTTAGGGGATCAAACTGACAATAGCAACTTAAAAGATCCTGTAGGGAACTGAAGGGACAGTAAACTGATGTTAATGGTTGAGGAACAATTTGTACAAGGAAGATGAGAATGGATGCTCAACTTGAAGAATGTATCAATGTCACTGAATGTACATGAGGAAATTGTTGAATTGGTATATGTGTATATATTCAACAAGAACAAATGTTTTTTAATTGACCTTTAGTTTGAGCTTTTAAATTCAATTTTTTGTTTGTTTTTATTTCGTTGTTGTTGTTTTTCAATCATTTTATTGGGGGCTCACACAACGCTTATCACAATCCATACATACATCCATGTGTCAAGCACATTTGTACATTTGCTGCCATCATCATTCTCAAAACATTTGCTTTCTACTTTAAATTCAAATTCTTAAACTAATCCTTCCCCTAAAATTCCACTTACTTTCTGTAATGTCTTGGGCTCCTCCTCATCTCACTAAGAAGCTAAGTCCTCTTGCCCACTTTCTAGATATACTTTCATATGCACATACTTTTACTATGTCATATAGATCATGGTCTAAAATATTCCCTTCAAATTCCCTAGCACAGAACAGAGCATGAATGACAACCGATATCTATTGATTGACTCATCATGATTTTCTTTGTAAACACTGCCTAGGCTTTACTTTTACTTTAGGTTTAGAATAACCTCAAAGTACCTTGGAATCCTACTTCAGAAACAAAATACAGGGCTAGAGCAACCAGATAGTTGAATTAATGGGAAAATTTTTATTCTCTTATTTTGCAATGATAAAGGAAGCAATAGGAGCGAGTCAGAGGAGCGGGAAAGGGGGTGGTGCTGGGAGCAGAGCCTGTGGTGAGTGCCTCCCACATCAAGCTGGAAGGGATGAGAAGCCAGCATGCCCCTTTAAGTGAAGCCATCCGCGGCTCACTTATAAAACGGCTTCATTCTCTATTACATGAAGAAGCTTCATTTCATGAAATATAAAATGGGAACTCTACCCTCCCTCATCTTCTACTGAGGCCCCAAGATAAGAGGTGCCAACTAATCCCACATGTCACAACGGGGTCTTAGACAGCATAAGCAGCTCTAGCACGTGTGGATAAGAACTAGGAAAGTGAGCGGACTTGGTGGAGAACAGGACCCTTCCACCCAATGGTCAAAGATAATAGCAACATCTTAGAGACTTGGCAAAAAAAAATTTATTTTTTTTAAAAGAGACTTTGGCCACGAGAACTTTTAGAAAAACAGTAGAATTCCAACCAAGAAAGTTCTGAAAATAGAACGCCAACAACTATAAACAGTGATGAGGGTCTGGACAGAGAACTCTGCCTACATGAAGGGAACTTCCAGGGAAGATATTCCCAGTTGTATCAGAGTCTCCAAGGGCTTATCAATATTTCCCTAAGAGGAAAGAGTCATCTTTAAGGATCTGCAAATACATGAAACCATTTTGGTGGCAGTCAAATTAGATGCTCTTCTCCCTTCCTCTGCTCTGCCTCTGGAAAGATCTGGAACTGTAGCTAGCCAATGTATCCTTAAAGAGGGATGGGGTGAGTGAGGTAGAAACTGATTTTTTAAAAATAAATAAAAATAAACGTATCAGGTCTTCCTTCTAAAAAAGACCTAAGCAAAGCAGAGAATCAGCTTCTATGTTTAATGCAATCCAGAGTTTTCATTATTATAGTAGACTTGATATATTAAGAACAGAACTGTATTAGTGTTAAGGGACTAAAGAGATCACTGGCTTGTCAACATCTAAGAATAAACAGATAATGCGGCTTGCCTGAGATTTCAGTCAACATTCAGGGAAAAACCTAGCCTGATAGAGTGATTTTTCAGAGATACTTATTTTAAAAAAAAAACAATAAGCTATAGTTGTTCTTGACATGTCGATTTTAAAGGTACTAAAAAAATTTAAAGGTACAAAGCAAAACAAACCTATACAACAAACCCCACATGGAAGAAGCACACCAGCATGTGTGATCAGGTATCAGGCATCAGAAGATCCGAAACAAACAATCATATTGATGCAAACAAGGAGGGTCAGAGTGGAGACCTAAAGCCCATCTGTAGACAACTGGACATCCTCTCACAGAAGGGTCACAAGAAAGGGAGGAGCCAGCCAGGGTGCAGTGTAGCACTGATAATACGCACACCATTCCTCCAGTTCTTTAATGCTCCCCACCCCCCACCCCCACTATCGTGACCCCAGTTCTACTTTACAAATATGACTAGACCTGAGCATGTTCATTGGTACAGATAAGAGCTCTCAATACACGGAATCCAAGACAGACAAACCCCTCAAGTACAGTAATGGTAGTAGTGATACCATGAGGGGGAAGAAGGGATAACCGATCGCAATGATCGACATATAACACACACACACACACACATGTGAGGAGGATGAACAACAGAAACATGGGTGAAGGGAGAGAGCAGACAGTGTAAGATATGAAAATAACAATTATTTATAATTTATCAGGGGTTCATGAGGTGAGGGAGGGAGTGAAAAAAAAGGAGCTGATTCCAAGGACTCAAGTAGAAAGAAAATGTTTTGAAAATGATGATGGTAACATATGCACAAATGTGACTGACACCATGGATGTATGAATTGTTATAAGAGCTGTAAGAGCCCCCAATAAAACAATTTATTTAAATTCATTTGTTTGTTTAATAAAATAAAACCTGTAATGATCCTAGGGGCCAATGTAGAAAGGCCCTTTGAGTTTCCAAAACTGTCGGTCTTTGCAGAGGTAGCCTTTCTCCTGTGGGGTCTCAGCCTTTCAGTTAGCAGCCAAGCACTTCACCAGTAGACCACCAAAACTCCTTTTAAAGATGCTCACTGCCATCAACTCAGTTTCCACTGATAGTGACCATATAGAACAGAGCAGAACTTTCCGAGTGGGTTTCCAAGACGGTAAATGTTTACAGGAATAGAGGGCCTCCACTTTCTCTCACAGAGCTGCTGGTGGTCTCAAACTGCTGACCTTGCAGTTAGCAGACCAACACGTAACCCACTATACCACCAGGGCTCTTTCTTTAAAGGGATTAGTTATATGTACATATACAGGGTTACAGCTAACCATAACAGTATAGTTATAATGGTGTGTGCATATATCTATATAACAACATAACATCCAAAAAGTTCAGGGATAATTCCATTCTTCCGCCAACATTGTGAAGCCTCTATGAATTTAAATTCCTAGTATCAGGAAAGAGTTACAGTAGAAGAGAAAACAAAAGAAGATGACTTACCTCCTTGCCTACAGGAATGTCTTCCTCCATGTTCAGAGAACAAGCTAAGCTCATACGTGTCAACACTGAAGCCAAGAATGCATCACTCCCCTGACAGCTCAGTGGGGTGCGCTCCCAAGGCACCAGAGCCATACAAAAAGCTTCAATGCACGGTATCCACTCAGACTAACGCAGTCCAACAAAGAAGCCCTGCCGGTGAGTTGGTTCCTATAGAATTGCCCTGGTGCTGGTGAACTTGAACCCCTGAGTTTGCAGTTCAGTGAGCAGCCCGCCACTTACCCCACAACACCAGAGGCAATATGGTGGGGGGGGGGGGCCTTCAAAAAGTTCACAGGAAAATAGAATTGAAGGATAAAGGAACGTGGGAGCCCTTCGTTAAACATAAAAAACCCAAAGGTGAGTGTATTTAACACTAGCAACTCCAACAAAAGAATTTGGGGAGGACAAAAGCAGCGTGCGGGGTTGGGGGATGGGAGGAAAATGCAGCAGTAACTATGGCAGGATTTGGGATTCAATTCCACAGTATATGTGTGTCACGGGAACAGGAGCTATTTGAATTATGGGGCTATAATTCCATCGAGGGATGCTGGGGACTGCATAAACCACTTGAGCCTCCAGAAATTACTACCTCATATTTCAGTCACCTACGGTTTGTGCTATTGAGTAATTTACTGGCTGCCTTAGCACAGTATGTGGTGTCAAACCTCAAACTTTGGATATTTCTTTGCAATGTGATTTGTCTGTTACCTGAGTCTGTCCATCTCTGTAACAAATCTTTATTGAGCATTTACTACATGTACCACGCTGTGGGCAGGAGTGGATTATACAGTTCCCTTTGGGCCTCCAGCTGCTGCAGGATTTAAATTTTAAAGTTATTCAATACCAGAAGCCAGCCACCCTCCAGCCAGCTAGTGAGCCGTCAACACTGAGGAACAATAAAACAGACATGTTTAATGCAGAGACGAGCACAGTGTCTTGGGGTGGGGTTCCCTCTCTAAACCAAGAACACTAAGAAACCCGTGGGACTACCAATAAGGAAGGACCCTGCCTGCAGTCAATGTCCTGACACGGCCTTCTAACATCCCAAACTGCTGACCTCTACATGTGTGTCCTTTAAAGCTATACACTTGCTATTTGGTTAAGACATGCTAGGAAATGAAGACCGTTGTCAATAACACAAACCAGGTCCCTCTGGGGTGCAGTGGGCAACTGCATTACAGTAGTTACCAAGAGAGGGGAAGCGAGTTCTCTTTGTTTTGCAAAATTCTCTTCACCCAGAGGATCAGCTCCTTGAACCTTGGCAGTTTTTAAAAGAAAAATCCGGTGCTAATGGGAACCAGCCCAGCTGGAAAGCGTTTAATGGGTGAAGCACAGAAACGTCTACAAACCGAGCAGACGGCTCCTGAGAGAGCAGGCAGACCAAGGGTTCTGCCTCTCCTCTAAAAAGATGGAAGGGCAAATTTTTTAAAAGATCGAAAAAAATCGAGTCATGGAGTATTCTGTGCAACTGTAGCAAAACCTTTGTCTTCGCCTGTCCGCTGGCTCACTGCTGGAAAAGGGAACAGCTCCCCACCCTCGGAGGTGTTTGAAAGCAAGGAGAGCAAGTTGTCCCCAAAGGGCGGGACCCCAGGAACTGAAATTGAGGTAAATGCAGATTTGTCCCCAAGCACCTGGGTGATGGTCCCTGCCTATCAGCAGGACAGCGTTGCTCGATGTAAAGGTCAGAGAGGGAGATTCCGGAGGATTACAAACCAGACTCTCGCCTCTGAAAGGTCAGATGAGAGGATTCTCATCTTCATAGGTTTTCCCGTGGTGGGGCACAGCCTGGAATGGGGGCTATTATTCCCTTACTGCAATGTTCTCAAAATAGTAAAGGGTTCATATTTGAAAATTAGTTGGCCAAATTTTCAGGTAGGATTTTAAACACCTTGAATGTCTGTACATTAATGTGCCAAGCATCTGGTAAAAGGATTTGTAGTCCCAAAACCTGCCAGGGAATCTCTGACCTCAAAGCACGAGTTGAGGATGCCTTCGCCCCACTGGGGTGTGTCATCCAGTCTATTCCAACTCACAGCGACCGGGGACAGAGCAGACCTGCCCCCGGGGCTGGCTGGATCGTGGTCTTCTTTTGCTTGGATTTGGGGTTCTTTGGTATAGTCTTTATGGGAGACGATCCCCGGGTCTTTCTCCTAGCTGCTTAACAGGTTTGAACCCCCGTCTTTGGTCAACAAGCCCTCACAGCAGGCCCACCCCAAGCAAATTTATCTCTCAGGCTTCTTCTTCCCATCTGTAGCGTGGGAATCATAATGATTGCATTGAATCGGTGTGAAAACAAACAGATGATCATTACAATATGAGGAATTATCTGCTCTAGGCCTGGCCGAAGTGAAGCGCTTGGCATGTGTTCCTATCCCTCCCTCTCCTCCTCCTCTTCCCTTGGCTGGCGGTCATCATGCCACGCACGCAAGGTTCTGAGGAGCACAGAAAGCGGGAGGTTAAAACACACACCTATACATAAATGTATGCTCCCGAGGAAACTCATACCTCTGACTACTTATGCGAGGCCCTCCAACTAAGATTCTCTTCCAGTCATCCCAGAGGCCACCACTTCACAGATCATCAGTGTAAACATTTCAGATGTTCCCCAAGTCTAGAAGTTTAACATCCAAAGTTACAAAAGAAGGAAACTGGAATAAAGACATTCACAGCAAGCTATTTCATACCTATTAGTTGTCATTTACATATCAAATACATACAGCATTAAGACCAAATGTACAGATTTTCCACATTTATATACAGTAATCAACATAGTGCACAATTCAAATCTATCTTACAATCAAATGTACAGGTTTAAATATGGCTTTATAAACTACTAACAACAGCTGTGCTAAAGTAACTCCTAAGTCCAGAACTCCACACTGGAATGCTGCCTCTGCAGTAGGATACACACTTAGGATGATGCCATTATTTTTGCAAAATAGAGGGGACAGAGAAATGATTCCAGGCAATGTCCACCCAACAGCTGAAATGTACATTCAAATTATACCGATGTTGGCCCTTCTTATCTCAGCCAACGGACATAAACGTGTTGGTGATACTAAGACATACATGATAACCGAGAACGGTCAAAACATGCTTTTCAAATGGGTGCTGACTCTCAGAAAATACATCCTACATTCGCATCATTTGGGTTTTTCCCCCTTTCCTTTTCACTTGCTTGCTTGTTTAGATTACTGTACTAGGAAATCTCCAAGGAACTGTCAAGACATTCTGGATCCAGTGGCCCCCAAAATATTAAAAAGTGCTCCTGCAAATAAGATAATAGCAAACCGTTTGCCTTTCTCTGGCTCTAACCAGAACCCCTGTTTTGAATTAAGTCACTTGACCTAAAAAGGATGCTTGCATATTTTATAGTCTGCTTTCCACAGACATTGCACACACGTTCTCTGATTCATCAGTCTTCTAGATGCAATCCTGCAGTGCCCTCTGCCCCATTCTCCAAGTTCTGTTGCTCCCAGGAGAATCCTCTTCTATAAATTTATGTATGCTGCATGTTTCCGGGATAATGTACTGTGTGTGTGTGTGTGTGTGTGTGTGTGTACACAGGAGGGCATGCTCAGGAAGCTTTTACTGATAGGAAGACCTAACTACATTAGGTTAGGTTAATTCTGAATAGATATTAAGACCTAACTAAGAGATAGGAAGACCTAACTAAATTAGTTATGTTAATTCTGAATAGATATTCTTTGAGTGTCTCCAAACCTTTAAACAAGTTCTCTAAATTTGTAAAATGGAAAAAGATCTGTGGTGGCACTTTTGAAAAGTCAGAAAGAAGTTCCAGAATCAAAGGATTATGTTTCAATTCAAGACATTGGAATCTGTCCTCTAAGCTGACTCTCCAGGGCTACGCAGAGCTCCAGATGGGGCCGGTGAGGCCCTCACGTAGATTCTAACTCATAGCAGCCCTGTAGGAGAAGGGAGAGCTACGCATAGGTTCCCAAGGCTGTAATCTTCATGGACAGACTGCCGTACCTTCCTCCTGTGGAGCAGTTGAAACTGCCAATCTTTCTGTTAGCAGCCAAGGGCTCCTTGCAGCCCGGGGCACAAATGCTTAAACACGCATTACGACAATTCTTCCTGCACAGGTCACTTAGACATAACCCTTCCTCTCCTACATCACTTTTTTTAAATGTCTAAACTTGTACTTATTTTTTTAGTAAGGTACAAACATCTAGGAAGCATTCCGTGTGGGACAGAGAACACACCCAGAGGGTCTGCTGCTTGAAGCCCCGTATCTTGCATTGTTACCTTCTCTCCGTACCAACTTAGTGGAAGTAGACTGCCACCACAGTGAGGGACTCGGGCTCTCAATGTCCAACTGTTGCCATCGAGAAAGTGTCGCCCTCGTCTACATCTGAGCTGTCAGGCATTCTGCATGATGCAGAGCACTGTGAACAACACAGGCTTACAGTCAGCATGATCCCACCTGAGACACAGTGATTCTGACAGGAGCAACACAAGCACAGCCCCTCAACGGAAGCAGAGACCCCACGGAACTGTGAGCATTGCTTTTACCGTTATTGCTGTAGGACACTTCAGACACAGTTCTTCAGAGGTACAAATGTGGCCTGTCAGACACAGCTTGTGACTTACTGAGCCAGACTGACCTCTTGTGGAGGGTGGAAGCAAACATGAGTGAGTATCTGGCACCAGTTATCAATTGATTTAAAGAAAGTACAATAAGGAGTGGAGAGATACAACTTAGTCACAGCATCCTCCAGTCCAGCCCTCCAAAGGACCATTATACGACAACCTCTCTGCGGCTCATTAGTCACCGTGAATGCACATGGCGGTGTAAAGAGCTGGATGCCAGTTTATGAAAGCCAGAAAGTAACTTTTTAAAGGTACTAAAGGATGCTCAAGGTCTATATCTCCCTAGGAAAAGAACGGTACTCTATTCCAGAGCCACAGTGTTAAAGATAAAAATAAAAAGCCAAGAGAAGTAAGGAATGAATTGTTAGACACATTTAGAAATACTTTTCTCCCAACTATGTGGACCCCCCTCCCCCCCTGAAGAATGCACCTCAGAGGACCGCACTGAAGCTACGGCTTGGGGAGGGGGCACGTCTGGTGAGAGCACACAGGGGAAATGAAGAGGGGTGGAGAGGGAGGGGAACACATCTTGGCCCACCAAGCCCCGAGGGTGATATTCCTGCTCAGAGCAGACAATGCACACAGAGGACCAGAGGGCTGGCCCCACAATGTGACACAACGTCCCTCACTGACCCATAGTGCTACAGGGGGACAACACTGAAGATACACTGTGGGAGTTGTGCCAAATCTGAACCCAGCACACTGGGGTGAAACACTAAGGGCATGCAACAGAGCAGAAAGAGGAGCAAACTGATTAAGTTCCTGAGGAATACCAAAAATAGACTTTGGAGACAAGAGTGTGGCACCCCATCAGACTCGGCTGGAAAACACTCCTAAAGGCCAACAAGCAGACCTTGAACTGTTTATCGGCTTTTCCATTTTTGTCAGTGGCTTTCTTTTTGTTGTTATTTGATTCTTGTTTTGGGTTTTTTTGTTGTT
>NW_022107431.1:76953133-76959107 GCF_000313985.2 Echinops telfairi
ATGGATGGTGATAAGAGTTGTACAAGCCCCCAATAAGATGATTTTAAAAGAAAGAAAAAATGAAGTGAGAATACTAGCTACTATGGAATGGTCATCATGCTGAATGTGGCAAGAGGAAGATCAGCCCAGCAGCAATGGACAGGCTGGCTCACAGGGGCGACCACATGCATGAAGGAGGCTATTGTAGACGTACAGGCAAAAGATAATGGCCCGAAGTCGGTGTGCCATGTCTGTTCACTTCTCTCTCCCAGGGTAGACTGCTGGGCCTGGCACAGTACAGGTGCTCCGTAGATAATGAGGGAGGAGGGAGGGAAGAGGGGATGGGGTATAGGAGTTCTTTATGGTTCACAGAGCCTAGGAGTGCTCTGCAGAGTCAATCATGGAGAACGAACGTTCCCTTGGACTGACCTGGACAGGGCGAATGGCCATGTGTGGGTAAAAGAACTGAGAGAGGCTGCGAAGGGGCTGGCTCCATAAACATACAGTGATTTCTCAGAGTCTACGTTTTAAAAAGAAACCGAGTCACGGTGGTCTAAGAGGAAGAGCCAGCCTAGGGCAAGGGGAAAGACCTCAGCTCCAGACCCTGCCCTTCCTTCATTACATCCCCACGGTGGGCCACCAACCACCTCTAGCGCTTTCTTATAAAGGGGTTTCTCGTCCTGGCTTTTAATTCTTGATTCTACATCCTGTCAAACAAATTTGTACAGCTGTTCATCATTGGGGGACACATGAATCTGGGGAGTGGAAGAATGAACTACATAAAACTAAAACTCTCACAATAAAAAATATAATTATTAGACTGTATGATAATTGCCGTGGTCAATTTGTTTTTATAACACATCTGGGAAGTAAAACCTGGGTATATTCTAGAATTCCAAATGAAGTGTCCATCTAGAAAACACAGAATTCATCATACACTGACAGCGCCTGTGAAGCTGAAAACCTATTGCTTCTTTTACTGGAACCTTCCCTGTTCGATCAGTGTGTACACAGGCAGGGCTCGTTTGAGTATTGGACTGCTGTTAGGGTTCAAATCCAAGTTGTTCTAAGTCTGTGATTAGTCTTAGGGCCTTAATAGTGATGCTGCTCACAACTGATTGTGTTAACCACCATATGGTTAACTCTCACAATAGTTTATTTCTGCAGAAATTGACACAGTCCCTATGTCCACGCTAATGATTCAAAGTAAGACATACTTAACGAGCAGCTGCTCATTAATCCTGATGAGCTGGGAGTGGGAGGGGCGGGGAGCAAAAAGCATGTAAAAGAGGAGCACGGTGTCTTTCGCAGTGTGCCCATGGGCTTGTCCAACCACAAGCATCCACGAACATTAAAGATCACACTTCCGTAAGTTACTATCCAGCACAAATGAGACGAAGAAGTGGATAAATGAGCCAAGGTACCACAATGGCCCCTAGTTTCTTACTGTTGTTCTTGTGAGCAGCACCTTTTCATCAGACTGGGGAACAATTTAAATCCGAGTACCTTTAGTGATGAAGCACATAAAATAAAAACCCTACAGTACAGGCTGCAGAAGTCACGTGGACCACACTGGTTCTTTATCTTGGTCATCTTGTTGTCATTACCCAACTGGGGAGAATAAAACCTGAGTGCTGATATTACAGTGTTCCAAATCAGCTACACTCCGTTGAGTATTCTTGATAACCTGTCAAGGGAGTACTCAAGACTCCGGTTGGCAGTGTCTACTCAAACCCCCATGGGAGATGGAGTCGTGGCCAGAGTGAATTTCAACTCACAGCAACTTTACCGGGTTCCCAAAATGGAATATCCTTTACAAGAGCAGACAGCCTCATCTTTATCCCATGGAGCGGTTGGGGTTTGAACCACCAATCTTGTGGATAGTGGCCCAGTGCTTAGCCCATGTGCCACCAAAGCCCCTACCTGGATGGAATTCTTTTACACTTTCACTTTGAACGTTGCTCCATGTTCTTATCCTCTAAGGCAGGGGGTCCTCAAACTTTTTAAACCGGGGGCCAGTTCACTGTCCCTCAGACCCGTTGGAGGGATGGACTATAGTTTAAAAAAATACTGTAAACAAATTCCTATGCACACTGCACATAGCTTATTTTGAAGTGAAAAACAAGACGGGGCAAAAACACCCGGCAGGTCGCATGTGGCCCGCGGGCCGGCCGTAGTTTGAGGAACCCTGCTCTAAGGAATGCGTCCTGCTAGCAATCAAGGGGGTTGGGGGGGATGTAAATCTACATCTTCATATCTGTCTTAGAGCAAAACTACATCACATCTAGTACTATACTGTAAGAAAAGCTTGTTGTACTCAATGTCAAATCCATCTCTTCTCAGTCAAGGCTAAGGAAAAGGCAACCAATTTTTGTAGAGATAAGTCCATGATCCACCTATTCGTTACAGCTAGAACTTTCCCTAGTTACACAGAACTGCTGCTGACTGGCCTTAGAGCTACTTGCTAGAAAACAGGTAAATAGTTCCCCCACACAACTCAAAAGAATTAAAATGGGCTTAGCTACTCATAAGGAACCCTGGTGACACAGTGGGTGATGCGTTGGGACTGCTAACCCCACAGTCAGTACTTTAAAACCACCAGCTGCTCTGCAGAAGGAGGAGGCTTTCTACTCCAGGCTTTCTACTCCCGTCAAGAGTTGCAGCCTTGGAAATGCACAAGGTCAGAGTCAGAATGAGTTTGATGGCAGTGAATCCCCTACTCATATCTTCTCCTCCATATCTCATTAGACACCCGAGAGTCCTCTCAAGTATGAGTGGTTCTAATGTGAAATAAACAACTGAGTTTCCTGTGGAATGAGAATTTCCGACTATGGTATCGTCGCATTGATTGCCAAGTTACACAGGTGCACATCGTTGCTTGGTTGGTGTCAAACATCCTAGAATTAGGCTCAAAAACTCTTTCCTCTTCACCTCTTCCTGAATCCACGACAGTCGTTTAAGGTGGGTTTGCCAAAACTATATTCTGAGAGTGAGTTTTTCAACAGAAGCACATGAACTTCACAGAAAAGAAAAAGTCCTTTAAGAAGTGCCCCTTAACTGCCTCAGAGTAACCCTAACCCAGTCAATCAGTTTGAGGCTGGAAACCAAGCAGCTGCTTGAAGATGTACCGTATATACTCGTGTATACGCCGAGTTTTTCAGCACATTTTTTAATGCGGTTTTTGTGGTAAAATTAGGTACCTCGACTGATATTCGGGTCAGCTTATACTTGAGTATATATGGTAAATCCTTAACCCTGGCTCTCCTAGCCCAAACCCCCAGCTGTCACTCAGTATCTTTGCTCCAGGCGTCCCTGAAAAACACTCTAAGTCAACACAAACTTGGACTACAGAGACCAAGAGCTTCAGCCCGACAGCTGGTGTGCTCCATTGGAGAAAGAGGAAGTGCAAGAAGGGGATGGGTGATCTTTAAGAAACACGACCACATGTCTTCAACTGCTGCCCGCCTCCTCCCAAGTTGCAAGAGTGTAACTGCATCGTCTACCACAGTGTGGAGTGCATGACACAGTACCAAGAGCCTCTTCCTCCTCCTTTCTTCCATGCAACCTACGAGTTTTGTTTTCAGAAAGGCAATGCAGGTCAGCAAGCTCCTGCCTACAAAATCAATCCAAGGTGTTCCCCTCTTTGTCTCTATTAAACCCACCATATTCCTGAGCTTTATTTCCTACAAAAGAAGTATAACAAGGGCAACTTAACGCTCTGAGGTCAACAAAGGGCAGCATCCCAGTGTGAATCCAGACGAGAGCAAGACTTTGCTGCAAAAAAATAGTAGAGCTTAACACTGTGTATAAGCTGCTAATGATCTGTAACAACATTTCCCAGGTTCTCCAGACAGAAGATGTCAATTCGAGCAGGATCACGACAAGTCTTAACCATGCCTTCGTGTGTTCAACTGCGTGACCTTTGCCATTGACCGTGTGTGCCTGGGTATGGGGTTCCCTCGCCCTCAAATCTTCACACCTATGAAAGCACAACAAAGAATAAAAATTTTTATGTCAAAACTCTCCTCCAAGAGCCTTACGAATGTTCCCACATGAATCCTCACAACATCCCTGTGAGGTAGGTAGGTGGAGAGTTAGTATCATCCCCACTTGACAGGTGGGGGGAAATGAGGCACACAAGAGTTAAGGGACTTGCCCCAAATCACACAGCTAGTCACTGGCAGAGCTTAGAATAAAACTTGTACTGAGGAGCACCTCGCACAGTGCTGTGCACATAGTTGGTGCTCACTAAATGTCTTGTGAGTGTCATTTGACTTCCGTCTCAACATACAATGTACACACATAAAGTACAAGCAGCCACCACAGACACGTGTCTCCTACACTTTTTTCTGATGGTGCCTCCATGACTTTGGATCCTGGTGGATGAAGGATGTTAAAGGAGCCCGCTGGCCACTGAGCCTCAACGGAAGAGGATCAGCACTCACACCCCCTTTCGGCAGCCAGGCTCTCCCGTCTGCTCTACCGCGTCCATCTGGACTCGTCATGAGAACAAACAATGATTTTCAGGAACCATGCTGACTCTTTGTTTGCTTGCTTCTGGTGGTTCACTGTAAATGAAGCCATCTGAATGGTTCTGTATTTATTCTTCCAAAACAAAGAAAGAAAAGAAAGGCGGCGGCGACAGTCCAGCTAGCATGTGAGCACTGTGCCGAGCGCAGTGGTCTCGTCCTGGGGAAACGGCACCAACCCAGGGACCGGGGGCTCCACCAGCAGAGGGTCACTTGCACTGTTCGTGGTCCGTGTAGTCATCCATGTCCACGTCAGAATCAAAGAGCGAGTGTCCAGTGAAATCCGTGTCTGGGGTGCGGGAAAAACTGTTCTCTGCTCCCTCATCTTCGAAGGTCTCTGTCCGCGAGTGAAAGCTGAAGTCCAGCAGGGGCGTGTGGCTCTTGGAGGCCTCGCTGCTCTCCCCCGACTCGTAGACCGTGTTGTCGTCATCGTAATGCCACTCTGGCCAGAATTTCCTCCGGATCCGCTCGCAGTACATGGCCAGGTTGATCAGCTCACCTGCAGTGTGTGAAGAAAAGCAAGAGTGAGTCCTCAGCCAACAATCGAGCGGCCACTCAGAGAGAGTCTTTCCACAGAAACACTCCAACTCTCTCGATTGGGGGCACATCATAAAAGAGGTGAGTGGGCGGGGCGATCAAGCCAAGGGGACCACGGGGAGCATGTCAGTGTCCTTTCTCTCGGTCTTCACCATCGCTATTACCCCACATTCACGGTCCCGTAAGCATGTTCTCGTGTCGCTGGAACTTTCCCTGGAAAGCTGACGTGGAGAGAAACTCTGGGGAGAAGCAGACGGACTGCTGATCCAAAATGGCAGAGACGGCTCCCAGGTGACGAGGGAGGTGTCTCATCATTTCAGGTTGGCAGGCCAAATGAACTGTTCTGATCTGCTTGTATTTAAATCCATGTATCTTCGATGAAAATACAGCAACTGTCGGAGTAAGTCACTCAGAAGTAGTGAGCGCTCTATTCCACCAACGTGTGCAGTGGGTTGCGACAGCGGCCTAGCTGCTCCATCATGTAGTCGAGAGACGTTTGGGGACATGAGTGCATGGCCAAATCATGAAACGGAAGGACACGTAGGCCTTCCAATACACCTACCTAAACAGCTTTTTTACCTTCAAGCTGAAAGCCTGTACCCACAATTGGGTTCATGCTCAAGTTGGCTGCTTCTCTTTCATGTGAGCTGAAGGAATCCTTTTGCTAAATCTCTACAATTGTCTGAGCATTTGGCTAAAGCATAGTTAGTAGTGCCGGGCTGTCGATGAATCATTCCAAGAGACAGGGTGAGTTATCCCTTTGATCCACCAGGTGGCAGCATTGCTTATAAATACAAGAGTATTTCTGCCTTCGTAGGCTGAACTTTCTCATCCTTACAGATACGCTTTGTACGTGTATTTTTAAGTTACATAAACATCATCTTACTATGTAAGTAATCCCTGTTTCGTTGCAGAATAAGGATAAAATA
>NW_022107431.1:76960427-76968056 GCF_000313985.2 Echinops telfairi
GGACTGCCCTTGACCCAGAGACACTGATGGACATGCTCAGGAGCCAGAAGTTCCAAAGCCAACATCAGTTACTCCTTTTTAGGAAGATGCCTGAGGACTCCTGTCATGAAACACTTCACCAGGTACTGCTGTCAATCACATGAATCGGGTAAAGATGTGCAGGCGGCAGCAAGAAGGCGAAAAAGGATCTAATAACACACCACAGAAGAATGAACGTCACTTCCCAGTCCAGCCTGGGACAAGCTTGAGTCTGTTCCCAGGAAATTCCTACTATCCTACACCCAGTCTGCTGCCAGCAGCGACACATACAACTACACGCAAACAGGAACACTGGTGGTCCTGAGCCCGCCTACTCTAGGAGGAACTGTGATTGTCAGTACAATAATGTATCGGGGACCACGCTGTTAGATGGCAATGAGGCTTCAATGAGTCCCTACAAGAACTGTCATGGTTTTCGTCACCTTGTTCTCATTCTGTGTGTTTCACATGGCCTGTCTCCACCGTTGGCCCTGAGCTCATGAACACTTATATTTCACTTGTTTGAATGCTTGCAGGAAAAGTCGAACCATGTGGGTTTTGGTCCCTGCTGTAATAGTAACACACAGCGTGACCTTTACAAAGGTCAGCTTCCAGTTTCCAGTTGGAAAACAGTGCAGGGAGGGACAGGGCAGGGGCGTGACTTCCAATCCTGGTGGCCTCTTAGAATCACTTGACACTTTAAAAATTCCAATGCCCAAGCCTCGCCCACAGAAAATGGGAGGTCAGCAATCTGGAATGGGGCAGTCACAGACTGATGATAAAAGCTTCACTGGTGAGTCTACTGTGCAGCCTCGTTTGACAATCACTGAACTAGAGAAGTCTCTCAAATCCCTATTGACCAAGGTCTTAAAACCTCCTGGGCAGCCATCTAAGGCGCCGCTGTTGGTCTCTCCCTGTCTGGAGGGAAGATGAGTAAGAACGTGGATGGTACAGTCGGTCCAATGGACTGATGAGCACAGCAGACATCAGTCTCCGCGGCCTTGTGCCTAGAAAAACTACATAGTGCCCAAGTGTTGCTACCAACTGCTCTGAAATGGATCGCATTAGAAGGTCTCGAATAACATGGAGAAGATATGGGACCAAACTCAAAATCATCCAAAGAAGACCAAGCTTCCTGGTCAGATAGGACTGGTGGAACGCCTGAGACTATGGACCGTAGCCACCCATTGGTCTGGAAATGAACTCCCCCCTGTGGCTCAATCTTCATATAAGCCATCAACAGCCTAATGGCACTGGCAAGGCATGCACTCCGTTGAATAATCAACCACTTGAGATCGTAGTGACAGCATTTACCCAAGACAAAGTTCAGAAGGGTTACGTAAGGAGGAGGAATGGAATATGAAACAGTGTGAAGGAAGTGGATAAGGGATATCACATCGGAGGGACTGCAATCAAAGACATGAAACAAAATGGGTATGGGTTATTGAATGTAATACTAATCTGCTCTGTAACCCATTAAAAAATTCACAATAAAAAACCTTTTTTAATGTAAGGGTATTATTTCTTAACTTATTCTCCATTTAAGTCTACAGATGCCTGTGGTGGTTACATAATTTTTTGTCAACTTGAGCGAAGGGGTGGAGTCTAGCCTGTCAATCAGGTCATCGCCAATGAGGCCCCTGTGTGGGGATGGCCTTCTCCCCAGGATTCTGGGAACTCCTGTCTTCCTCCCTGGAGGCGGGGGACACACACACTCTCTGAGAGACATTCTTGTTGGCAAGACACATGGAGCTATGCTGATGGAGCCAGAGCCCTGGAGCTCGAGGAACCGCATGGGGACCCACACCTCCATGTTACCTTGGGAGTGGGGGACTAGAGAAACAAGTCATGAAGATGGAGAGTGGATGCTTGCTCGACCTCTGCCTCGTGGTAGTGTTTCTTCTCTGGCTAGCCAGAGGTCGGATATGGCCATGCAGTTTACTGGATTGTTTTCTGGAAAGAATATGGCATGGGAAGGTAAAGTTTTGATTATTTTGTTTGGTTTTTGTCTTTGGTTATTCCTCTTTGAATTGGTAAAAATAAATATGATTAATGTATATTTTGAGCTCAGGGGATAAAATCACCCCCTTGAATTTCTCAGAGACCATGCTGCTTAGTGAAAATGGCTGACAGAGGTCAAAATGGCTAACAGAAAGCCTGGCTCTGGCTTGACTTAGTCAGAAGCCTAAGGCCATATTTTGAGAATCAATGGAATAATTTAGATAAGGATTGAACTTGACGGTTTTAAGAATTGGGTTTATTCTACTTTGTTTATACTGATTCCTTCTGTTTATTATTGTTGATAGAAATGATATTGTTAATAGAAATGATTATTGGAAAATATGAAAATAGAGCGCTTGTAAGCCCACTTGTCTTCAGCCATTAAAAATTAAAACTTTAAATGGGTTTAAGACATGCCTGCAAAGAAGGCTCTGAAAAAAAGCCCCACCCAGTGTCTTGAGTGCTCAGGACATTTGAAGGTGAAGACACTTGTCTAGGAGGCTGTTGACAGATTGAAGGGGGGGAGAAGGAACCCTTTGGATCTTTGAATTTTGAACTATCGGTTTGTGTCAGAAGCTGGAAAAAATCTGGAACCATGAAGAAACTCTCCTCTCTAGGACTGAGCATTAAAGGGAGCCTGAAAAGCTTGTTAGGTGACCATCTGGATCCGCTTGTTGAGTGGAAGTGGGAGAGATGCAGCAATACAGACACAGGTTCAGTCTGGCCACTGACAACTGTGGACCTGGTCACAGGGACTAGAGGAGAAGACGAGAGTGGGTTGACTAGTCTGAAGTTCATGACCTAGCACAAGGGCGCTAGGCGTGTTGAGAATTTGTCACAGTGCCCATGGTCTAAAGACAAGGCGACCAATGGCACCCTGATGAGACTGAGTGAAGCAGCCCACATTGAGTTGACCAGAACCCGACCAGATAAAGAGATTTTTGAACCTGTGAACTGATGCATATTGCTGCTGACTTCTTGGATGGCCTGTCCGGATTTGACTTTGCTTATGGATGCAGACTTCACAAGTCATTCACTGGAATGAAGATTCTTCACATCAAGGAATATGATTGTCTCCTCAGAGCACTGAGTTGATGTAAGTGAGCAGTATAGAAATTGGATACCCAAAACTGGGCGGATAAAGGAATGAAGTGTCTGCCTTACAAACTTTCTTAGGTAGGGGAATACATTCATAGAGTTATAAGATTAAAGTGTTAGGTGTTACTTAACTGCAATTGTTAGGCATAGAATACTGTTGTGTTGTTCATTTATAGAATATTATGTTTAAATGAGGCTTTGGCACAAATTGAATGGTATGCATTTTAGTTTTATCCTGTTAGGCATAATTATGATTTTATTATTGTTTTGTTAAAAATTATGTATAACTAAAGAGTTGTGTAAAAGTGTCAAGTTGACAAGGGGTGGTCTGTGGCAGTTACATAATCTCCGGGCAACTTGTGAAGGGGTGGAGTTTAGCCGGTTAATCAGGTCGCAGCTTGATGACCTCATTTGGGAGGTGCAAATGGAGATCAATAGCTCACTGGAGGCCAGATACATGCTCACTCCCTGCGAAATATTCCTGCTGACAAGTCACATGGAGACCCCTGATGGAACCAGAGCCCTGAGCCGGAGGAGCCACATGGAGACTCACACCAGCACTGGGGTGCTTCCACTGCCACTGCATCCACAAGACTTTGCACCCACTGGCCTGTGATCTTCCTGGATTCGGTGTCATGACATGTGTTGCATGAGTCTGAAGAGGAAATTATAAACTGGTATCAGACATATGGGCTAATATCAGATTTATGGACTTGATCTGGATTGGGCTGGGATGTTTTCTTAATGTACAATTGCTTTTTTATATAAAACTCTTATACATACATATGAGTGTCTCTGGATTTTTTCTCTAGTCAACCCGGACTAACACAATGCCTTAAGCTCCTGCTTCACCCTCAGAGAATAAACAGGTGCACTGTGGTGATGGAGAAAAATTCCTCAGAGCTACTTTCCTGGTCTCTTTCTCACCCATGTGGCTTTTCAATTTCCTTAAAACATCTTCTTACTAAGTCCCAGTGATTGTCCTGTGTCCTTTGAGGAAAATCTCTCAAAATTAAACCTTTGAAAACCCTAAACACAGCTGCCACAACCTTCTACGCCAACTCACTGCCTTACTCCTCTTCGAGGTCTTCCTGGACTGCCTTAAAACACTTGATCCATCTGAAAATTGTTCTTTTATGTGAGGCAGCATTCCTATTAGCTTGTTGTAAAATTTAAATGATCTGGAAAGATGAATTTTGATAAAATGTTATAGTAGCCCTGAGCTCAAAATATGTTTTCATAACAACAAAACAAAACAAAGAAAATCACTGCCATCGCCAACTCTGACTCATATGAGCCCTTATTGTGCCGTGATGATTGTACGAAAATATCTTTTTTACGGCACCTCAATGAAACTGAGACAAGTGTGTTACTGAGAGAACTTGTCTGCAACCATCCACTAGTCACAGGGATAAGTTTAAGTATGTTTTGTTTGGTTAAACCCATGCATGTGTATATAAACTGGGACCCGCAGAGCAATACTTTTTGACATATCCTTGGTTTTCATTTGAGAGCATGTAAGGCACAGGCAGAATGTCCTTGTTAAACCTTGACAACAAAAGTGTGGATACACTCACAATAACTGAGTTTGTGCATCTTTTTCTCTACCTTTCCCATCAGATTTAAGGATATCATAGAATCATCATAAAGCATATTATTAAATTTTAGAATATGGATAAACTTTAAACCCCAAGAGTTTAAGAAGAATAGAAATCAATACACTCAAAATTATAAGCTAAAATAAATATTTTAATAAAATGAGCTTTAATTTTTCTGGAATCCAGTGTTCACTCTCCTTCCTGGGGTCATCTCTCCTTGGTAATGTGCTATGAGAGCAGAGTGCTACTGAGTGATGTGACTGCCCTACATGTCAGTAACTAAGACTTCAGGCCCATACCCATCCTGATTGCAATGCCATCAAGAATGGACTTTACGAAAACCTTCACGAAAATCCTGTGTGATTTTTTTAAAGGACTCAGTCCGATGTTTATGAGTGGTTTGGGAAGTTTGACTCATTATTAGATCAAAATAGGTAACTATTCCTGTCTATGAAGTTAGAGCCAGATAGAAAATCAGATTCTATTGGCCAGGATCCAGGGAATCCACAGGATCTGTGACTCTATCTACTTGTTTATGGCTCTTCTTTCTAGAAACTTATTTTTGTGCTCTCCTCCAGAAGAGAGGCCCTCTTTGTAACTCTAGGACCTTAACACTGCTTCAGTATCCCATAGCGATCGTCATTATCACCAGGAATGAGCAGTCCTTGCAATGTGCTAGTAACCACTCAGGTGTCGCATTAAACTCCCCTGATCCTTACAGAGGCCTATGAGGCTAGTACTATTAGTATCTCCATCTTAATGGATGACAGTTATAGTTCTAGTGTTTATATTTGTCTTTAATCCTTGAGTTTGCTTTTATATGTGATGTGAGGTATGCATCTTGCTCAGTTCTTTTGCAGGTGGAGGTCCAATTTTTATAGCACTGTTTATTGAAAAGGCTATTATCTTACCTCATTGGATGCTTTAGTTCCATTTACTGTGCTTCAGTCCGTTATCAAAAATTATTTGTCTGTGTTTGGTTTTATTTCTGGATTCTCTGTTCTGATCCAGTAGTCTACATATCTATCATGGTATCAGTACCAAGTAGTTTTGATTTGCCATGACTGTGTAATAGGTTTTGAAATTGGGTAGTGGAAGGCCTCCTATTTTTTTCTTTTTAGTAGTATATTGTTTATCCTGGGTTTCTTTCCTTTCCATATGAAGCCAATGATTAGTTTTTCCATTTCTCTGAAGAACTATATTGGGATTTGGGTTGAAATTGCCTTGAATTCATAGATTGCTTTCAGTAATATTGATAATTTTTTAATTTCCTTTACAGAGTCTTCTTCCATATTATACAAGAATCTTATTGATCTTTGTATGTTGATCTTATAACCTACTATATTGCCATTTTTTTAGTTAGTTCCAGCAATTTTTTTATCAAGTCTTTGGGGATTTCTCTTACACAAGTGGGTACCCCTCAAAAAACAGAAAAAGGTCCACTGGGTGGAGCTTTCAGAGTACACATTTTTCCTGCTAGCTGAGCATCTAGCAACTCGCTCTAAGTTAGTGCACCTACTGGCATCACCTGGAAAGGTTCTCTTTGGTCACAGTAAATTTTTCCTGAAAGCAGTTTTTGCTCAAGCCTCATTTTTTGTGATGGCTGATTTAAGAGAACAGTGTGCGACTGTGAAATGTTGTTTCCTGATAATTCTGCAGAAAGTGTTGTGATGTTGAACACAGCTTACAAAGACAGCACTATGGGAAAAACTCAAATGCACGAATGAGTTTCTCGTTTCTAAAAAGGTGAAATGTCGCTTGCGGACAAACCTCGTTCTGGACATCCATCAATTTCCCCAAACAGACAAAAATGTCAACTCGTAATGCATTTGGACTTCATGCCACCAGGTCAGGCAGTTAATCAAGCTTTCTATTTAGAAGTTCTCAAAAGACTGCGCAACTGCGACAAAAAAGGCCTGCTCATGCAGCCATCTCAGTGCTCCAGTTTTTTGCAAAAAAAACATTATGCCTCTCTTGCTCCACTCACCTGACCTCGCTCCGTGTGACTTCTTTTTGTTTCCACGATTTCAGAGGGACATGAAAGGACAGTGATTTGACAATGTAGAAGAGGTGAAGAAAAGAACAAGGGAGGTGCCATCAGCCATCCACACAGATGAAAAATGTTTCCAAGAATGGAATCACAGATTTGACAAATGTATTAAGTGTAATGGAGAGTACTTAGAAGGTAACAAGATTGTTTTGTAAAAAAAAAAATTAAATACATAGCTTTGAAAAAAATTCTGGTGTTTTTGGGGGGGTATCCCCTAGTAAAAGATCAGTAAGTAATGTAATGTTTCATCTTTACCAATTTGGATGGCTTTTGATTTATTTTTCATGTCTAGTAGTTCTGGCTAAGACTTCCAGGGCTACATATTAAATAAGACTAGTTCCCAGTCAGAAGGAGAATGCTTGCTGTTTCTCCCCACTGAGAGAATGACCTTTATATTGTTGTTGCTGAGTGTTTTTGTCAAGATGGATGCTGAATCTTATCAAATGCCTTTTCTGCATCAATTGATATAATCATGATTCTTTCCTTTGTTTTATCTATACTGTGGATAACACTGATTGTTTTTCTAACATTGGACCATCCTTACATAAATGGTATAAATTGGAAATAAATATTTTAAAAGCTACATTCATGATAATATTCAATTTAGATAACTTAAAGTATATCCCAACTTAAGATACATCTTTATGCTGGTTACTCAGAAAGTTATACTTTGTCAGTACTATCCTAACCTCACTCAGCTGAAGTTCTGGAAGAGTTTCCAACAAAGTTGCAGCCTGATCCACTCTAACCAATCTAATAATGTACTGGAACCCCATCCCCACTAATCCTGTGACCCTGACCCTAGTGTGACCTCCTGGGAGTGCGCAGGAATGGGCTCACATAGCTACAGCTTTCCACAGCCTT
>NW_022107431.1:76968583-76972303 GCF_000313985.2 Echinops telfairi
CACACACACACACACACACCTATGTTCATTTCCCGTTTCTGGCTCTATTCATCCCTCACTGTCTTTTCCTCACCAATATACAATTCTAAGTCTCATACAACATAAGGCCTGAGTCACACAGTAATGAAACAAAGATGGTGCTTCTTTGGTCAAGAGGCACATGTAATAATCATACTTAACAGCAATCATACTTTATATAGTCACAGACCTACAAATCATTTGTTGAGACGTAATTCACTTTCTCACGATCTTAAACTTTACTCTTTTCACTGTGTATACAACAGCATCTCACTAGGAGACAGAAGTGTCTGAATTCAACCGCACAGAATCACTAGCACGCGTGCCTACCAGAGAAAGCTCCCAGACCTGTTCAAACGCAAGAGGTCACAGACCGGCAGGTCACCAGCCCCAGCACCTCTGAATAGACCAGGAAGCGGTCAGCCACCAGAACCCCCAAAATTAAGAAAACAAACAAAACAGGGCCACTAAGTGGAAACCAAGCTCCGTTTCAGCAACAATTACAGTAGAACCCCAGACCTCGATGCTAGTTCATTCTAGAAGGAGCGTCGAGGTACGATTTAATCCAGCTCTGAATCAGTTTTTCCCATTAGAAATAACTGAAAATGGATTCGTCCATTCTCAACCACCAAGTTTTTGCTCTAACCTTGCCTTTTTATATAAAACATTACACAGAAATTTCAAAGTAAATAAGTTCAGAGTAAAATAATATAATTTAAATGAGAAACACAACATTTTAAAAGTTTTTAACAACTACAGTACGGCCCATACCTTGGGATTGATGAGGATCTGGATGTGTGGACACGGATGTGGAGAGGAGGTGTGGAGAGAGAGTCATTGTGTGGAAGGGGAACCCCTTCCATAAATTCAACTGGTAGCTGCTTCTCAGGAGTTTTTTCCCTTCTTTGCCTTCTTTCACGAGGACCTGGCTGACTCTCTCTAAAAAAATAAAGTCTATCTAATGTGGTCTGCCATTGGCATTCCCTTAACTGTTTTCTAAAAGGGTTTGCTAAATTATCGTCATCAATATTGATAACATGGTTAACCAGTTCCTTATTATGATGATTCTTTTCAAAAAACTTCCTTAACACCATGGTTTTTTATCTAAAAACAGTACAAAAAGCCATAAAAACTAAGAAAATTATAGCAAAACACTTGGAACACAGCCACAAAAGGTTTAAACAACACATACTAACAACGCCAATTAACACCAAGTGACCAAAACACGAACTGCTTTTGTTTACAAAAATCACGTGTTGCGTCCAATTCCAATTTTTGTTCGAGTTCCGATGCAAAATTTCCTCGACATTTTGTATCAAGATCCGATCATGTCAAGGACTGCTGCAGTGTCAAGTTATACTGTATTAGGCTCCACTCTTTCAGGAATTGAAAAAAGTCCTGGTACAAAACCTGCCAGGACTGTGTCAGAGTTGCTGAAAACATAGTCTAGGTAAGGTGGCAGGTGTCTCCTACAGCCCAATGTGTCCTGAGTACAGAGACCAACCCAACCTTGCCCTTGGATGCTATAGCTTGTGAACTCAATAAAGCACAATCAGACTTAAGGCACTGGCACAGAAGTCCCCAGTGTGCTACCCCTCGCACCCCAAGGACCTCCTGTCCTGTCATACACAACACTCTCTACTTTTAAGCTGGGTACTATAATTAATTGCAATGACCATGCAGAATTCACAGAGAAAACTCACAAGGATGGGGGTTTACTGAGGAAATAAGCAGGTTGCCACCAGGCAGGATCAGTAACATAAGGACACGGTCATTGGTACCTAACAGTTCCTTTCCTCAGCCAGCAGCCAAGACTCCCTCTGGTCTTTCGCCTCTCAGCCACATGGCCCCTTGACTTCTACCTCTATGGTTCAGGAAGCCAGCCTGCTGCTCTGCCTCACAGTCTTGTAGTGTCTGTACTGCTTCTCAGCTCTGTCCCGTGGTCTCTGGTGCCACAGCCTCTAGTGCCTCGGATCTTGGTCTTCATCACTTCAAGCAGGGATCTCTAATGATGGCTTCTCCGATGACCCTGGGCTCTCTCTGTTCTGAATGCGAAGATGGCTTTTACACTGAGAGCATTCGCTTTGATGGAGATGTGGGGTTTCTTTGTTTTGTCTCTCAGCAAACCATACCCCAAGGAAACAAACACTCTCTAAAGTGGAGACTTAATCCAACATTGATCTTGTCCATTAGCATAGCAGAGAGCTCCCTCCAACATGGGATCATAGTCAGTTACAATAGAAGGGATTATGGCCTGGATGCCCTTATCAATTGACGCCATCTCACCACTCAAACCTGAAAATGTTTGTAGCACTTACCTTTGATCAGCCTCTCAGGTCTCGTCCCTGGTAAGGTCCACATTGCCTGGGCCAAGTGCCCAAAGACAGTGGCATCAAGAGTAGAGAGCTTCGGTCCCATGATGTACTTCTTATCACCTGCAGCAGAAACAGAACAGAGGTCAGTGGGCTGGCCCACACTTCCCTGGACAATCATGATGGACACTCACATTACACACCTAGTGAACTGTGCATCATAACACTGTACAGGGTCAGAGTGCATGCACTCCTCTTTCGTTAAAAAAGAGAGAGCGAAAGAAACCCTTAGGAATAAAGTAAAATAATTCTGTGATAACCCATACAGCGGCAAAGCAAGCAAGTCACTAGAAACAGACCTAGGCAGGTTACCAAAATAGCAGTGTTCCTGTATAGCCTTCAGCCAGCTTCCCTGTCACACACTACCAAGAAACATTCACCAAAACTAGGAAACCAGACTCGGCAGAACTTTATTCAACTTTTAGGAGTGTTCTCAGCTAATGTCCTTTGTCTGTCTCAGGAGCCGACCCAGTGTCACACATCGTGTTTAGCTGTCATGTCTCCTTTGTGCCCTTCCATCTGTGGCCATCTCTCCTTCTGTCTTCGTCTCTCCTGGGGTTTGCCAAAGGTTTTCTTACGCAGTTGGGGCAAGAACAGCACCAAAGTAATCAGGTGCCCTTCTGAGTATGTTGTATTATGGGCAGCTCATGTGGTTACGAGGTTTCAAAAAGTGCCATTCATTATCTTTGCATTCTTTTCCCATGAACTTTCTGAAGGGTGCTCATATGTCTTCTTATGTTAAATCAGTAAAGCCAGTGTCTGCCAGCTTTCGTCACTATAAAATTACTGGTTTTCCCTGCAGTCATCTGGAGAGAGATCCCAGACGGCACAAATATCTTGCATCTACTCAAACCCTGGCCTACTGATTGCAATGTCTATCGGTGGATGTGGCTCCCACAATTAGTACTGTGGTGTCTGCTGAACGGTGATTTTCTGTTTCTCTGATTCCTTCCACGTTTGTTGATTGGAATTCTACTGTCCTTTCATCTCCATTTATAAACGTTTTCAATTATTTATGGAAGTATGCACTCATGATCATTTATTTTATTCTATGGGTTATAATCCAACCCTTGCACGACTGATTTCGCTGCTCAAATTGCTCCAGCTTTGGCCTTTGGGAATTTGGCAGGAAGCATTGTGAGGATGGCTATTGCATTCAGATGTGACTCTCCATCGTGTCAGACAGGTCACGCTAATAGACTCGGTCTACAGTAATCCCTTCTGGAGCTCACGAGCACAGGGTTTACACAAGCCACAAGCAAATAGTGAGGGCCCTGAAGGAGCAGGCTTGGGTGATCAGGTCCCTTGAGCTTTGTTTCTGGCAAGTAAG
>NW_022107431.1:76973554-76974787 GCF_000313985.2 Echinops telfairi
TGTACAAATGTGCTTTACACAATTGATGTATAAGCCCCTAATAAAATTATGTTTTTAAAAAAAGATATAAAGCTCTCTCTGGTACCTACATGAGTGTCCCTGGATTTGTTTCTCTAGTCTACCCTGTCTAACACAGGTGACTTCTAACACAGACCTCTGAGGCTGGGTCTACAATTAGCCTTAGGGAGCAGGGGTCAGTGAGACGGCATAGCTCTCCTGAGGAACAGGGAATGACAGCTGGTCCTCTTAGTCTCCAGACTCTGATCATCCCTCTCTCGGGAGGCTCAGGTGGCTGCTCTCTGTGACAGATGCCTTGTTGTAGATGTAAGAGCCATGGGGCCACCCGAGGAAGATCAAACACTGAGTGGGGAGTTCTGAGTCACGAACAACAAAATGCTCGAGAGGTCCGGCACATATTCGCTCTCTGTACCCTGAGCCAGAGCTCCCTGGTTTGACTTTATCAGGAACAGTATTAAGAGCTTCCACGGCCTCCATTAACCCTCAGCTCTTCACCCTGACCTCCAGCTCATTGGCCTCAGCATCTGCTGTCAGAGGCAGTTGCGCAGGCGACTAGGAGACACCAGGATGCAACAAAGAAGAAAGTTCCTGGCAGAGGGGCCAGCATGCAGTTTAGCAGGGACCTCCCTGCCCACACAAAGCGCCCTGGTGCCACAGTGGAGACGCCTCGGGCTGCTATCCGCAAGTTAGCAGTCTGCAATCACCAGCCACTCCCTGGGACAGAGCCAGCCCCTCAACTTTCAGAAAGAGTAACAGTCTCACAGACCCACGGGAACACCTCTACCCTGTCCGAAAGGGTCGCCGCGTAAGTCTGCATTGATCTGACGGCATGGAGACTGAGCGACCGACCCAGAACCACCCATTAGTGCTAACTGACGAGATGGTGATACGAGGTACGAGGGGAGGTGAATATGAAGGGCAGAGCCACACAGTTCTGGGGGGGCCTTTCCAGGAAAAGCTAAACCAATATAGAGTTAGTACAGACTACTCAGCAGTCAAGTATGATGATTCAAGCCTGACTGAATTAGCATGCAAGCTGCATAACTGAAGCAAGCAGGGGAACCCAGGTCATACGAGAAGCCAAGCAGAAGCCTATGGGTCTGAAAAGGAGGCACTAGAGGGGAGGCTCTCATAACACAGCAGCCAAGGACGTGCTCCTGACCCTCGCTGTCTACCAGATGCCTGAGCTAAGCCTCTCCTCGGGGGCGGTGGGGA
>NW_022107431.1:76975524-76981561 GCF_000313985.2 Echinops telfairi
TAGAAGCGGTTGGGACTGACTAAGACTAGGAACGGTACCAATCCCTTACGAGACAGGGCAGGCGGCACTTTCTCATCAGTGTCTCAGTCCTCTTCGTGAAGTGGCTGGGCACACTTTGAACCCTGCACCCGAAAGCAACCGTGGACGCAACAGTGGGGCCCTTTTTTCCTATTGGCGTAAATGTACACAAAGAACAACCTGTCGATTCAATAGTTTCCAGGTGTACAATCTAGTAACACCCATCACATCATATGTTGTTATTTTAGGAAACCTGGAGGCCAGGATTCAGAGGAGTGGTGGGAAAACTTCACACAAGGAAATCTAGATTAGAGAGGCATTTCCTGGGGGGAGACAAATGCTTGTTCAGACTCACTTTTCATTAAAATACCACTCAGCAGCCGCTCCGGGCATCCGCCAAAGAAGTCGGTGTGGGTGATGCATTCATCCCCTCTCTCTTAAAGCTGCTGCAATACTCTGGTTTGGGGGTTTGATTACACACTCAGCTCAGTTAGCAAGACTTGAGAGGCTGAAGTTACTTGGGTCTCTCCGGTTTTGTTTTCCCATATGTACCTTCCGCTCACTCAACTCGAACTCCATCCTCTGAGGCTTTCCACTAACTTGCCAGTGGGTTACTCACTGCACTGCAAACTGCGAAGATCAGCAGTTTGAAACTACCACCCGCTTCACGGGAGAAACGGGGCTTTTGGCTCTCTTACATAGTCTTGGAAACCCACAGGGGCAGCTCGACCCTGACCTGTAAGTTTTGCTCTAAGTCAGAATTGGCTTGATAGTAGTGAGGGTTTTTGTTTGTTCTTCGGGTTTTTTAGGGGGAGGGGGTTCTCCCCCGCCCCACCACTGTCCTATGATCGGACAACCAAAGGAACCAGCTATTCTAGCTCTTTTTACAATGACGATGATCTCGAAGGTCCCCCAATTCTGGATTCGTTATTGGAACAATTCACTAGACAGAACGTCAATTCAAGTTGAAATGTAACTTCAAATCCTTTCATCAGAAACAAAAGCCAGCTGAGCAGATGGAGGAGGTTCTCCGCGGAGCCAGGCCGTCCTCAGGGGCGCCCTCTGCAGCCGACTCCCCGCACCTGCAGGGCCTTCCTTCTTCGTGCGATGCGCGCCCTAGTGGGAATCTGTGAAACAGCTGAGCTAGCAAACACCGGGAAAGCATTTTCGCCATCAGAGCTGGTTAGGGCTTTACTTAACCAAATTTACAGATAAAGTGCCTTGGTATAAAACCACCCCCATAAAGAGTTCTGCCCTGTCCCATAGGGTGTCTGAGTCAGGATCCACTCGATGGCAGGGAATGAGTTCACCTTTACAAATGGAAATCCTGCGCCTTTTCAGAGGATATAGTTAGCGTGCTGAACATCACATCAGAATTCCGTGGGAATCTTCTTGGCAAGAGCCGCACTGAGTCTTCAGCTCCGGGTCCAGGATTTCCCTACTGATGGCCTTTTCTCCTGACCACTAGATGGCAACGAATGGCCGGGCGAGCCTTTCCTCCACGCACATCCCTTCCACAGGGCTTACCGAATCCAGACAGAGCCTCCCGTGTGCCAAGCACTACCAACCTGGAAGAGATCCCAAGTTTCTTCAAAGCCAAGATGAGATAGTTCTATTAGAACCAGAATGGATAATGATAACAGTCCCCAGAGATGCTGTAAGATAAAATCCTACTTCTCAGAGATGTAAAAAGTTTTATCTAAATCACCTGAGGCCACTGAGATCAGATCCTGCCCCCCCCTTCTCAGCCAGGGTAAGGACCCCTCCTCTGCCAACAGGCTGGCTTTGCCCTTCGCAGCTCAGCGGTGGCTGAGGGAAGCACCGATGGCTTGTGAATCGGGGTTGAGTCCATGTAGGCTTATTGAAAGGAGTCCCTGGGTGGCACAGCTGTTAAGCACTCAACTTCTAGCCAAAAGGTTGACGGTTCAAAACCACCCAAAGGTGCTTCTAAAGGCAGGCCTGGGCAGTCTGCCTCCAAAGGGTCACAGGGGCGGTTCTGCTTTGCTCACGAGGGTGGTCATTCATCAGACTTAGCTCAACAGCAGGGGACAACAAGGTGTATTCTTATTGCTAGATACTTCAAAAAATTACCCTACAACTTAGCAAGTGTTTTTTCTCAGTCTCTCTGGGCCCAGAATACAGGTGAGAACAAGCCCGGCTGTCTTAGAATAAGCAAAGAGTCATCAGAAAATGATGTTTCTGAATTTGTTTAAAATACATACTGCATGTGGGGGACTTCCCACATGTTCCTGTGATGTGTTCTAAGATCAACTCTATTCCCTCACGCTTTATTTTTCTCAGTTTAGATAAATATAAAATGCTTTCTAAAACTTTTATATTTTAACAAACACTTCAATTTCCTTAAAAAATAATCCAGGTGGGTTTATGAGTGCCTCTGGCTCAAAGTCTCTCCGGAGCTGTCAGCCGCCCAAGGCAGTCAGTGAGATGAAAACGTAGATCCACAGAACACCCGCACACAGATGTTTGTAGCAGCCCTGTGCACAGGTAGCAAATGGAATAAACAGGCTGGGGCACATCCATCTGACTACCTTCATTACAGGAGTGAACAGAATCACGTAGCGGTAACAAAGACAGGTGCTCTCAAGCCACAAAAAGACACCGAGGAATTGTAAGTGCATCCTGGTAAGTAAACTCACCCGTTTGGAGAAACGACGCACTGTAGGATTCCTCCAGGTTATGAGTTGTGCTACCAAGAGTTTGCTCCTCGGGAGAGAGAGGAGGCTTTCTGCTCCCATGAAGACTTACAGCCTCCGCAATCCAAAGGAGCCGTTCTACTCTGTGCTATGTAAGCTGGAGTCGCCTGACTGGGAGAGGCTCCTCTTTTTCTGTTGGTGGTGGGGAAGTGAGGTTGATTGCAATGACCTGACCTTCTGGAAATGGCCAGGGTGAAAGTGATCAGGGTTGCCAGGAGTTCAGGTGGAGTGGGAAGGGATGAACAGGTAGAACCCAATGCCTTTTTAGGGCAGGGAAGCAGCTCTGCACAATGCTACAATGTGGACGCATGACATTTGTTGAAACCCATAGTGCTCTACAAGACCAGGAGGGAACCCCAATGTGAAAACGGCCTTTGGTTAATAATAACACCTCCATATTGGTTTGTCAGCTGTGACAAACAGCACAAGATGCAAGACTCTAACAGCAGAAGCAAGATGCAGGGGAAGGAGGAGGTGAACAGAAACTTGGTACTTTCTGCCCAGTTTTTCTGTAAACAGAAATGTTTCTGAAAAAGTCTACCAAACAATAATGAAGATTTTTAAAAATATGTCAGCCAGGGCTACAAACATCTCAGTGCTTAGCTGGAAGAAGAGCTGCTTCCAAACTCACTCCAGCGACTGCAGCAGGCTCAGGGCCTCGCTGGTTGTTAGAAAGACGCAGCTGAGGATTATCTGTCAGGGGGCCTCTCCACAGAGCAGATCACGACAGGCAGACAGCGCCCCTCGGAAGCATAGTGTAAGAAGATGGCAAAAGCGAGAGGATTCCCACAACAGAAAACAATAGTCTTTATAGACCCTCCTCTCAGAAGGAACATCGTATCCCTTCTGCTATAATTCCTCCAAGGAGCTGCAAAATGTTTATGGGAAAGTGGAATTTAAAAATAGTGGGATTTTCCCACAAACTATTTGAAATTAAAATCTAAAATAGTGGCGTTTTCCCACAAACTATTTGAAATCCTTTTGCGTTGGTTAGAAGCAAGTCAGTCAATCCAACCAAGGTTCAAGGGCAAGGGATGACACAGCAGATGAACCCCAAGCGGCAGGGATGAGGTCCTTAGAGGCTGCCAACTGCAGGAGAGAAATCCCTTCCTGGTACAAAGGGTTAGCAAGCTCAGCTGAGAACCCAGCGGTCATGGTGCGTGTTGGAGTCCATCCACAGGGACTCTGGGAAAAGGCCTAGAGCTCGACTGCCCCCAAACGCAGGCAGTGAAAGTGCTAGGGAGCACAATCCTACCCCATCACCCAGGTGGTGGCCAAGAGTTGGAATCAACTCGAGTGTTGGAATCAACTGTTTGGGATTTTTGGTTTTTGTGGATTTGGGTTTTTGTTTTGGCTATAGGAAGAAAAGATCCCCGTTTCTCAGAGCTTCATTCAGAAGTATTTGGAGGTTAATGGTATGATATCTGTATTTACTTTAAAATACTTCCATGAAGAAGATTTTTTTAAAGGCAAATGTAGCAAATATCAAAAAATACTAACAGCTTCAAATCTAGGTGACAGGTATAAATAGGTTCACTGTACTATGCGTGTGTTTGAAATTTTTCAGTGAAAAAGATGTAATGTCTTATCTTATTCACTAACGGAGATAACACTCAATTAATATGACCCTTCTAGCCATAATCCCTTGTAGCCTCTGCTTGTGATTAGAGCAGCTGTTCTCAACCTGTGGGTCGCAACCCCTTTGGGGGGTCGAACAACCCTTTCACAGGGGTTGCCTGATTCACAACAGTAGCAAAATTGCAGTTCTGAAGTAGCAACGAAAATAATTTCCTGGTTGAAGGTCACCACCACATGAGGAACTGTCTGAAAGGGTCACGGCATTAGGAAGGTTGAGAAAAACTGGCTTAGAGGGAGTGCTCTGTGATAGGATTAAAGTGGATGTATCTTAAGTTTCCATTTTACTAGAGAGTGTGACGTAAGTCATCACCCTTTGTTTTCTTTAGGGTATAATCTGCTGAAAGACAAAACCACACCTCTATCAAAACCATTCCTCTGTGTGCAAGAGCCATCTCAGAGGTAGGAATACACAGGGCAATCCCAGGACCATCGAGAGGGGAGGATGTTAAGTGATTTCTGTTTGAAGTGGCAGAGGCCGAGACCTGGGCACCAGCGGCTGCAGCATCGGACTGTAGGGTGGAGCAGGCTGAGACCAGAGGCTGAGGCAAAAAGACTGTGAGACAGAGCAGAAAAGCAGTGTGGAGACTATGGGACTATGTGTCCCAATTGAAGAACACAAATTCCCGATACATTCCCCCTGGACCTTCATTGCCAAAAAGCTCTAAGTATAACGGTACTTAATTCCAGGAATAAATTCATTCTATGACCATAATGAACATAATTGGTTTCTAATGTTTTTGTATTCAAGCTATGTCACATTGCCCTGTCCTATGCATTCAAACACTGTGAATGCTTCCAATTCCGTTTAGAGGTTCACATTCACTCAAAAGGACTACTGAGTGCCAATTTATTGACCTGGCTTTCTGCTAGATGCCAGGGTTAGAGGGAAAGTAAGATAAAGAAATATTTCATCAGAAAATTCCTTGAAAATGAAAATGTCCACAAAGCAAGGTTGGGGATAAGTTAGGACAGGAAAGAGGGGCACGTGAAGCACCCAGACCAGCACAATATAGCTCGTCCATCACAGCGTTATTTACAATAGCAAAGAGATGGAACCAGCCTGAGGGTGTAGCCATGGAGGAACGTATAAAGACACTGTGGTGCACACATACAATGGAAGACTATGCAACAATGAAGGCTCGTGGTAAATCTAATGCAACATCTCACAGCATGGATGAATCGGAGGACATTATGCTGAGGGAAATCAATCAGTCACAGAAGGACAACTAGAAGGGGGCTTCAAAAAGGTTGTGGGGAAATGCCATTATCTTTCACACCATTTTTCCAAAAACTTCGTGAAGCCTCTTCCTATGGTATGAAATCGCTATTTTTAAAACATACAGCTTTACATTACAAGAACAGCTCTACCTACAGCAAGAAGCATCTCTGGATGGTTACCAGCAGGAGGGAGGACAAATTCAAGAACAGGGGACACAGAGTTCATTAAGACACAGTAAGGGGGGAATCAGCACTTTACACACACGGCCAAGGGAAAGGAAGACACTGGGAGGCACATAAGAATAAAGGACAACTTCAGTAAATACACACACACCCATACAGCCCTGCAACACACAATAAGTTGTGATAGACAAATGATAGACAAATAAATATATGTGATATATAGGCAAATAAATATATATATGATCAATAGTCTTATGGGTGTATAC
>NW_022107431.1:76983011-77000989 GCF_000313985.2 Echinops telfairi
ACACACCAACTCCATGGTATCTAACAACCCAACAGGATCCTCACACACCAACTCCATGGTATCTAACAACCCAACAAGACCCTCACATACCAACTCCAGGTTATCTAACAACCACAACATGATCCTCACATACCAACTCCTCGGTATCCGACAACCCAACAGGATCCTCACATACCAACTCCTCGGTATCCGACAACCCAACAGGATCCTCACATACCAACTCCAGGAGATCTAACAACCACAACAGGGTCTTTACAGAGGCAGATCGCCAGGTCTTTTCTCCTTTGGAGGGATGAATGGGCTCCATCCGCTGACGCTTCGGCTAGCAGTGGGGAGCTGAAGCACTGTGCCGCCAGGGCTGTCCTGAAACAACTTCAGATAGGCTTTTCTCTTCCTTCTCCTGTCTCCAACCTCCAACCACCACCGCTGTCAACTCAAGCAACCCTAGACCAAGTCTAACCCTTATTTCCCTTTCCCTACCCTGGCACACTAGCTTTGCTGATAAAGGTAGATCTTTATTCACTTCTTTGGCAGCCCATCCCACTGGGAACATACACTGCACTGAAATCACCTAAAATCCGTACGCCTTTTTTCACAAATCTCTTTTCACCTGGTGTTTGTGGCATTAGATTTGGGGGCCTAAATTAAGAATTTGACGTTTGTTCCTCTTGGGGTCCCTCTTGTTAAGATTGAAACTTCTGATTCCTGATCCTCCTTTTCAAATTTTTAGCTGTCCTCCCACTTGAAGTCATTCAAAACCCATTAAGCATGCCTTTGAAGGTGTCTACAGGTCCCTGAGAAAAGCACCCAATGGGCAAAGTCAAAAATAGAGTCCCCAGGGGCTCAAGTGGAAAGTGGGTGTCGTAAGAATGATGAAGTCAACATATGTACTGAAGTGCTGGACACAGATGACATATGTACAGATTGTGATGAGTTGTATGAGCCCCTAATAAAATGATTATTTTTTTAAAAAAGAAGCAAAATATAAATTTGGTGAATGATTTAAAAAAAAATAGAGTCCCTATAAGCCCCTCTTGTGTTTGCTATCAATCCACTGAACCAGTAACCGACACTGTGAGGGAGCCGTTACTCGAGCAGCCACAGATCCACCACAACCTAATCCCGGGATTTCCGACTGTTTTTCTCTAAGAAGGGAAATCATCTGTCAAACAGGACCCAACTGCATCCCAACATAGGAACCGATTTTAAAACAGGAAGCACCTCTAGGTGAAGCCAAAGGAGGAAAAGGCTCCTCCTCCTTCCTCCCTACCCTGCACTCAAAGGACCTTGGAGTAACCTCGGGGACCCTCTGAAAATCGGACATGGTGACCCCGCTATATGAATGGGATCCTAGGGCTTCATGGAACCAAGAGATGATTTGTTCAACTAGCAAGTCCAGCAAGTCCAAAGATACAGTAGTTCCTTCTGGTAGGATTTTTGCACCACTGATAACCCTTCAATGAAGTCCAAGTACATATTCAATCATTCATTCTGATATTTTATTTCCCTATTTGAATCTACTACTGCTATCTCTTTTGAAATAGGAACAATTTACTATTTCCAACATCCACCATGTTTCCTATTCTCTCCACTTCCGAATGATTTACAAAAGGAGTCCCAAGATCACCAGGTTAATGTTCTACATCCTGTGATATCATTTGCTTGGACCTAGAAACTTAAGCAATACTAGACTATATACATCTCAAGAGTAGGGACCATTCCTGTTCATTTTGTTTCCCAAGAACCTGGAATAGCACCTGGGGCAGACATGAAAATCAAGCTCACTGCCATGAAGTCAGTGCTGACTCCCAGTGATACTATAGGACAGGGTAGAGCTGCCCCTGTGAGCTTCCGAGACGGTAACTCTTCAGGGGTGTAGCAAGCCTCGTCTTTCTCCCTCAGCACCGGCTGGTGATTTTGAACTAAAGTTGCAGTTAGCAGCTCAATGTGTAAAGACACAAAATTAAGGTCCAAATAGTTTGCTAATTAGACTAGTATTTGTGTTAAAAATATATATATATTCTCTTGTTATCTTCTCACCTGGCTTGGATTTCAATTCAATTTACCTATACGGAGGTAAATTATGTGTTTCAACTTTCTCCCTGTTCTTATTTAATTATGCACCATTAAAAAAAAAACGGAATAAAAGCCTTTAACTCTTCCAAGTGGCCTAACACAGTGGAGTTTGCCAGGCTCAACCTCCCGACACCTCACTGCTCAGAGGATCTTTGCTGTAATGATAATGTCTTTAGTTGTGTCTGGAGCCAAAGAAAACCAACCCAACTCACTGATGTCAATTCCAATTCATAGCGACCCTACATGGTTGCCGAGGCTGTAAATCTTTATGGAAGCAGAAAGCCTCATCTTTCTCTCATGGAGTGGCTGATGGGTTTGAAGGGCCAGCCTTGTGGTTAGTAGCACAATGCTTGGCCCACTGTGCCACCAGAGAAGACGTAACTAGGTACCAGCCATCGATAGGGGTAAACTGTGCATCACTCACAAAGGAGCCACACTGACTACCGAAAGATGTACTGATTTTATTGGGGGAGAGGGAGAAACAAAGAAAAGAAAGCGTGGCAAGTGTCCAGAGTACTCTGTTTCCAGTTCACACCTCATACAAACAAAACGCAAGCACTTCATCACTGAACTGCACTTTTAACCGCTGTGCAATGTCAATGTTCCAGTATTATAATCTTGGAAATCTTGATTTTTCTTAGGAAAAAGTACGAATCTTCAACTGTTTTAATTTTGAAACTGTGAAACTCATCTTCAGAAAGTATGTATTAATTTATACTCCTACCAGCTGAAAATATTAGTGTCACCTCCACAGTCCTGCTGACTGATTTAAAGAAGACAATTTTGCCGGCTTTAGTGCCTCGTGTTTTTACTTGTATTTCTCGGATGGCAAAAGAGATGGAACATTTTTCATGTATTTCTTCATCATTCATCGTTTGTATGAGTGGTCTGTTAATGTCTTTTGCTTAGTTTTCCCCTTTGATAAGTTAATTTTTTTTCATTGCCTATTTATAGAAGCTCTTCATATATTGAGTAATATGAATACATTTGTCACATGTCACAAGTATTCACCCAGCTGCCTGATTTCATATTTATTTCTGGTGATTTTTAACATACAGGTGCTTTGCTTTGCTTTCCTTTTCCATGTAATTAAACCTACACAGTGCTTATTTTATAGTTTCTCTCTTTGGTAACATGTTCCTAGGTTTGAGATTATATCAAAGTTTCCCGTTACCTTTATGTTCCACTTTGTTTAACATCTCAATGCTTAATCCACTTAGAAATTATTCAGATTGGCTTCAAATCAAGTCAAGATTATACTTATCTTTTTCCAAATGGTTAGGCAGATGTCCCAACATCATTTACCGCATTCGTTCGTCTTTTGTCCGATGATCTGAAGGACTGTCTTTATCATATCCTAAATCTCCACCCTATTTTTATCTCACAGGTTTCTCAAACTCAGTATTCCCAGGGAGCTCACACTCAGTATATCCACATCTAGAATTCATGATCTCCCTCTCCCCTCTGATGTTCCCAACCCTATGAATGGCTATGCCATCCACGATGCTTTCCTGGCAAGAACTTAGTTATTTCTGACTCCTGCCCGCTCCGTCAACACACACACACACACGCACGAAATCACTGTTCCATCCAGCATGGCTCACAGTTCCTACAGCACCAGGTGGGTTTCCACGAAACAAATTCCGAATTCGACTTCCGAGAAGCGATCCGACACCCAATGTGCTCCAAAATAGGGTGAGGGCGGTTCTGCAAGGACCTGCCATCCAGCGAGGGTCAGTGAAAACCCACCTTCCCCAGACGACACCGGCCCTGTTGAAGGGCTGGGTCTTATGTCTCCATTTGCTGTCACGTGGAGGACCCTGGCTGTGGGGTGTCCCCCAGAAGAGGCCATCTTTTCATGAGTAGTAGCTTCTAAATTCAAATCCTGTTTTCAAATGATCCAAGTTAAGTGTCACTGTGGCAGCCCAGGCCACGTCCAGCCAACCAGAGCAGCAAGGGCATGTCATGCTTCTCTCAACCATCCCCGCCAGCATGGGATGCTCTCAGAGGGGTGTCCCAAACAAAATTAAACCCAAAGTGCTAAATGTGTGATAAAGCTAGTAGCAGGCGGTGTGATAAGATGCCAGTGAGAAACTGAAGATCACAAATGGAAATGAACGGGGTGAGAAAATGTGTGAGATGCATCTCAGCCCCCAACGCCTCGCTCAAACACAGCTTGATGTGGGCAGGTGCGCAGGTGTGGCCTCCCGACCCTAATCTGTTTCTGAACAGGACAGCTGCCTGGCTCCAACTGGCCCCTTTCTCACCACACGTTCAGCAACGCCAGCGTCCCTTAGAGCTGGCAGTGCTGCGCCCCATGCTCCGCACTCTTCCCCGGGCCTGGCCACACGAGAAACAGTCCCATGCAAGTCATGAAGAAGAGAAACACATGCTCCTGAAAATTAAGAGGGTTTGGTTAAACAGTGGGATTGCGACCCACCAGTGAAAGCAAAGACATCAATCCAAAGAAAACTTCAAGCGGTAAAAACCAGCAGTGCTTCACTGATCATGCAGAAAGAACAGAAGGCGTGGTACATTACCCAAAAGCCCCGCTAACGACCGCATGTCCTTCTCCATCAGCCTGTAAATCTCTTCCTCAGAGAAGCGGCCAATGCCGTGGCCGTGCATCTCGCGCTTCACAATTCCTCTGGTTATGTGGCACACGACCCACTTCAGCAGGTTACTGAAGGGACCACCACCACTAAGAGATAGCATCTTCCGGGTCTCATTGAGATTGTCCACCCACTGGCAATAAGCTAACGTCCTGGAATTGTGCGGAAACAAGTTACGACTGTGTGTCAGGTACATTTCACTTCCAGAGTCACTTTTCAATGAGTCATTCAGATTTTAATGCACCCGACCGGAACTGAGCACTTGCTAGACAAAAAGCAATGTGCTGGGCAGATAGGACAGCAGGCTCGAGACAAAGCCTAGACCCACGTACGAGCCGGTGGGAGACACTGTAAGATATCCAGATAATGGCATTACGTGTTACAAGGCCACCAATCCTCTCCAAATACACTCCCCTCAGACTCCTCCCCATGCGGTGCATCTGCGTTTTCCGACACACCCCACTGAAGACAGGCAGAAACCTGCCTTTGCACGTCTGATGGCTGGGCCATGAGTGCTTCTGGGGGAAGAGGGAAGGAGGAGGCAACAACTGGGGTGCTCGTGTCATTCTCTTTCTGGACCAGGATGGGGTTCGTGCTTGTTAGTGAAGCTGCACGATTTTATGCTGCATATTTTGCATATGATCTTATATTTCATCATCAAAAATATTTCTTAGAAGAAACATTTTGACTTTTTGCCAAGGATTAGGGAATGGATACACGTGTCCATGCCAACTCTCTGCTCCTTCCGTTTATTCTCCAGGACTCCGGGCAGAGGCGGAGGTGGGTGGGGAGGATGGGGGTGGGGTAGCTACCAAAGGAACCTGGTGGAATCATTTCCCATCCCACTGCAAACTCATCCATCCCAGTGGACCATTAAACAGAGTCGTGTCTAAGAGTCGTGTGTTCTGTTGGCCACAATATCCAGGTTTGGGCTGATTTGTTTTTTCAAAGTGCACTATTGCAGGAATGTTCTTAAAGCTAATCATTCTGGTAGATACAGATTAAAAAGGTTCTGAGAAGAGCATCATGGCAGCAGCCCTGACATAAGATAGTTTAGGTTTCCCGTAGAAGGGTCCGCAAAAGGTCTTGGTGGTCACTTCTAGCACCGGTGGTGGCTGACACACTGGCAACAGCCACTCTGGAAAACCAGGTGAAGAGGAAGCAGACACGGGGTAGTGAAAATACAGTGACAAAGACACACTACTCTGTCTCACAAGGACAACCCACACAGGGAAAGAAAGGGGCCTTGGCTGTTTATCTCTTTAGGGTTCTAGTCATTCTTTTGAGGGGTCTCACCTTTGAAAATAGAACCTGAAAAAGAAGCAGAAGATATTTCAAAAGCTTCCAAGCATTTCTGACGTTCCCTGAAAAGCCCTATAATCAATTCCGATACAGCCCTGGGCTGCAACCATGCCTCTTCTTGAAGGACATCTACATGTCACTGGAAAGCTAGAAAAGCGTTCTCCTTTGCCGGCCTCTCGCTGTGCAGTGCCGAGGAGTCAAGAAGGGAGTTTTGCTGAAGAAGCAACGTGCGCCACCATGGGGATTAATAAGTGTGTACAGTCAGCTGTCAGAGTCCCATGGCTCTTTTGACCTAAAATATTGCATGTGAACTTTAATCGTACATTCTATAAAAACAGGCAAACTACAGGTCATACTTGCTCTTCTGCTCGCACCCGCAGTTAGGGCCGATGTTCACATTGCAGCAGAGTAAATGCAGCATGCTCATTCTGATTGGACTAGGTCTGCATGGGCAAGAGGAGAGTGACACCATCCTTGATTACCTGGGAGGTCAATGGCCTCAGGATGAAACTGAATTGCCCAGAGTTGAGAATTGACCCAATAATAATAGCATCCAAGAAGCACCCTAAGAGTAGAGGACTGTGCTGGCTCTAACTGGTTGAGGTGTGGGGGGTGGGGGGTGGGGGGAATTCTTTGTCGACAAATTGCATGGGACTTTAAAATATGAGGCTTTCAACTCTCCTAAACATTCGCAGTCTCAGAAACCCACTGGGGCAGGTCTACTCTGTTCTGTAGTCACTGTGAGTCCAGATGGACTCAGTGGCAGTGAGTTTTCAGTTTTCATAAATATAACGGATCTTGGCGGGTGGGCAGAACTTCAGGGGGTGGCGTAGAGGGAGAAGGCATGTGCATGAAGAGCACCGGCTGGTTGGGGAACTGCAAGAACCTCGGTCAGGCCGAGTCAACTGTGGGACACCCGCGGGGCTCTTTGTGAGAAAGGAGGCTGAGCATGTCAGAGGAGCCTGACCACAGGGTAACGGATTTTCTTCTACAGGCGACGGTGACCCACTGCGAGGAGACAAGCAACATAACCTGCTTTGCAGTGATGTGAATGAAAGACGTGCTGAAAGCTGGAGAAACTGAGGTTAAGAAAGCCAGACGCAAGACCAGGCAAAACATGACGCGATGCATTAAGACAATGGCGAGGGGATGGTGAAGCAAGAGATACACAGAAGGAAGACTGATAGAGGAGAAACAGGCTCTATGACCAAGGTGCATAACGAATTAAATATAAGGAAAAATTGAGTATTTGCTCCTACATTGGTAGATAATGGGTGGATCACCTGCTAGGTTGAAGGAATTATAATACCATTACCCAAAACTAGCAAAACTCCCCTATGGGTAATCAGACATGAGTTCATCCCTTGCATGTGAAGCCTCCATGGAAACACAAGTGTGAATTTGGAATTCATTGAGAATTTAGGAGACAGAATTCAGAAAAAAGAAGTGGCAGGTAGCAGCATGTTGATGATAGTTTTAAACCTATCAGAGGAGAGAAGGCCACCTAAAGAAGTTTCTAGAAACAATAAAACATCATTCTAAGAGCAGCAGCGGTTTCCAGAGTGAGTGGTGTTGAGGATCCTCAAGTGAAGGGCAAGGCAGACGGTGAGGAGGCAAGGCACCAAGGGCCAAGCTGCTGACCGGGAGGGATGCCTCTTTCTCTGAGTGGCACACAGGAGGAGGCTGCAAAGATGCTGAGCTGCTGACTGACTGTGAATTCACTGTCCTCTGAAGGGCAGGGGTGAGGCCAGAAGATGAATGCGTGACAATGGGTCACTAAGGAGTGGTTTCAGGAGAGTAACGTTGGTTGGTTCAGAGTAGAAGGTTAGAATGGGAGAAGCAGTTGGGGGGGGGGCACGAAACAAGACAAGGAGGAGATTCCATCCTCACAACAGGGTTACGTTTCTCTACCTGCATCAACAGGTCAGCCAGAGGCACAAGAGAAGGAGAAGGGTTGATTCAGAATTCCCCGGTTGGGAGAAACTCTCTTCTCTGTTCTCCCTGCTTCTGAGTTCTCTTCCCTGCATTCCTTCCATGTACCCAGTACTATGTGGGCCTGATCCAAGGGAAGCAAGCAAACAAGGCTCCGTGGTTGTCTTCAAGGGTCAAGTTCACGGAAGTGTTGATATGGTCTGTGCTTGGAAATGGAAGCATTATTCTTCATTTCTTCTGCTCTAAACTTTAATACCAGAAGGAATGGGAGTTTCATGAATTCCTAAACCAACTGTGACAAAGGCATCAAAGCACATTCCACATCGTTACAACCAAGTATCCACCTCCTGTCACAACCAAGCTTTCCAAAACGTGGTCTCCCCAGTGGGATGCTCTCAGCCCCACTACTTCACCTACACCACTCTTGCCCAAGTCAACAATGACTCCCTTGTGGCAAAATCCAAAGAAACCTTTTTCTGTTTGTGGCTTTCCTGACTTCTCGGTAGCACCGGACTGGCGCCACTAACTTCTTTATTGCATCTCTTCCTTACCATTTATCCTACTAGGATTCCCGCCACCTCTCAGGACTCCCCAGCCTATCTCCTTTTCTCCTCACCTCTCACATGTTCTCCGGACCGCTATCTCCATTCCTCCTTTCTCCAAACTCCACACTCAATGGTCTTCAAGAGGGTGACCTCCAAATCTATATCCAGCCCAGACTTCTGTCCTGAAAGCTATGGATCCCATGGGCCCGGTCCTCAGAAACTGCCAACCAACATTTCCGAAACGGTGCTCAGCACGTTCATGCCCTTCAGCCCTGCTTCTCCTCGTCTCTGCCAGAATGCTGGCCTTTAGACTTCCCGGCCCCATCTCCATGGGCCTGTTCTCTGACTTGACCAACACTGAAGTTCCGCTCTGATCACTCCTCACCTACGATGAAAGTAGCCTCCGAAAATTCCTTCTAGCCCCTTCAGAAACTTATTTGTCTGAGGACAACCGATAAGGGCTTCCTAAAACACAAATGCAACCGGTATCGCACTGCGAGCTATTAACTACCCCCAGCTCCTCCGCATGGCACACCACCCATGCACAGCTCCTGGTCGGACCCCTCGATGGCCGGGCCCTTCTCCAATCCCATACACCAGCAGATGGAACTGTATATATTTGTCAGGCTTCTTTTTAGCCTCTCAACTTTGATTTGCTCTTCTGTCAGCCCGGATATCCTACACTTTCCTCCTGCCAGGACCTTCACTCACTACTCTGACTCCCCCTAGATGCCCCTCTCCAGCGGGTGCTGGCTGCCTCTCCCCCAGCCCTGACCAGCATCAGGGCTCCGTGTCTCCTCTCCAGCCTGGGAGGACAGGGACACTCTTTTTGCCTTGCTTCCCCCAAATCCAGGACACTCCCTGGCCACTAATAGCTATTCAATATGTTCTCTGAAAAAATGAATTATTGATTGAAAGAAAAAAGGCTTTGCTTTGGAGCCAACTACTGCTAAGTAGTGTTTCTAAGAGATGGCACGTTTAAACAGGATAATGGAAAGCCAAGCATCTGCGGAGACCAGCGCAGAGCTGCACTGGTCTCTGCTGGCTCCGCAGCTCCTCACGCCCTTCTGGGGAAAGGCCTGCGCACAGACTCATGAATTATTCACCGGAGAGGGCGGGAGAGCCAACTCAGAAACTGGCCTGGGCTACACAATTAAAATAATCTATGAGTCCAAGGGAAGGAGGGGTGCAGTGGTTAAGCATTCAGCTACTAACCAAAAGATTGGCGGTTCAAAATCATCAGCTATCTCGTGGGAGAAAGGCGTTGGCCTGAAAACATACAGCTTGGAAGCCCGCAGGGGCAGTCTGCTCTGTCATGGAGGAGCGCTGAGTCAGTCAGGAGCGCTGATGGCCCTGAGTTCGGTTTCGGGCTATCATTCGGAGAGTCTGTTTCAGGAAACTGAGATACTCTTTTTCCTTCTATTGCTATATCTGATATCTATCGAAATAACTGATCTCTTCTACACAGCGGGGTCAAAGATTTCAAAATTTAAAACAAAACAAGATGATCTTAGTCATCAACACAACAGAGGAGCACCTGCCCAATCTTAAAGGGGCTGAAGAAGACCGACGCTTGATCTTTTCGTGACAAAGTCTCTTGTTACACCCTAACATGATGACTCACAAGAGAAACAAATACTGATATGTGAAATGCCAATGCACACTACTGTTTAATGACTGAGTCTTCCTGGGAGACTTTCAAATCATGAGCATGCCCTGGCCAGGCCACATCCTCAACCCCTCTGCTTGCCTTCAACACTGGCAACCTCGCCACCTTCCAAGAGCTTTAGATCAGCCTCTGTAGGCAGGAGCCCTCGGAGAAAACAGGAGAACACATCAGTTGAAGTGGGGGGTCTCCTGGGTTTCAGAAAAGAACCTCTTGGCTAAGTCATTTTAGTAAAGCACTCCACCCCCATCAACCCTCCCCATTCACCAAAACATCACCAAAAGTCAAGCTTAAAATTTAAAAGCCAAGACCAGCCTGGAAGTAATCTTGTTTCACTGTTCGAATACCTACGCTGGGATGCATGCACACGTTACAGCTAGATTGTCTCACTTCCCTGGGTTAGAAGGCTCTTAAGACACTCCCCTGGTTGTCCACACGAGGTCAGTATGTCATACTGCAGAAGCTACCATATCCGTTCTAAAATCCATGTCATTGAAGTAATCTCAGCCTGTGTCTCTCTTACAGCCCTCGTGTCGGCTCGTCTGCATTGACTCTACTTTAAACATTCAGTCGAACAAAGGAAATATAAAGCTGCCTCCTTTATCTTCAGCTTTTATAAAGAAAAAATGTACAGAATAACAGAACCCACTTTATCAACTGAGTGGGCCTATCTGAACGAGCCTGAAGGAGAGTGTGAGTTAGGTGATATTACAGACTAGTGCTTTCTCTCGCCTCTGCTGTTCACAAAATCACACCTTTAATGGAATAGTTTTAAGAGTTTCCAGACCAGAACAAATGTATACAAACCCCCCAGAAAAACCAACCCCCTGGATTTCCTCTTCCACTTCTGTGAGTACAACAACCACAGCCTAAAGGTTTCAGTGTCACTCACGGTGATGGCTGGTACTTAACAAGGCTCATGGGAAGATCACGCCTGTACTGCAGGTCACACCTGTATATTAGGTACGCAGGTGCCCATGGGGGCTATGATCTCAGGACCACGTAGGAGAAGATGGGGAGGGAATGGGGCTGGGGATTCACTGCCTGAGGTTTTTCCATCTGTGTGGGGAGGAAGGGCATGTTTTCTGAGATGCAGAGCACAAAGGAAAGCCCAAGCAGGATCCCCTCCAACAAGACAGGGGCTGGAGGGTTGGGAGCCTTTATGAAACATTCAGGGAAGGGTTTGCCTTTCCTTCTGCTACTTGGGATTATGGGTAGAAACGTCCACTCCATATAGGCCTTTGCTCTCAGCTTCCAACATTTTTCCCTTGATGAATCCAATCAGTGAAGTAGTTAGTTTGTTGTGCCAACCTGGCTAATAAACACATGTGGGGTTAATTGAAGGGCAGAGAGATAAATGGTTCGGTGAGCTTCGCCTTTCTAGTTCTCGGGTCTCTTGCTTTCTGATGGTTGGACCAGGGTGAAGATGCCGTGGCTAGTTCCCTGCTTCAGCTGGCAAGGCTCACTTCCTGCAAGACATCCCTGAGGAGAAGCCACATGGACCTATCCGATGCAGCCCTGGGTGCTGGAGCACAAGTGCGGAGACCCCTGCCAGCGCTGAGATGCTTACACTTTCACTGACTCGGCTTTCCTCCTGCAGTCGGCATCATTGCATCTGTTTTGTGAGATGGAGGAGGACTTTGTGGCTTGATATTGGACGTATGGGTTAATGGGTTAATTCTGGACTTGTGGGCTTGGGCAGCACTGGGTTTGGATGTTTTCTTGATGTGCACTTAACCTTTATATAAAACTCTCTCTTATACATGAGTTTCTGTGTATTTGTTTCTCTGAAGTACCCAGACTAATACAATCAGTAAAGGCAGATAATAAGTCATGGCTGACAACAACAACAAGTGTTTTTCAACTTAACAAGTCGGTTACGGGAATAAAGTATCACAGAGAAACGCCTGCTACATAGGAAAGAACCCTGGTGGCGCAATGGTAAAGTGCTTCCTTGACAACCAACAGGTTGACAGGGTGGACCAAGCAGCGGCTCTCTGGAATCTGCTCCTGTAACAGTTCCACACCAGAAACCCACTGCCATGGGATCCATTCTGACTCACGTGACCGACCCTACAGAGAATTGCTGAGGCTGTGGACCCTGGTGGGAGCAGGCAACCTCATCGTTTGCCCACCGAGTAGTGGGTGGGTTTCACCAACATCACAGATAGCAGCCCAATGCCAATACGATGGCAACCCAACACTGGACCTCCCTTAGGATCCATTTTAAATGGTTCTAGTTTTTAATATTTTATGCTTTCTTTCCAATTGAGATTTTTATCTGTTTTACTCTGTTATTCTTCTTAGTTTTTTGTTGCTTGTTTTTTAAGATGTTTCTTAAGGATAGATAAATCTACTGAGACAGTGACTGAATTAATGGCTCCTTGAGGGTATGGCGGGAGAGGCTGGGGGGGAATGGGGAATTAATAACGATGAGTACAAGAACGAAGAAAATGAAATTTTAAAAAATGAAGAAAATGTTCCAAAATGGATTGTGATGATGATTGTACAACTCTTCGTTGTGTGAGTGAACTACTGAATTGTATGATGAGTTAATGGCATGCCAATAAAACTGTTGGGGGTGGGGGAAGGCTGTAAACTAAAAACTGCATCGGGTTGCTATGAGTCCTACTTGCCTGGAAGCACACACCAACAACTACACAGCTCCTGAAGCACGTGGACATCTGTGGTTTGTAAAATAAAGATTCTTTTCTTCCACTGCCTTCCAACTTTCCCTCCTGCCCCTCACCCACAACTCCTCCACCTTCCCAGCCCCCTCCCCAAGGCCTGACTCCCCTCAGGCAGGAGGGGAGAAGGGAGAGGAGGAGTAGACACACATAGACTAGCATGCACACCTAAATCAAAAAGGAGGGATGGACAGTGCTTTGCAATCATCTTGCTGGTTCAAAGACTTCCTAACCCAAATCTAACCAGTTCCCTGAACGCCACTATAGAAATGAAAGACTGGTGGCCAATCTACCGACTAAAATGTGTGCTTTGTGGGAGTGAGAAAAAGAGAAGCTGATACCAAGGACTCGATCAGAAAATAAATGTTCGCAAAATAATGATGACAACATATATACAAATATGCTTGATGCAACTGATGTATGGATTGTTATAAGAGCTGTAAGAGCCCCCAATAAAACGATCATTTTAAAAAGATTCGAAAAGTGCAGGTAGATTTTAGCATTTCAAAATGTCCTAGAAACAGGAAAAAATTTTTAATAAAAAATTTAAACCACCAAAAAGTGTGCTTTTCAGAGTCCTGTCCAGGCAGCTAACAAAGCCAAAGCACTCGGCATCCACGGACTCAGGAGTCAAAGGAGTGGGTGCTGCCAGGAAGACACAGAGGGCGGGGCAGCGTGGCTCTATGCCTGTTCTTCATGCCCCTCGTTGGCTGCCAAGCCGGGACTGCAGCCCGGCAAGCAAGGCTTCTCCCAGAAGCTAATCAACATGCGAGGTTCAGTCACGGATTTCCGCAAGCACGGCAACCCTGCCGCTTTGAGATCGGAGCCCAGCAGCTCCCCAGCACATTTCGAGAAGGCCTGGGCTTATCCTGAGAAGCCTGCTTCCTTCCGCTCCTACTTCCCGCCTTGCTCCTACACTCCCTTCACTCTACCACGCTGGCGGCTGGAGAGTCACGCCTCGGGTCCGCCCTGGAGTGAAGTGGGCAAGAACTGAAAGCAGAAAGGAGAGACAAACAGCAAAGCGTCCCTTAAAAACGTGCGATAAAAAGCGCACGTTTTGCATGAAAGGAAGAGCTGTGTTGGAGGATGAACTAGAAGGACGTTGATCAAGAACCTCACCTTGAGGGCACGTCGTGCTGCGGGGGGGGCGGGCGGGGGGAACGCAGTAAAAGCTACAGCGCGGCACCCAGACCCACGTATAACAACCAGTGCTGACCACGTGGGTGGAATTCTGAAGGAAATCTTCAGAACAAGATCAAGTTTGCAGAAACAGGGAGAAAAAGGCCTCTCACCTCTGGGAGTAGAGAAAAGATGCTGACACTCCAGAAAGGGGATGGAGGGAAAAGAAAATGCCCACGTGCGAGTGAGCTTCCAAAGGCAGGGCTGTCCTCTGCTTACCTCACGCACACCATGTCACCGCCAGAAAATGCCCGCAGAACAAGGCCACGCACTCAGCCATGAGAGGGGGACACAATCTGGAAGCCAGGCCATCAAGCCGAGGCACCCCAGAAGGGGGCATCCTGATGCCCCTGAAAATGGGGGGACTGGCAGTGATTTACAGGGGCATGTGACTCTACCCTGTAGAGTCGGATTTCTACCCTGTTTTCTGCTTGCTCCTATTCAGCAGTTTGTAAACATTCCTGAGCCCACCAGCTGAAACACCTCCCCGCCTCCCTGAGTACCAGTCTAGGAGTCTCACTGGCTCCCAGCAACTCTCTGAGACAGGGGGGCCTGTCCCTGCGGGTTTCTGAGACTGTGACTCCTGGGGGTAGAAGGGCCTGTCTTGCTCCCGCAGAGCTGCTGATGGTTTTGAACTGCCGGCCCTGCAGATCACAGCACCAGGGCTCCTTCTGTCAAGACCAGGGGTCAGCAAACTAAAGCCCACAGGCTAAAGAAGCTTTTATATTTTCAAATGGCTGGGAGAAAACCAATCAAAAGTAGAATGGAATTCCAAATTATGTAAAATTCAAGTTTCAATGTCCGCTTCCAGACACCCTTCATGCGTACCATTTCCATGCTGTCTATGGCTACTGTGACAGTGGCTGCACATGAGAGCACGTGGCCAACAAGGGTGGAAATGGTGCTGAGCAGACCTGTACAAAAAATCTGTTCACCCCTCACCTCCATACCAAGCAACTTACCGGTCTTCAGTTTGACGCCTTCTTGTCCCAGAGTGTTAACATGGACATTTTTTTTCTTTTTTAATGGGGAGGAGTGTCTCAAACGTAAAGCAGAACTTGGGGTTCCCTGGAAAGTCTGTGGACAGGAGGTGCACCAGGCCCGCCCCTGAGCCCTGGGAAGACTCACCAGTAGAAATGCTCTTCCACCATTTTGGTCACGGCTCTGGACACGGCTCTTTCCTGAGGGCCGAGGTTTTTGTTTAAGTTCACTCCAAGTTTCTCTTCCAAAAAGTCAATTATGAACTCTGTACCAGAAACTTTTTCATTGTTATATTCGATCCAAGGCATTTTCCCTTGAGCAGACAGTTTTCCACCAAAATAGTTCTAAGCAGATTGAATTGTAACAAGAGAAAAACAATGTTTTATTTATATTTCACCACATGGTTAACACAAACACACATTACAACCTTATGTTCGCAGTGACTGTACTTAACTAGTCCAGCACCTGAATTCAGCGCATGCCCGCTGAGAGACGAGGGAGCTGATGATGGGAGGACTAATGACCTCTCAGGAAGAGAGAGCACTTTGCTCCCAAAAGATTTTTCCTCTGGCTCGAGGTTATGGGAAAATATAGACCGTATTAAAGAATCTTGATAATAGCCAGTCTAGTTACTGTGTACAAACCATCTGAAAAATGAAATTAAACCATGACTTGTACTGATGAGGCTGTTAACCAAAGACCTCACTTTAAAAGTTCCATCTTTTCATCGGGCAGTGTAACATATGACAAAATAATAATAATAATATATGAATTATGAAGGGTTCATGGGGGTGGGACGGAGGGGGAAAATGAGCAGCCGATATTAAGGGCTCAAGTAGAAGGCAAATGTTTTGAGAATGATGATGGCAACAAATGTACATATGTGCTTGATACAATGGATGGATGGATGAATTGTGATAAGAATTGTACGAGCCCCCAAGAAAATATTTTTTTTTTAAAAAGAGTTGATTTGGCACTTGTAGTTAGGTTACAATGCAATACCTTATCATTTGATCTCTCTTTTGACTCATTTTTAAGTGTTTCAATTTATATTATTTTCTGCTTTCTTTTCGATTGAGGTTTTTCTTCCTGTTTTGTCATTGTTCTTGTTTATTTTGTTCTTTCTTTGGCTTCCTGATTGTGTTTCTTATGACTTTCTGTGTATGAAATCCAGGATAGGTAAATCTATAGACACCGCAGCTAGATGAATAACTACTTAGGTGAGAATGGGGAGAAATGAGGAGCAAACAACAGTAAGTAGGAGAAGAAAATGTCCTGAAGCTGATGATTGCATAACTCTTCTAAATATGACTGGTGATTAAGTTGTACGATATGTGAAGTACATGCCAATAAAACGATTAAAAAAAAGTTCCATCTTTTGCACTTGAATAATGCTTAATTTAAGACTATACTTTAAACAAGTGTTTCCAGAAACTGTAATATCTGTGTGTGAAATAAGTACCGTATATATCCAGATATCAGCCGAGGCACATAATTTTACCACAAAAACTGCATTAAAAATGTGCTGAAAAAATCAGCTTATACAGACTCAACTACCAAAACCACACTCAGGTCATCGAGTGGATGCAGACTCATAGCAACCTCCCAGAACGGGAAGGAGCTGCTCCTGTGGACTTCCGAGGCTGTGACTCCTTTGGGGGCTCTCAGCTTCCTCCCTCGGAGCAGCTGATGGTTCCCAGCTGCTGACCTTGCATTTAGCTCCCTGCTAAAAACACAAATTCCTCGGCCCAGGCCTCACCCTCTGGATCAGAATCCTATTTCTGATCAGATCCACCGTTGATCCATACACAGACTGCAAGTTTATAATGTTTCAGACGACCTTGATCCCACAAAGGGGTGGGTGGGGGGCTCATAAAATTTAAGAATAATTACAATTACAGAGCTGACATTTGCTGCCTACTATATAAATGAGCCTTGTGGGCACTTTTAGGCAAGCACTGGACTGCTAACCACAAAGTCAGTGGTTTAAACTCAGCCTCTCTGTAGGAGAAAGATGATACTGTATGCTCCTATTAAGGTTTACACCCTTAAAAAAACTATCTAGAGTCACTATGGGTCAGAAGTAACTCAATGACAGTGGGTAGATATAAAACAACAAAGGAGCCCTAGTGGTCTCTTGGGCCAGGCTGCAAACAGTAAGGTTGGTGGTTTGGTGGTTCAAACCCCCGAGCACATTTGTGGAATGAAGATGAGGCTCTTTGCTCCTGAAACAATTGACAGTCTCAGAAATCCTATATAAAGTAATCATAGTTTAAAAAGAAGAACCAAGGAGGAGGCCTAGCACTGCCTGACCTAAAAATTGCCACAGCGGTCAAAACAGCCTGGGACTGGTACAAGGAGAGACACATAGACCAACGGATCAGAAGAGAAAACCCAGACACAAATGCATCAGCCTACAGGCATCTAATCTTTAACAAAGGACCTAGAAATCTCCCATGGGAGAAAGACTGTCTCTTCAGCAAACGTTGTTGGACGAACTAGATTTCCATATGCAGAAAAATGAAACAAGAGCCATACTTCTCCCCATTCACAAAAACGAACTCAAGGTGGATGAATGGCCTAAATGTGAGCCCCCGAGCTCTCAGAATCATCAATGAGAAGCTGAAACTAACCTAAGGGCCCTATAGCAGGGCATACCTCGACTACCAAGTATAAAGGAGGAGGCACATTCAGCAGGAGACAAAACAGACGACTGGGACATGCTGAAATTACATCACTTGTGCACATCAAAGGCTTCATCAGGAAAGAAGGAAAAAAGATTTCATCGGGAGAGTGAAAAGAGAGCCCAGAGATTGGAAAATATTTTTACCAATGGCACATCAGACAAAGGGCTAATTCCCAAAATATACAGAACTCTACAATAGCTCAATAAGAAAATAACAGGAGACCCAATGAAAAAATGGGAAAAAGACATGAATAGACAGTTCACAAAAAATGCAGTACAAATAGCTAACAAATACATGGAAAAATGCTCACG
>NW_022107431.1:77002062-77002966 GCF_000313985.2 Echinops telfairi
AATTGTGTCTGACTCCATTATTTCTGTCTCTTGTATCTCTCATGCTCTCGATGACTTTACTATATTTATATATCTCAACCGTACAATTGTGCCTATTGAACCCATGATTAGTGGTGGGGGGCTTGCCCCCTCATACCACACAACTCTAAAAAACAGCGATGAAAGCATGACACACTGCATGATATAGAAGGACCTGGAAACCATTATGCTAAGTGAATTAAGTGAATCGCCAAAGGACAATTCCTAAACAAAAGGAGAGAAGGCTACCTACCAGCCGTGACCCATACCTCACCTGCCTTTTGCGTACTTCCCCAGAGCTGATGTGGAAGAGTCCCAACATTGCCTGGGATCACTCCTTCAAGAGGGAGGAATTGGGAGATGACCATCCACTTGAGGCTATACAACAAGGCTGGGGCAAATCCATGGGCCCCCACAGGAATGGAAGGAGGAGCTTTCTGGACATTCAAGCCAAGACCAGGAGAGGGACCATCTGCATTGTGGAGGAGATGCTGATAGTCTGCTGTGAGTGTGGTGGGTGAGTGGGGAGAACTCACCACAGAGCAGGAAGGGATGCTACAGAATGAGTGTAGGGAACTCAGGAGGGCAGCAGCCGATTCAGGTTCCTAGGTAGACACTACAAGTTTGTTTCTACCCAACCTTCGGTGAATCACACCATGGACTAAGCACCAGGATGCTCACAGAAGCTGACCTGGCAGGCAGCATGGCACAACACAGGGGCTACACCAGAAGGACTTAACATAGAGGACCCGCTGAATGAGCTGAACCCTGTCTTGAAGCTGCCTGCACCCCTGGACTGAGGGCTGGGGTACTCGGATGGGGGGAAAGTAGAGTGGTTGCCCAGGAATGTGGATGTGGTGGTCATTGGACCTTGGGGGTAACCCCA
>NW_022107431.1:77003486-77005865 GCF_000313985.2 Echinops telfairi
GTATTTTGACCTTTACAGTATTACTATTTTATCCTTACCACCTTATTTCGATTTTTGTTTTATTGTGGGTTTCCCAGTTTGAGTTGGGTTTCCCAGTGTGTGATGGAGAGAATTCTGTGGGAATGGAACAATGTATACAATCACTTTTCTCAGTAAAGTGGAATCACCTATTGATTTTTAAATCAGAATCAATTCTCTTAGTTGTCTATATAGGCTAAATTAGCCTGATTACAAAAGCTTCTTCATACTTCAAATAAGTAGATATTTCGGACACTGCTGGATAATAACAAGAAATGCTTACGCTAGATAACAAATTGTCAGGCAATTGTTATTTTCCATTTGTACTTTTTGTATCATATGAAATTTTTATAAGGTCCATGTGTCATTTATATATGATCAGAAGGAAAAAGGCATTTCTTTGCTTGGTATTTGAATGAAACATATCCACAGAACCTCCTTGAACCGTTTGTGCAACTTCCAGTGATTCTATAATTATTACCTTAAAAAAAGGTGTTTTTTAAAATGAGCTACAAGCATTCGTTTCTTGATGTTTTTATTTTAAAAATAACTGTCCAATGCATAGGGGTTAAAAAAAAAGCCTTATGAGTTCCGACTAATGGTCATCAAATATTCATTCCAGTCTCACTTAGGTTAAAAAATAAATAAGCTTCCAGGATGACAGCATGATCTTAGGAACAAAGGCATTTTTTTAAGGCACAAGGCAAAGAAAGGGGAGGCGGCCGAACTCCTTGGACCTAGAACACAGCCCTTCTCTACAGATACAGCCGGGCGCTGCGCTCCTCCAGCACTTCCTCCGCCCCACATAGATGCGCGCACCCCGCACCGGCAGCCCGCGGTGGCGCTGAGCTTTCCTCCTTTAACGTCACATCTCTGCCACCTGCAGAACAGCCCTGCACTCTCTCTCACAGACCGCCAACAGGGAAAACCACCCCATGGGGACTCTTGTAAAACGCATGCCTACACGCAGAGCTGCCACCGCGTCACCTCTGCGTCCGATGGCCCGCGAGGGCCAGAGCAGAGGTCTGCGCCACAGGGTTTTGAAGGACCATTTTTGGGTCCTTAAAAGTACATTGCTGGGCCTTTCTTCCCAAGCGCCTCTGGATGGGCTTGAACTTCCAACGTTTTGGTTAGCGGGGGTGAGAGGGAGGCGGGGCTCCTCTCCTCCTCGAAGACTCTACTTCCCAGGCAAGTGCCCTGCTGCTGCGGCCGCGGCTCAGGTTACAGAAGGTAAAGGCAGCTGCTCTGAAACAGGAACACAGGTCCTGGATGGGGCGTAGCTGGTGAAGCAGGTCCCAGGCAGTCAGCCCTGGTGCATGGAAGGAAGGGGAAGCACACAGAGGAAGCACTTCCCCGTTGGGGAGCGAGCGCGCAGGAGACAACCGCAGAGCACAAGACTAAAGGGTGTGGGCCCCAGCTGCCCAAAGCTGTCAGATCTGAGGGAGAGTGAGGCTGGGGCAGAGAGAGTGGCAGGCAGTGCAGGGAGCAATCCCTTCCTTCAACTTGGGCCTCTCAGTGACACATCCCTTCTGGAGCTGACTGGCCAATGAGCTTCCAAATCTAATCCAATGCGCTTAGATCAGTCAAGCTCCGTGGTTAGAGCTATTTGGGGTTTCTCCTGCAGTCCTGCCCTAATGCATCCTGAGTGATCTCTCTGTTCCCTCTTTCCGATCACCTTTGTGCTTCAGTTTCCAGTCCGAAGAACCCCTTTCTGTTCATGAAACACCCCAGGCTATATAGCCCCTGATCCCTCAACCCAAAGCCCAGATTCAGTATTCCCAGAGGGCTCCTGCAGCAGCACTTAGCAAACCCAAGAGGATGTGATGGACCCCATCCCTCCCGGAGAAACTGGCCCAGGAAGCACAGGCCATGGGAAGCCGGGAATCAGCAAAGTGTTAATAATCTGGCCAGTCCAAAGCTGGCTGGGTGAGGAGCCTGCCTGGCCCTTCTCATCTCCGAGCTGGTCTGCAATCATCTACAAAGGTGACCTCTTCCCAATGCTGTGCTTTAAAGGCACTCGAAGATGCACTCTGAGGACAGGAGACACTTGGATGGACCACAGTGGTTTGGGAACGGGTGGGATTCACTCACTTTCTTTTTAAAACTCTCTCAGAGGGACACGAGTGAGGGCCTAGCCTTTAGTCCTTGTACAGTATGAATTTGCAGGCAGGGAAATTGATGGTCCAGTAAGTGAAAGCCCTCAGAGGAGAATAAGCAGACATTTGGAAAGTACAACTACTATAAGAAAAACGTGACAGGCTGAATGAATAGGACCTGAAGCCGAATTACTGGGGCAAATAAAGGTTTATAATTAGCAAAATAAACACCCTCCTACAGATAGGAACTGGAAACACAGGGAAT
>NW_022107431.1:77006083-77015241 GCF_000313985.2 Echinops telfairi
GAGGGCAATGAATGTACAAATGTGCTTTACACAATTGATGTATGTACGGATTGTGATAAGAGTTGTATGAGCCCCTAATAAAACTATTTAAAATAAATAAATAAATGTCCTCCTAGAGATAAAGGAAGAGACGTGTAACACTTGTAATACAAGTAGAAAGAAGAAGAAGACAAACGTGGAAACACACAGGCATAGCAGATGCAATAAGGAAGGGAATACGGGCAAGAACAGCACGGTGCAATGTAAGCTCAGACAGGAATCCTCCCAGAAGGAAGCAGGGAAATTAAGGGACAGAATTCAGAGAGACAGAAAATGAAAGCAGACATGGCAGTACTGCAGATAATAAGAAAGGGGGAAGGAGGGAAAAGAGACACTCATACAAGAAGAAATATATGAAGAAAATTAATAATTCTCCAGAAATAGAAACAGGATTGAAAGAGTTTATAAAGAGCCAAACAAAATGTCTGAACACCCATAGCAACAAACACCACAGTGATATTTCGGGATAATGACATTAAAAACAGCTCTACAAGCGTCCAGAGTGAAAGAAGGATGGTGTTAACATCAGATTGTTTATACTGCAGCACTGACGCGCAAAGACGATAGAGTAATAGTCTTAAAGCACTGAATGAAAAGAACTTTGAACTTTGACTTACCAGAAATGAGGGCATAATGAAGATATTAGCAGGCACGGGTTGAATGTATGGTTAAAAAGATAGTATTAAATCCTGATAAAACAGTAATTACAACAAATATAAATGGCCTAAACTCACCAATTAAAGAACTCTCATACTGGATAAAATTAACTTATTGCCTACAAGAGACAAATATATAACAAAATACAGAAGAGCTGAAAACAAGAGTGGAAAAAATTCTCAAATTAATATGAACCAAAAGAAAACTAAAGAAGCAATCCCAGTATCTGATAACACTGAATTCAAGGGTTAAAAACATGCGACAAAAAGGAATGCTACAAATAAAAAGGAATGCTATACACTGGAAAGCGGAACAAAGGTAAAAGACAACAAGAGAAAAAGGGATAAACTTCCATGTTCTCTCAAACTCGTTCACTACATCAAGTTAACATTGGCTCAAAGCAGCCTAAGCACAGGCAAGAACTGCTCCCTCTGAGCTTATAAGACTGTAACCTTTAGTGAGGATAAAGCCTCCCTCTTTCTCCAGAGAATTGGCTGGTGATTTCGAACTGCCATCCTTGCGGATCGCAGCCCAATACATAACCACCACACCACTAGGGCTGCATGTCACAAATACTTATCATTTCAAATATATAAACATGCTTATATAAAGCAAGAGCTGTGAGAATGGCAGAAAAAAGAGATAGGCTGACAAATACACTTGAATATTTTAATATACTCCTTTAGAAGCTGCTAGAACAACACACAAAAAGTAAGCAGAGATACAGAAGATATAAGTAGTACAGTGACCAAGCCCTGGTGAGAGAGTGGTTACACATTGGGCTGCGATCTGCCTGGTCGACAGTTGGAAACCACCAGCAGCTTCGAGGGAGAAAGACTGGGCTTTCTAGTCCCGTAAACAGTCAGTCTCTGAAACCCACAGGAGGTTGCTATGAGTCAGCATCGACCTACTGCAGTAAGAAACATGCTCAGGCAAGGAGACAGAGAGCTCTGCACCCAAGTAGAGAATATGTAATTAGTGATACAATAGGCTGAAGAGTTAGTAAATTACAAGGGATCAGTAACACAGAGTCTAATTTCTCTGACCATAAATTAGAAATCAATAACAAAACCAAAGCTTTAAAAAGCATTCCATCTGGCTGGAACTCGGTTTAAAAATAAAGTTAAGAATTTTTTTTAAAAAAACATTCAGAAGTGAATGACAATGAAAACCCAACATATCAAATCTGTAAAACACACATAGATTATTACAGAGTGAGAACTGTTCATCTTTAAACACATTCCCATATGCGCTGTTTAATGCTGAAACAAGGAAGCGTTTCCAGTGTTCAAATAGAACTTTGAGCACTGTGTGGAAAAGCTCACACAAAAATCTACAAATATCTGTCCAGTGGCTTGCTGGGGCCTCTGCCCCTGGGGATTCAGGAGAGATAAAATATAGTGCTATCAATAAATAAACACCTAAAGGAAAAGATACATCAGGAAATGCCACTTTCATTTTCAATTAGAGCAGTGGTTCTCAACCTTCCTAATGCCGTGACCCTTTAATAGAGTTTCTCATGTTGTGGGGACCCCCAACTGTAAAATTATTTTCATTGCTACTTCATAACCGTCATTTTGTTAGTTATGTTTTCCGACGGTCTTAGGTGACCCCTGTGAAAGGATGATTCGACCTCCAAAGGGGTCACGACCCACAGGTTGAGAACCGCTGATCTAGAGCTCATGCGGATGGAGCAGAGCCTGTTGTACATGGACTTCCTGTGAGTTGGACCACCTAGCAACAAGAGGCTTCTCCGGGAGGTGTCAGGTGACACTAACTAGTGTTTTACTAAGAGCTAAAGATTGGCAGTTTGAACCCACCCAAAGGCATCTCAGAAGTGACCAAAGATGCTTCCAAAAGGTCACAGCTTTGAAAAGCCTACGACTAAGTAGCTCTGTCTGCACGCACGGGGTCACCGTCATTCTGCATCAACACAACAGCAACATGGATAGCAGGCCTACCTATCCATGCTTTTCCCCCAAACATGCTATGTCTGTCTGATAGAAGACCATGGCCCAGGAAGCCCTCACAAGTCTTCTGTGCGACAGCCCAGCATCAATGCGTCGTTGTAGCGAGAACTGTGAGCTAGGGATTTCATACCACCGCTGACACCGACAGCATGCACGGTCCACGGTGTGAGAGAAATAGTCCCTCCTCCAATGGAGACTACGGTCATGGGAACAATATATATTTGCATCTAAGTACCTGATAGGGTAAGTCAGCCATCCTTAAATAGGTTTCCATTTTCAGACAGAAAGGAGATAAACTGGGGACACCATTGTTAGGTCTTGCAAACTGATGCAAAATAATAGCATCTTTGGAGTCGATCTCTTGCTGTTTCCTGTCAAAACCAAAGGAGAAATAAAGAACAATCCATGTGTTATATATTAAGTTCCCTTCCTAGCAGAAAAGACCCTGCTGCGTTAGAACTCCTCAATGAACAGCCAGATCTGTTGTTTACCTGATCCAGAAACACTTACAGAAAGCAAGCTTCATGAAACCCCATCTGCCTAGATCAACACAAGCAGGAGAGTCGAAAATAAGAAGAGGATACGAGCGATTCATTGCCCTTGTGAGTTACTGCCTCTTCCTGCCAGGAGACCAGAAGACCTGTACGGTGCCTTGTCACCATTAATGAACATTTTGATCAACATTTCTATACAGCATTGGTCAAAGGAGAGAAAATGTTGAGCAGATTGACTAATTCTCATGCAATTCAGATTTTTCTGGACCCTTGGATGAGCCCCCGAAACCATTTGCCTAAACATCTTTAGACCTTACACCAAAAATATACTCAAAACCAAACAATAATTTTAAAGAACATCTGCTTTGAGCACTGTACTCTTTTAAGATATATCTGCATGGGATCAAATTAACAACAGCTACTTGATAGATGGGGAAACCTGGGGGCCGTGATTTTATGTTCAGGGAGAGGAACAGATCAGAGAGAGTGAAAATGTTTGTTCAACTTGAAGACTCTGCTCAATGTCACTGATTTGTAGATGTATGTAGAAATTTCTAAACTTGTGTTCTGCTATTCTCAACAAGAGAAAAATAAACTACTAAAACACACACACAAGAGAATCTTTAAAACTCTGATCGTGCCATGACCACAGAGCTCGGAAAAATAACTGCATGGCAGCCTCATCTGTGGCCTGTAGCCTATGGGCCAGAAGAATAGTTTGGGTACAGGTCTACTCTCTTCTTCAGCCAGCTCTGTTTTCCTGACAGAAGAGAAGAGGGTAGATAAAATGCTATTTTGACCTTATGTTCTCATTCAGTTCTCACAAAGGCATACGGATAGGAACTCAGACTCAGAGGAATAACTTGCCCAGAGTCCCACTGCTAGTAAATGGCAGGACCTGCATGAACCAAGCAGTTGTAGTCTATCTTCTAGACCATTAGGCTGTGCCACACAATCGTCTATTTGTCCATCCATCACAGTGCAGGTGTGTCCTGCCGTGAACGCCATGACTGAACATTCTGGTCCATGGTCCAAACTGCTTATGTCCTCATCTGACCTTTCACCTTTGGAGACTTCTGGGTCCTCTGCTCTCACACCTCTGCCTTCCCAGGGTTCCCTCTTCTCCACATAGCATGTATCTCAGTGCTCCCACCTCTTGCTGGTCCTCCATCTCAGCCACACAGCCACCCTTTCCTTTAGCTACTTTTTCTTTTTCTTTTTTTTCCATAGGTACCGTTTGTCAGAAGCCACCCTGCTAGAATGGGAGAGTCTAGATGCCTGGTGTCAAGTCTAAGCCCTGCTGCTCATAGGTCATGTTACTCTGAACCCCTCCTCCTTCCTCAGCTGAACAGTGACAACATTACCAAGTCTGCACTGAGGATGGTAAGGATTAAATAGGGCATTACCTGTAAATATTTGGTGAGCTATCTGCATTCTGTAAGAGTGGCAAGGTTGATTCTCATGACTCCTCATTTCCACAGCCTCACTTAACCTTCACCCCTCCTGCAGCTCTCCAGGTCATATACAACTCCCTCTTCCCTTTGACCTTCCTGGACCTCTGGCTCCCAGACATCAGTCCCAGTGTAAATTCACACCAACTTCCACCCAAGCGAGAGCAAGCCTTTGTATAACCATCACCCAGGATATTCACTTACTAAGGCATCCTTATTTAGTAAAAGAAACTCTTTGGGAAAAGCTTACTACCTGACTGTCTTTTCAACCGAAAGAATTGAAAATGACTTAGAGAGTTTAAAGCATTTAAAACACATCTGTCCTCTCAAGTCAAGTTTTGAAATAGTCGGTGCTTTCTAACAATACACACTCTAAAATAAAGGTGTCCGTTCCAGTAGTAGTGCTGGGTGCCCAGGTATTGCCACTAAGTCAAGAACAAGGAAGCTGCTGGGAATTAGGTTCCTACCTGCACAACAATAGATATGATAATTCATGCATTTTATCTGCCCAAATAATTCAACTCACACAGGGGTATTTGCATGTAAAGTTTCCAAGAAATAAATTGAAGCACTGAAAGGAGAGAATTAGCATGAAAGCCTCCTGCTCCCTTGGCCAGAAGAGCAATCTCATCCTATTGGTTAATTTGGGTCATGTCATAATAAGAATGGATGCTAGCTGTGTGTCAAACATTTACCAATAAGTCTGTACACATTCTACATATTAACTTATATCATTCTGACAATAACACTAGAGTATTGTTATAATTCAAATTTAGTACGCTATACTTTATTATTTTACAGTCGACAAGGAAACTGAAGCTCAAAGAGACTAAATAACTTGCCCAAGGAAAACCAACTCAGGAGGCATGTTCTCATTCATTTCTCACACAGGTATATGGATAGGAACTGTTGCTCTCTCTGTTTCCTAAATGAGGAACCTGAGACACAGAGGAATACCTTGCCCAGAGTCGCACGGCTGGTAAATGGCAGAACCAAAATGAGCAATTCCTCAGTTAATTTTATTAACGGTTGACTCAGACCACTCAAGCCTTGGAGGACTGGCTGATGAAAGTGTTAATAGCTACTGATGTCCAATCTTGGTTGAGGGCTCACTGCATGCCAATCGCTAACCATTTCCCATGTGTTAACTCTTGTTATCAATGCCATCAGGAAAATTACTATGATTATCCCCATTTTACAGATAATAAAACTGAGTAACCAAGAGAATTTGACTACGATATCCAGGGTTACATGATCGGTTAAAGGCAGAGCTTGAATTTGAACCCGGATAAACTGGTTCCAGAGAACCTCTAGCTTGGGTCAAAGGCCCGGGTGAGCTGTTACCTATAAAGCTATAGTTTATAAAGTGGGCTGATACTGAGATTTATGAGAGAGAATCCCTGTTGAGCACCAGCCTAGCCTCTACTCTCATGGCTAAGGATAGCACAGATGACTACGCATTTGGATCTGGCTGATGAGCTGTTAAGGAGCCCTGGTGGCGTAGTGGTTGAGTTGGGCTGCTAACTGCAAGGTCAGCAGTTCAAAACCATCAGCTGCTACACGCTCCAGGAGAAGAGTTAGCATCTTGGATACTCACAGGCCAGTCCCACCTTGTCCTAGAGGCTCAATGGCAGTGAGTGATGAGCTGTCAGTGTATGGAAACCTGAAGATGGCCCCTGGGCTGCTCCGGTTCTCTAACTAGGGTTCCCAGGATGGGCTCAGCCTTGTGCCAAAAGAGCAAATGAGTTCCTGATGGCAGTCAGTACCTAGTCTTTCAATTTAGAAAAGGCGCCCTGCATCTAAGAGCACAACATGTGTCCCTTTAAAAAACATTGGGATGAGAAAAACCATGCATAAAATCCACAAAACCTACCTTGTTAATGTCATTCATTAAACTTCCTAAATATCCTCACCTGTCGGCTTTACTGTCCACTGTGTATACATAGCCATAGCTAAGGTTAGGTCTATACAGTACAAAAAGCAAGTGAGAAAAGTTAGCAAGGGAATTCCCACACTATAGCACCCATCGTTCGGATTTGTTGAGGGGTGCAGGTGTTGGTTGGTTGTGGCCTGAAGAACACAGACAATTGAAGCTTAGATTTCATCCTAAGGGGCAACTGCCGTCATGTAACCTCCTCAGTCCTCTCCAGGGTCCTCTTCCCTCATTATCCTGCATCCCTTGAGGTCTGGGAGCAACTCAGCCCCACCCCCACCCCCTCCCCTGAGCAATGCCTCCCTCTCATTTCTCTTCCTCTCCCCTCCCACCAAAACTTACTTCAGATTGGCTCTTCCTAGGAGGCAGTGGCAAAACAAGTGGCAACTGCGCACACCAGGAAAACCCTGACTCTGGATTCTACTACTGCACTCGTGTGATCTTGGGCAGCTTGTCTAACGTTCCCCATAACGGGGAGACCACCCTCCAAAGATGGCAGTGAGGCATAAAAGCAACAACACAGGTAAAGCACTTAGAAGTGTAGGGCTACAATGTGCTCAAATACTAGTAGCCATTGTTATATTTGTATTCTACCAAGGTTTTCCAACTCAAATGCACAAACATTCATCCATAAGCCAAAGTGAATAACCCAAGAGCTTATACCACCTCCACATTGAGGCTTCCTGTCCTAAATGAGAAAGGAGGGATCTGTGGGCAGAGGGCTGTCTCTATCTACAACCCCATCGCCCAGGGCGTGGCCTGCTGCCGGCATGCTCTGCGCTCCCCACTATTTCTGCAAGGTCATTTCTGGCACCTTTGACACTGGTCCTGTAGGTCTATGCCTTCACTCCCTCCACAAAGCAGAGAAGTGGTGAGAAGCCACATGGTTTAGGATCCTCAAAAAGCTTTGGGCTGGGATATAACTGAGGGACAACAGGGCTAACATTTAAGTGACTGCACAAATATTTTGGTCTCTCCCATACCTTAAACCCTAACTTGAAACAAAGTGCTAAAACTGGTACATATATATAAACAACCCAGAGAGTGAATTCCATTTTAAAAGAGTTATTTGGTTCCACAAGATTCAAGGCACCCTGCTAGGTGGGAGAACCAAAGGCATTAATCCACTTAAAATAAAGCTTCCTAATTAGGGATAAAGACTATAAAAGCCAATACATTTCTCCAGACCTGTAAGAAACCCTCTACTCTGGAAATACTCAATATACCTAACAGGCTGTCCGTGCCCTCTTGAAATCCTAGGCAGCCTGTTAAAGGTCACCTAGCCCTTTGTTTACAGCCTATTGTGAGGATTCCCCCACTGGAAAGAGGCAGTGTGGACACAGGTTTCTATCTTTGGAAAATACAGGCCAAAAGGGAGATTGTGAGCTATTGGAAACCGCTGGGCTTCTGGTAATCTTCCAGAGAGGGAAGATTTAACCCTAAATTAATGTATCGATTAGCTAAGCAATCTTCCCAATCCCCTCTGGTATTACCCTACTCAAACAAAGCTCTAGCGGCCAGCTGGCTGTACCAGCAGCAGGGGCCTCCATTTTCTGGAATTTCCGAGTCAATCCTGTAAACATTCTGCGGCAGTGGAGGTAACTGTTTCCGGCACTGGGCGAGTCCTGTTATGTCAAACACGCCCATGTGCTAGTCCTGTCCTCCCGTGATCGCCCACTGCTCACACAACAATGACATTCAAACCCGAGGCTGATTAGCTTGACCGCCTAGGTAACCCACAACCTGCTTAGCACTGCATCAAAGCGGCACACCAGACACGACCATTTCTGAGTGGGGGACCTGCCGCCCTCTGGGGATTTTGCAATCCCAATCACTTGAGGATGTTGACAATTGGTGAGGGGTAGTGGTGAACTAACATTTATGCAAAAGATGCGGTTCTAGGTTAATATTCCATCACTAACTGTAAACAAACAGGACATTTTCATAAACGTGACACTTAGCATTTCAACCGTGCACAATTCTGTGTCTTGTGGTAAACACAGGGCACTCAGACTTTTACGAACGATCTCTCAGAATAGACTATTTTGCTGATATTGACTAGAGACCCTAAGTCTTTTTGCTTTTAGCATCGAGAGGTGGGGAGACAAATGTATTTCCCTCCCGGCGCGGGTTTCATTTCATTCTCCTGTTAACTCTAAACTGCCCCTCGCGGCCACAAAACCACGAAGTGCACTTGGAGAACGGCAAGAGCGAGGTATTTGGGCATTTGGGCGGGCGTGACCGAGCGGCTGGCACAGGTCCCCCTCGCGCCAGCCCAGCCCGGCCAAGCGCCCCTCGGCGCCCCTGCGCGGGGCCCTTTCTCCGGCTCACCTAATGACCAGGAGTTCGTGGAGCAGATACGCAGCTGCGGCCAGCAAAGCTCCCCCGGTCAAGTAAAGGGTTTTCTTCCACCAGGGATCGGAGCCCAGCCCTGCCATGATCCCACCGTAATCCTGCAAAGGGAAAGCGATGATGTCCCCATAAAAGGAGAAGGGGTCCTCGGACCCGGCCCACCAGCCGAAGAAGGAGACGCTCTGGTTCCGGCTCAGGTCCACCACGCACGGCCGGGACGAGGCAAAGCCAACCCCCCAGTGCATGCTGCGCGGCTGCTGCG
>NW_022107431.1:77016236-77018038 GCF_000313985.2 Echinops telfairi
CATTCCGCTTGGAAATCATGATCAGAGAACTCACTTGTCCACACCTGTGCGTTTGTGACAGAAAATCGGTCAAGTAATTGTGTGTTGTGGTTCTTTCTTCACCTTTAAACGGTTTTCTTGTCATATAATTCATGGATCAAACACTTACATGTGCGAATGTATTAAAATTCTATTTTTTTAAAAATCCATCAAGCTAAAGAACGGGGCCCTGTTTCAGAGAAGCTTAGAATGGATGGACGCAAAAGCAGGAGCCAGGATGTAAAATTTAAAAAACAAAACCAAGACATTGGGAGTCTTTGCTCTAAGGTGAAAGGGACCCTCTACAGCGCCGCCCCTCCTCCCCTTCGTGAGCACTGCCCTCTCCAGCTGGAGGGCTCTGGTGAGCCGCAGTGAGTGCAGTTGAAATGAGACTGGGCTAGCCAAACTGGCGCTCAAGCACCGGCACAGGAGGGGCCTCACAGCACTGGGGGTGGGATTTATGTGAACTCTCAGGGAGCAGTCGTGTATGTGGGTAAAAGCGGTGTGAGGGTGGTATCTGACCCCTGACGTCACAAGGGTAAGGACAGTCAAATTCAACAGCAGCCCAAGGTCCATTTCTGTGAGGCAGAGGCCGCAGACCCTGCACCCTTCTTTACAGGCTAGGACACCTACTGTCCTTTCCACTGCATACTATACTGCTCTGTTGGACCCAAAGTTCATTGCAATGGCCATACAGAACTTCTATAAAATACTCATTATTATGAGGGTTATTGGGGAAGTTATAATTTTTTTTTAACCGACTGCCATTGGAGTCTATTCTGATCCGTCCCTGTGTAGGGTCTCTGAGGCTGTAAGTAACTGCGGGAGGAGTTAGCCTCATCTTCCTCCTGCACAGCAGCTGGTAGGTTTGAAATGCCTTTTGGTTAGCAGTCTAGCGCACACCCAACAGCACCGCTAGACCCCCAGATTAGAGAACTTAAAAGGCTGTAATTCAGGATCAGGAATGGTCAGGATACAGTTCTTTAGTCAAGATGGCCTCTTTTCAGCAATGCTTGCCAACACAAGCAGGCCCTTGGCCTCTGTCTGCCTTGGGCAGGCTGTACTAGTAAGCTTCAGACAGAAGGTGCCTCAGACCTAGCCCCATGGGTTGGCAAAATTAGCCACTCTCCACTCCCACCACACACCACACATCCGGAGGTCAATTAGGGTAACAGTGTAATAAGACAATGTTCTACATCCTACTTTGTTAAGTGAGATCTGAAAAGCTGTGAGCAGCTATTTAAGGTGCAACTATTTTTTCTCTTCCTACCCAGAGCAAAGAACAGTGGGGAAGGGAGGGGAATCCAAGATGCAAGAACGCAATTGGGCCAATGGACCACACAAACATCAGGCTCCTTGATTCTGATGCCAGAAGAACTAGATGGTGCTTGGCTTTCATTGCCAACTCCTATGGGAGGGATCACATTAGAAGGCCCTAGATAGAGTGGGAGAAAAATGTGGAACAAAATTCAAAATCATAGAAAAAATCAGGCTTACCAGTCAGATATAGACTGGTAGAATCTCCAAGGCTGTGGCCATTCGTCACTCTTCAGTCCTGTGGCTTAATTTTCAGCTAAGCAGTAGACAAATCTTTATGGGAAACAATAGCACTAGGAAAGTATTCTCTACTGAAGTTGTCAAAGAGTTCATCTTGCCTGGTCCACAATCAATGCTAATACAAGCAGCAGTCAAGAGATCAAATAACACTTTGCACTGGGTAAATCTGCATCACAAGGCCTCTTTAAAGTCTTGAAAAGAAAGGCTGTTACTGGACATCCCCTTAC
>NW_022107431.1:77019114-77022386 GCF_000313985.2 Echinops telfairi
ATGAGTGCTACCATCCCCATTTTACAAATGAGAACATTGAGGCCCAAGGAGTCAATTCACAAGTTCACTTTTGAGAACTAAATCATGCCAGAGCCAGGATTCAAAGCCAAGTGTGTCTTACACCAGTAGTTTTTTGTGTTTCCACCACACACAGGTTCCACACCAAGTACCAGTACTGCAGCGCTGTCCATGGTATTCCCTCCTTTCAGAGTTCAGGCCTGTGCCTCAAACATGAAGTCAAAGTCAAATCAATACAAAACCTCGAATCGCTGCCACTTACACTGTCATCTGCTGAGAAAAATGAATCTAGACCTTTCCTCTGTAGATGTTGTTATGTCCTACGTTCTATGACTCTGCCGCTTGGCCACGGTGATCAGACAAGGGATAGCTAGGTCAGTGATTGCTAAACTAAAGTGCATGTCCATCACCGGGTCTGCCAGGATGACTAGACATGTGACAATTAGATCAATGCTTCTCAAAACCTCTAGGGGTCTTACTAAAATGTAAATTCTGACTCAGTCCTTCTGAGGTGGAACCTGAGAAATACCAGCCTACAAGGAGTAACAATGATCTAGAACATGGACTAATAAGGAAGATTAAGAACTCGGCCCAATAGAGGTGTCCCATATCTGATGGTTCTTAAGCAACGTAAACAATTGAGGCTAGTTTGGTTTGGTTTGGTCCTTTAGGCATTTGTTTATATGCATTCCAACCCTAGAAAAAGAAGCCAGGACTTGCCCTCCTGGGGGTTTTCACCTTGCTTCCTGGTGGTCGGTGATGGCAGCTGAGGTCTGTCAGTACAATAAAATCAAGCTGGGAGATGGGAGCCAATTATCTGCCCCTTCTCTAGATCCCCGTGCTGCACATCTAGGGCTGATCACTCCACGCTTGTTTAACCTGCTCATGAGGTTCACAGCAATTTTCCAAGCTCTGTAATTATCGATGATTTCAAATTTTCCAAGGTAACCAGGCTTCATCAATAAAGTTTGAAATTGGCTGATGACTTTTGCGCCTGGCCTGATCACAGCTCTTGCTCTTCTTCTCCTCATTGTTGATGCTCTTGCGAGCAGCAGGCAGGACGTTCACGTGCACCGTAATGGCAGCATAGAAAGATGGTGGACAGAGCAATCTGATCAGTTCTCGCTGACTATGGACACCAAACATACAGATGAAAGAGTTGGAGCCATGACCAGAATCAGAAATAGAATGAAAACGATTTAAGACTCTGGGAAAGCAGTTAGAACAAAGAGTCATGCAAACCCTCCTGAGAGATGGATCACAAGCTAAGATCCTACGAGTTGAGAGAGAAAACCAGAAGGTTATTTTATACTCATCCTTAAGGGCAGGAGGGGGAGAGCGAAGGAGATGAGAGTAAGTGATGTCGTGCTTCCCTGCTTGAGGAATTAATGATATCATGTGGTCTTTTGCAGGTACCAACAACATAAACAGCATAAACCAACTTTACCATTTATGTTAGGCATTTTCTTCAACAAGATGTTATAAAAAAAACTTTTTGCTTTAAAGCATAGTATAAGGGTTCAAGACTTAGGCACTCTGGTAACCATGGATGTGAAATTGACACAATTATTGGTTTATGAAAACTAACATGTCTTTTATTTAGACAAGTCCTTATTGTTCAGCAATAAATTATTTGCTTGAAAAATCTTATTCTGAGACTCTGACTCTTGAGTTTGCTGTTTTAGAGGGGGCTCCCAGACCCCCAGGCCTGCCTAGAGACATCAGAGCCCGTGGTAGAGACCTGAGAGTGGGAGTCTGCGTGATGCCAGTGAGTTGCATACACATTGAGTCCTGTACAGCATTGCAACGCAAGGGTTCATCTGGCCGAAGTGGAAACATGCCATCTTTGTATTCATCTAGTAAATCTCCACATCTGTTCTCAGCTCAGCTTCCATATCCTCATGAGGACGTATTTTTCCCCTTTGGATGCAGCTGGTGCCTTTCAGCTCCTGGACAGTGGTTCATTTGTGCACACCACATCCTTTCCTCCCTGGGATATAACAAGTCTATTGGTCTCACAATAAAATACTTGATGTTTCTGCAAACCTTCAGTATTTAGATATTCTTTTTTGATACTAAAAAGGCAAGTTTGTTATTTGCATCTTATTAGTAATGGTCAAGTAAGAATCCTACTTCTTCTATTTTTGAATACCACTTCTTTAGTATCACAGAGCAAGTTAGCAAAAGCAATCATGCATTGAATGGACTAATATTGCCTTTGCTTGGTCTTGTTTCCATCTATATTTCTATGCCCACATTTCCTTACCTTTTAGATCTGCTTCTGATGCTAATAATAATGCAAACATGTTTTATGAAGTTGTGGGGTCTTTGCCTATCCTCCAGTGAGCATGACTTGACTTTCTGCCTGATCACCACACAGTCTCTCTAAACCTCTACTTGATGTCTCTCAGTATTGTGTGTTCCAGATCAGCAATAGCACAAAAGCTCGCAGAAGTATGTCTGACCCACCTTGAAGGGATACTTCAATTAATGTCCCAAATTATCCCATTTTATGTCTCTCTTGCAGGAGAGCGGGAGGGTACAGCTTGTCTAAAATGTTTTTGGTAGTTAATATTTCAGAGTTCTCCAAAGGAAGAGATCCGACAATACACATGGGTAGATAGCAATTTATATTAAGGAAGGCTCAAGTGACTACGGGGCTGGCAAGTTCAGAATCTATAGGCTGGACAACAGCATGGGAATTGCATCAGGATAAAGTCTTGAGGCAGGATCTTTAGACCCAATTCACAAGAGAATGTTGAACTGGTTGTGAGGAGAAGTGGCAGGTAAGGAGTCAAGGATGTTGCCTGTGTCTGGCTTGTAGACAGTAGCAGTGCTGGTCACTGAGATGAGGAACACTGCAAGTGTTAGGCATGGAGTCACTGAATTCATGGTACACCTGGCATTGGCAACTGGAGATATTGCTGTATAGGTTTAGAGTTCCTGGTTGAACTAACTATAAATTTGCATGTGATATGGGTATCTGTGGCAATTAAAGCACAGGCGTAAATAAGATTGCTGTACATTCATTGCCCTCATCATTCTCAAAATATTTGTTCTCCACTTAAGCCCCTGGCATCAGGTGCTCATTTTTCCCCTCCCTCATGAACCCTTGATAATTTATAAATTATTATTTTGTCATATCTTGCCCTGTTCGACATCTCCCTTCACCCACTTTTCTGTTGTCCGTCCCCCAGGGAGGAAGTCACATGTAGATCCTTTCCAATCCACCCTCCCCTCTACCCTCCCAGTAT
>NW_022107431.1:77023161-77025087 GCF_000313985.2 Echinops telfairi
TTTCTCAGGGCCTCTCTTTTTCACTGCCTCCTCTTTACCAAGCATGATGTCCTTCTCCAGGGCTTGGACAGCATGCCCCAAAGACTCGTATATGAGATGGGTCTCACCATCCTCGGCTCTAAGGAGTATTATGGCTGTACTTCTTCCAAGACAAATCTGTTTGATCTTTTGGCAGTCCATGGTAATTTCAGCATTATTCCTAACACTATAGTTCAAATGCATCAGTTTTTCTTTAGTCTTCCTTATTCAATGTCCAACTGTCACATGCATGAGGCAATTGAAAGTACCATGGCTTGAATTGGCCACACCTTAGCTCTCAAATTAACATCCTTGTTTTTCAACAAATTAAAGAGGTCTTGTACAGCAGATTTACCCAATGGATACATCATTTGATCACTTGACTGCTGCTTCCATAACCATTGATTATGGATTCAAGCAAGACAAAATCCTTGATAACTTCAATCTTTTCTCCTTTTATCTTGATGTTACCTATTGGTCCAATTGTGAGGATTTTCGTTTTCTTTACATTGAGTTGTAATCCTTAATGAAGGCTGCACGCTTTGATGTTCACCAGCAAGTCCTTCAAAGTCCCCCTCACTTTCAGCAAGGTTGTGTCACCTATGTATCAAAAGTTAATAAGCCTTCCTTCAACCCTGACGCCACACTCTTCTTCATATAATGCAGCTTCTCGGATGATATGCTCGGCATATAGATTATGTATGGTGAGAGATGACAACCCCAACACACACCTTTCCTGACTTAAAAGCATGTGGTATTACCCTGCTCTCATGTACAGGTTTAGCACGAGCACAGGTAAGCAAGCATTCTAGAATTCCTGATCTTCTCAAGATTATCCATAGTTTCTTATGATCCACACAACTGGATGCCTTTGCATATTCAATAGAACACAAGTAAACATCTTTCTGGTATTCTATTATTTTAGCCAAGATCCATCTGACATCAGCAATGATATCCCTTGTTCCACATCCTCTTCTAAATATGGTCTGAATCTCTGGCAGCTACCTGTCAATGTACTGCTGCAACCATTGTTGGATGACCTTAAGTAAAATTTTACCTTTGTGCAATATCAGTGATATCGTTCTACAATTTGAGCATTCTCTTGGGTCACCTTTCTTTGGAATGAGCACAAATATGGATCTCTTCTCGTCAACTGGCCATGTAGCTGTCTTCCAAATTTTCTGGCATAGAACAGTGAGTGCTTCCAGTGCATGCTCAGTTTACCAAAACATTTCAGTTGGTGTTCCATCAAGCCCTGGAGTCGTGTTTGGCTAGTAGTTTCAGTGTAGTTTGAGCCTCCATCCTTCAGCACCATTGATTCTTGCTCATGTTACCTCCTGAAATAGTGGAATGTCCACTAGCTCGTTTTGGTACAGTGACTCTGTGTATACTTCTCCTGATGCTTCCTGAATCATTCAATATTTTGTCAATAGAACCTTGCAAAATTGCAACTCAAAGCTTGAATGTTTTCCCGAGTTCTTTCAGTTTAAGATAGGCTGAGCGTGTCCTTCCATTTTGGTTTTCTAACTCTAGGTCTTTGTACATTTCATTATATTTCACTTTGTCTTCTCTAGATGCCCTTTGAAAATTTCTGTTCAGCTCTTTGGCTTCATTTCTTCCATTTGCCTTAGTTAGCTATGATAAAGAGCAAGTGTGAGAGTCTCTTTTCTTTAATAGTCTTTTTGCTTTCTTCATGTATGATGTTCTTGATGTCATCCCACAGTGCATCAGATCTTCTATCATTGGTGTTTAATGCATCAAACCTATTCTTGAGATGTTCTCAAAATTCAGGCGGGATATGTCCAAGGTTGTATTTCGGCTCTTGTGGACTTGTTTTAATTTTCTTCAACTTCAACTTACATATGAGCAATTGATGGTCTGTTCCACAGTCATTCCCTGGCGCTTTTT
>NW_022107431.1:77026491-77027782 GCF_000313985.2 Echinops telfairi
CTCTGTTTCCGACTTTTGCATTGCAAGCACTAATAATTGTTAATGCACCTTGATGCATGTTTGATCAATTCCAGACTAAAGACATTTGCAGAATTCTTCGATTTCTTCATCACAAGCTTTATTAGTAGGTGTATAAATTGTAATAGTCGTTGTATTAATTGAATTTCTTTATATGCAGATAGACATTATCCTATCAGACAGCACTGTACTTTTAGACCTTGAAATGTCCTTTCTGATGATTGACTGCAACACCATTCCTCTTGTGTCATTCCCAGCAGAGTAAACCATGCTTTTCTTACTCAAAATGGCCAAACCAGTCCATTTCAGCTTACTAATGTCGATCTTTTTGCATTGCATTTTAACTTCAAATTTTCCTAGAGTCATACCTTGTACATTCAAAGCTCCAATTAATAGATTTTTGCAGCTATTTCTTCTCATTTTAAGTCCTGTCTCATCAGCAAATGAAGGTCCCAAAGGCTTTACTCCCACAGGCTTATTCTGTCAACTCGACTTTGAGAAGGCAGCTCTTCCTGTCATATTTTGGGTGTCTTCTGACCTGAAGGACTCATCTCCTGGCACTATCTCTGACAAATTTCCACTCCTGTGCATGAGGTGTTTTTTGTTTTGTTTTAGGCGTTCATTAGGTTTTCAGTAATTGACTACAATACCGGCCACAGGGCTTTTAGTGGCTTATTCCTCAGAAGTGGAGAGAACTATGACTTTTCCTTCTTTGTTGTCTGTTCTTAGTCTGGAAGCCCTGCAGCAACCTGTTCACTTCAGGTGTCCCTGCTGGCATTTGAACTATGAGTGGCATATCTTTTAGCATTACAACACACAACCCACCACAGTCTGACAAACTGGTAGACAAGTGGTAGTGGATAAGATTGCTTTTGGAGAAGAGGCAGAGAAGAGGTGGCCTTAAGATCAAGTCTTGATAATCTCTTACATTTCATGTGTGGCAGAATAGTAAAAGTCCACGATCTAGAGCAGGGGCCTGTACACTTTGGAGGTGGAAGAACCAATCTGGCCCCTTACAACAATTCAAAATTTATTTGCGAGCCATACCTATATTTTTACAAACAAATGAAGTCACCATTATCTGAAGAATTATATTTTCATTTTCACTTTTACTTCAGAGCTACATGTACACACTGAAAGAGCCACATATACGTCTTGGGCTGCAGTTGGCCATCCCCTGAATTAGAGTCACAAGGAGTCGAATAGGGTGAAGTCAAGGAAATCAGAAGAGAGTATTTCACGGAGAGCAGTAGTCAAATGAATACCCTGTCAA
>NW_022107431.1:77028871-77032400 GCF_000313985.2 Echinops telfairi
TATGTATGGATTGTGATAAGAGTTGTATGAGCCCCTAATAAAACGATTAAAAAAAATTTCCCCCTAGTTTTTCAGTTTTGCTTTTAAGGTTTAAACTCAGATTCAACAAACATTGACAAATCAACACATAAAACAAAAATGAAAAAGGGTAGAAAGTAGGAACTGACCTTCTAGATGGGTTGTATGTTTCAATAACTGTTTGTCACATATACTCCTGTACATGTGTCCTTACACACAACATCTAGACTTTCAGAAAAAGCTAGTGAACTCACATACTTTAAGAGCCATGATGGGAATGCTCTAGGATGGATATGGTGGCGATTGTACAATTCCCCCTTAATATGTTTGAATGGTTGAACTATTCGATTTTATGATATGTAAATTACGTGCCAATAGAAATGTTTTTTAAAAATCTATTAAACCTTTGGCTAATAATAAACAAAAATTTTGATATTTTAAAAATCCTTAAAAAAAAAAGAGCCACCAATTACCATATATACCATGTATAAGCCAAGTTTTTCAGCACATTTTTAATGCAGTTCTGTGGTAAAATTAGGTGCCTCCGCTGATATTTGGGTCAGCTTATACTTGGGTCAGCTTATACTTTGGGTCAGCTTATACAGTATATAGGGTATATGGCTCTTTAATTATAAAAATATTAGGTGACAATGGAAATTTTCACAACCGAGTTTTTAAGTTTAAAAAGTCTTCTCTATTTAAAAACAGAAAGTAAAAACAAACCATAAAACATTTATGAAACTATTCACTAAAACCTGAATTTGATTTTATTATTTGAATCCAAACCCAGACTTAACCCATTTACTTTTCCAACAAACAAAGATTTAAAGGGAAAAAAAATTAACCTCTCAAATATATATGGTCTGAAACTCTTTGTTTTTCTTGTCAGAAGTATAAAGTATGACTTTAGCTGAAATCAGGTAAGGGGAAACATAGATGACACTTATCCAGTTGATGGTGTATCTGTATGTATACATATACTCAAAAGGGGGCCGGAGGTGCAGTGGTTAAGCAATCAGCTGCTGAGCGTACAGTCAGCAGTTCAATTTTATCAGCCTTCTCAGAAGAAAAGAGAAAGGGCAATGTTTCCATATGGATTTTGAGCCTGGCAAAGCTTGTGGGCTATTTTACTCTGTCCTATAGGATGGGTTCTCTGAGTCAGAATCGACTTAAAGGTAGTGTGTTTTCAGTTGGTTATACATGCTTGAATATATAATCTGTAGAATGAAATAAAATACATATATCCTACACTTTTTAAATAGTTTAGTTTTATAACAACTTACACACCTAGTACACACAATGTCTTGGGGAAACTTTCTTTATTAAGTCTTCAAAAATTCCTTGAAAGTAGCAATTAGAGATAGCTAAACAAAAACACCTGTCAAAAGGATATAGTCATTGTTACTGAACTTCATGATTCTCAATCAAAAGATCAATGTCAAGTCCTATTACTACGCATCACAACAGTCCTCAGATATGATTCAATTCTTCAGCTATTTAAATACACGTGGGCTAGTAGGGCCATTAGCTCGGAGTGCCTGACTCGCCACTTTGAACAAGCTCTGCAGACACTGTGGTTTCCTGCGCCGTGGACTTTACAGCGTGAGCTGCATAGTTAAGGCTGGTATTTTGACTCCAGTGCCAGTAGCCTGAGAAGGGATTATAGAACATTCCTGCCACAGTTTGAACAGACAGACCATCTGAGGGAAAAAACAAACACAAATATTAATATTTATTTGATATTAAAAGACTTCCATGCAACTCTCCCCATTAAAAAAGGATTCCTAACTTAATGGGTAAAAATAGTTTTTAACTATTTTCACTTAGAGTGAATCATGGATTCCAAAGCAGAAAGGCTGGGTTCAAATCCCAGTTCTGGTATTTATTAGATGGTGGCCAAGGACAGGTCATTTATTCTTCCCTTGTGTATAAAACACGTCTCCCTCAGTCTTTAGAATGAGATGAATTGATGTGTATGAAGTACTTAGTATAGTGTTTGGCAATTTATAAGAACTTAAAGAAATGTTAGCTATTACTAGAAAACACCTGCCAACAAGTGATTGGCCCTAAAGAGCAACTTGAAACATTTTTTTCCTATGTTTTTATTTCAATAAGATGACTCACAAAAATTGTTAGAACTTATAACATTGTGTGGACTTGGATAATTATTACCCCAAATAATCAAGTTTACAGCTATACTGTTATATGAGCAAAAAGCATGAGAAATATATGCATCTAGTGCCTGGGTCAGCAAACTTTTGAGACAGAAGAGCCAATTCTGTCCTCACAATAATTTAAAAATTATTTGTGAGCCATAAATATATTTTTACAAGCAAATGAAATCATCATTATCTGAATAATATCCTTTAAAAATGTTCAATTTTACGTAAGAGCCACATGTACCTACTGAAAGAGGTGCTTATGGCTTGTGAGCCGCAGTTTGCCGACCGCTGATCTAGTCACTAGTAATACAAAATGCCAAATAAATGAAATGATAGATGTTATTAATTAACAGGAATTCAATACATAAGTCAAGTATAAATATGTGTAAAGCAGAGTTAGGCACTGTATGAGGTACATTTTCAAGAAGCAGTATTAAAAACAAGAGGGGCCAGGAAAACACCAAAATAACCATAATATATGGAATACTATAGGAAACATAGGATCCCTGGTGGAGTAGTGGGTTATACTTTGGGTTACTAATGACAGGGTCAGTGTTTCAAACCCACCAGCCAGCTCTCAGGAGAAAGATGAGGCTTTTTGCTCCTACAACTTTGGAAATCCATAGGGGGTTATTCTACTCTGCCCTGTAGGATCACTATGAGTTGGGAATAACTCAATGCAGCTAGTTTGGTTCCCCCCTCCCCTAATTTCATAGGAAACATAAAATATATAAAAAGGTAGTAAGGACATTGCATATCTGTGTCAAATGCAGCATTATCCACAGCAGCAAAAGAAAAAGGTGGGTTACGTGGGGAGGTTGGGACAGTCTAACTGCCCTTCAAAGTTTAGATGAATAAGCGAAGGCACCCGTACAGAACAACAGCCCATGAAGCGTATCACATGGATGGACATAATGCCACATGAAATAAGTCACTCACATAAGGACACAGTGGTATGATCCTATTTTTATAATAGACTGAAAGAAAAAAACCCCACAACATTCTCTTTAACACTTACTTGATTCCAGAATGCTCTCTAGTTTTTCAGGTGAAACGAACTTCTCCCATGTATGGGTACCTTTTGGTACAAGGCCTGCAATTTGCTCTGCAAAAACTATTCCCAAAGCATAGGACAGTTGTGTTTTGTTGATTGTAGTAATGAATAAAGAGCCACCAGGCTAAAAAATAGTACAGAAAAGTGAACATTTTCAAGGTCAGGAGCAGCAGTTAGGTAAAGGCTTGGTTTCCTCCTTTCCCCCCTTCTTTACAAATGACCTTCCTTCGTGAACTAAGATACTGAAGCATAATCAAAACACAATTTAACAAAACAGATTTTTTTGTTTTTTTTT
>NW_022107431.1:77033010-77037644 GCF_000313985.2 Echinops telfairi
AAAAATGGACTTTGGGGCCAGGGCTTAGCGCCCCATCAGACCAGACTCAACCGGAAAACACTCCTAAAGGCCAACAAATAGTCCTTGAACTAACTACAAAACAGTTTTTGTTTATCTTGGAGAATTCATTACTATAAGCAACCCTCTACAGATGTATTCACTGTTAAAAATTCTCATTTCTCCTAAAATCATATATTACGGTGGTTTTCACTAATATTGCACATGGCCTTTGGTCAAATACTTCAAAGTAAAAATACAGACAATGGGTGGGGCTGCTGTTCCTGGTGGCCCTGGCACATTTGCGTTACCCCTGTGTCACCACTGCTTTCTCAGGGTGCACAGAGCTTGGGCATGTGACTCTGCCTCACTGGATATGATTGAACTACTGAATTGTACGATATGTGGATAAAGCGCCAATAAAACGGTTTTTAGGGAATCGGGGAGGGGGAGGGAAAAATGAGGAGCTGATACCAAGGGCTTAAGTGGAGAGTAAATATTTTGAGAATGATGAGGCAACGAATGTACAAATGTGCTTGACACAATTGATGTATGTATGGATTGTATGAGCTGTATTGTAAGAGTTGTATGAGCCTCCAATAAAACAAAGGTTTTAAAAATAATAGCTTTAAAGGCCACCCTGCTAGCATGTCTCAAATGTATGAAAGCATCTCCATTGTGATGATCTGACACACAAGAACTCTGACATACAACACAAAATGAACAACTAAGGAGTAGCATTTGAAAAATAGGACGTAAAGCTAATAAATTCTGTTTAAGAGGAAACACCAAACAACAATCACAGATTGGAGACACTAAGGAGTCCTAGTGACCCTGTGGGTTAGGTTGCTAACCATAAGGTTGGCAGTTCAAATCCCACCAGCGGCTTTGAAGGAGACTACCCAATTTCTGTAAGAATTATGATCTGAGAAACCCTATGCAGGGTTACTGTGAGTTAGAACTAACTCCACAGCGTGAGTAAGAAGACAGTGCAACTAAATACAAAGTGGAACCCTGGGTTGGATGAAAGGCTTTAATGAAAACAAACAAACACAAACAATGAAATTTAGCAAGGTCTGTATTTTAATCAAGAGTACCTAGCTGGCATCTATTTCTTAGCTTTGAGAAATTTATCATGGCTTAATATACAAGTCTGGGACTAGAGTGAGGCAAGTGACTTAAGGTACAAGATTTAAGGAGGCACGCTACTCTCTTACAGGGTGTGCAAGTGCAGTGCCAGCACTCCAGAGTGCCACCTTAATTAAATTCTATACCTTAGGTATCTAGCTTGCCTCATCCTAGTGCTACTATTTTCTTGTGATAACGTTAACATAAAGTACCTGGGTAAAGGATTGTTGGGAAAACTCTGCACCATCTTTATAACTCTTCTGTAAATCTAAAATTATTTTCAAAATACAGAAATTTGGAACTACACACAAAGGACTAAATCTGGAAACTGTATAAGTATAGTAGTGTATTGGGAAGAACTAGACTTAAAATCAAGTTTTAGCCCAAGTCCCACTTACTGGCCCAGGGAACTTGACATCCCTCGCATCCCAGCAAAGGCGTGATGACAATGCCTGCCTGGCCTTCCTCACCTGGGTGTAGGTGAAATTCAGTGAGATCAAGCATGTGAAGTATTCTTTCTTTTCATTATATTTTTCCTCGGATATCCTTCACATATCATACACTTTAATTGTTCAATTGACATACTGTTTTATAAGCTGATAACTATTATAGTTAGGTCACACATGAAGTCACTTAACAAATGCTTTTTGTTAAGTACATTCAGGCTAACAATTTTTTTATTGATAATTTTAAGTATTAGTCCAAACCAATTTCTTAGTAATTTTCAATCAATGCCTACTAGCTATTTAATCCAAACTATACCAATGGAGACACACTACTATAAAGGCATAGCTTTCCAGTTTTTCAGCAACACTATTTTCCATTATCCCTGGGAATCAGGATGCCAAAAGGGTTCTAAAAGCCCTGGTATTGAGGGCCAAGCTGTAATACCCAGTGTCGAGGCAGGACGCTCAGCAGGGATGTTGGCTTCACAGCTCCTCCTCCCCTGCCCTAGGCCTGCTGGGCTACTAAGGTATCATGGGAAGTGTATTGCTATGGATGTATGCACACACACACCAAAGAGAGCAAACTCTTACCTTTAACACTCGACAGCAGCACCGTATAAATGTTTCTAGATCAGTCACATGTTCTACAACCTCAGAAGCTACGATGGCATCAAATGTTTCTATGTTTTCTTCCACGATCGCTTCTAGAGAGCATGCTTTGTACTCTATTCTCTTAGTCAGGATGGGGTCAAAGGATTTATGATGCTGAGCTGTTTGAATGTTCTCATCCACAGGATCGATTCCAGTAACTGAAGCTCCGAGCCGCCCTAGAGGCTAATGATAAAAAAACCCAAAATGTTTCCTTTAGGGAGAAAATAGAACCCAAAGTAACCAATGAAAACGTTAACAACAACAACAACAAAACTTTGACATATATGAAACAAGGTGCGGAAGTGGTTACTAGTGATGGCCTATGGGTACATGGGAGTTCATCATATCATTGTCTAGTTTGTACATGCTTTACATTTTCCATCCTAAAAGTCTTTAAAGTAAAAACAACAATCAAAACAAAAACCTTACCAAGAATCACTTGAAAACAATTAAAAAATTATTTGTCTATATTTTCTCTAGGTCCATTCACAGGTACATAGAACAGTACTGGGAGTAAGACAGGCTTTCTACTCCGGTAGAGCATCACCGTCTTAGGAGCCCATAGCAGCAGCTCTATGCTGACCGACAGGGTCCCTGCAAGTCAAAACCGACTCCATGGCAGGGAGTGGACACAGTGTCAATACCCTTAGAGCGTAATAGATGAAATGCAAACTGCCAGTGAGAATAGTACACAATTTCTGAGATCTTTAAATTTTCTGAAGAATGGTTTATTTCTCAATTGTATTTTCCTGTGTTTGATCAGAAATTATTCTTCATAGCTCTTTCTTTCACCTTTTATATTTAATCACTACTCATGACATGCCCAACTTCTACACACAGCCTTAATTCTGATCAAAATTTGTCCAATGTTTACAGTAAGTAAAAGGAGTTACTCAATAAGCTCAATTGTTATTTGTAATGTTAAAGCCATAAAATCTACAATAATATATTGAGCAGGTTGCAAGATTAGCATATTATAATCTTACTCATTTACAGTTTGACATACTATGTATTCTTTTTAAAATAATGCTTTATTGTGTTTTTAGGTGAAAGTGTAAACAGAACATTAGGTTCTCTTTCGCAGCTTTTGCAAAGACTGCTGGATAACCTTGGTGACCACTTTTACAAGATGTCGGCATTCTCATTCTTTCCCTAGGTCTCGCTTCCTGAGAGATTGCTGGACAGTGAGCCTTCAGGTGGGAAGACACTCAAAATATGACTGGGGAGGAGTGGACTCTTCAAAACACAGCTGGGCCATAAAAAATGCGGATGGAGGGTTTCAGGACCCTATTTTGTCGATGGGGCACTACTGAAAATGAGAAGACACAGCTGCAAATATCCACTAATATCTGAAACATGGAATGTATGAAGGATGAAACTAGGAAAACTGGAAGTCATCGAAAATGAACTGGGACTAATAAGGATCCATACCCTGGGCATTAGTGAGCTCTCATATACTGGCATAGGCCACTTTGAGCTAGACAACCAACTGGCTTACTCTATGTGGAATGACAAAGAGGGGAACTGCACTGTATTCATAATCAAGGACCATACTATCAGTGATAATACTCTTACACCTATAAAGAAGATTAATTAATACAACTAATATTCAAATTTACAAAGATGAAGAAATTTTTTAATTCTACCACTTTCTCAGTCTAAAAGTACCCAAACATGCAATTAAGTATATTGATAATTACTGGTAGTTGGAATGAGAAAGTTGGAGACAAAGGAAGCTCCAAACCAAAAACGATTGGCCGCTGAATCCATTCTGACTCCCAGAGAGCCTATTTATGGTTTCCAAGACTTTACATCTCTACAAGCGCAGACAACCTCCACTTTCTCCTGCGGAAGAGCTGGTTGCTGTAAACCACAAACCTTGCAGTTGGAAGCCAATTCTTACCCACTCCCGCCATATGGTACTGGTGACAGAAATGACACGAAAGACCATATAACAGCATTTTGCAAGGAAAGTGACTTTGTTGTTGCAAGATACCATTTTCAATAACATAAACAGTGACTATACACACAGACCTTGCCAGATAGAATGCCCAGGAATCAAACCAACTACATCTGTGGAGAGAGAAGACGAAGTTCAATATCACCGAGCAGAACAAGGTCAGTGACTGACTAGGGAACAAATAAATCGATGGCTCAGTTGTAAGGTTAAGTTGAAGCTGAAGGGTGATGGTGGTAAAGAAACACATCCAAGAGAGCCAAAATACAGCCATGAGTGTATCCCACCTGAATTCAGAACCATCTCAAGAATAGATCTTACACATGGAACACTAATGACCACAGACCAAAAGAGTTATGGGATAACATCAAGATCATGCATCAAGAAAGCAAAAGGTCATGAAAAAGATAGGAAAGAAAAGGCCAAAGTGGATGTCAGAAGAGACGCAGAAACTT
>NW_022107431.1:77038708-77045556 GCF_000313985.2 Echinops telfairi
GACATATGGGCTGCAAATAATATCAGACTTATGGACTTGATCTGGACAGAGCTGGGATATTTTTTCAATATACAATGGCTCTTTGATATAAAGTTCTCTCTTACACACTTATGGGTGTCTCTGAATTTGTTTCTCTAGTCAATTCAGGCTAACACATGGAGTAAAAAAGGCTTCAGGATCCAGGAACAGATGAAATACTGCTGATGTAATATTGATGGAAGACTGATACCTGGCCAATTGCCTGGAAGATATCCATATCTGTGCCTATTCCAAAGAAAACTGCCTTAAGAGAATGTGGAAATTCTCATCATTAATATCACATGCAAGTACAATTTCACTTTAGCTAACTCAAACAATGGTCGCAGTGGCACATTGGCCGAGAGCTGCCAAACATTCAAACTGGAGTCAGAAGAGGATGTGGGACATTTTTAATTACTTCACATGCACGTGGAAAGTGGACAATGAGTAAGAAAGAGCAGAGAAGAACGGATGCATATGAATGATGGTGCTGGCAAAGAGTACTCAAAGTGCGATGAACTGTCGGAAGAACAAACACACCTGTCTTAGAGGAGGTATAGCCAGAATTCACCTTGGAAGCAAAGATGGCAAGACTTCATCGCACATATTTTGGACATTGTTATCAGGGAGGCCAGTCCCTAGAGAAGGACATCATGCTTAGTAGAGGGTCAGCAAAAAAAGAGGAAGACTCTTCATGAGACGGATTGACACAGCCACAATTTCGAGGATGGAACAAGAGAGGGCAGTGTTTGCTTCTGTTGTACACAGATTCACTGTAGCTCAATGGCACTTAACAACAAACTCTCCCAAAGTTTTAGATATTAAAAGTATTATTTCTAATGCATATAAAGAATATATATTTTTTAAGCGAATGATATTGTTTGTTAAAAGATAAACGAGGCATAAACCCACTCCCTGCAATTTTGGCGTCTATCCGCCCCCCCCCCCCCCCCCAGTCAGAGATAAGAGAGAGCTGTATCAGTTTCTTACTTCTGTTAACAATCCACCACCACAGCCAATGTCGAGAATCTTCATCCCAGACAAAGGATTTCCTGGCTGGTGCTCAGTAAGTGTCTTCAAAAGATTGTCTCTTTTTAAAGAATTCAAAACATATAGTCAGAGAATTAATTTATCAGTGAAAAGTCTTCAGAGTACATCATTTTTAAGGGAAATTAAACTTCCATTTGAAATGGATTATTGATATTTTTGGATATACACATGATTCATTTTCAGAATTAAATGGCTTATTATTTTTAATTTATAAAACATTTTCAATCATCAAAAGTAAAATTGAAATAATCTAGTAGTTACTATGAGTTATTACCTTAGTAATATAAACTAAATTAGAATACGCTAATTTTATTTGGAAAAGGTCCTGCTGGCACAATGGTATGTGCCCAACTGTGACCTCAAAAGGCAGGAGTTGCAGCCATCTGCAGCTCTAAGTGAGAAAGGGCTGTGACCCAGCCGCTCCTCTGAGGACCACAGCCCGGGAAACCCCAGGGAGCGTAGATGGTTGCTGTGGGTTGGAATCGAGTCCATCGTACACAGCAACAACATTTTTTGTTTAATCTTTTTATTGTGAGTTAGGTGAGGGTTAACATTTCAGATCACCAATTTTGAAATTAACTTAAAATATTTATCAAATCCCCTACTAGCTTGCCCTGGCCCCTACCCTTTGATACCTCTTCTCCCTCTCCTGGTAAATACTATCTTCCTTTCCCTCAGATTATCACCTGTCACCCTTAGTAGCCTGTTGTTTCATCGTCCCTCCTTTAACCTCCTCATCCCTGGAAACCATCAAAGTCTAGCAGCTCCTTTGAACGCAGCAGTTTGATTTGCTGCAGAGATCATGACACCTGAGACATCTACTGACTGCGTCATCAGCACTTGCTGGACCCTTTTCACGTCAGAAGCAAATGGGTGACTCTACAGGCTTTAGAAGAAGTTCTCAGGAAACCTATGCTCTTCAGGATTTTTCTTTATTCTGTTTTCAACTGAATGTCTTAATTTTCAAATTAGTGCTGCTTTCATAGATCACCACACAAAGAGGGCTCCAAATCAAGGAAACGGAATTCTTAGATAATCATAGTAATACACCAGTACACACTTAACACAGGTGTGCATGCATGCACCCACGTGCGTGTGCAAACACATTCATGTAGCCCCAAACCAGTTGCCTATCAGGTTGCCCCAGTCGTGCTGAGCCCATGTTTCAGAACAGGACTGTGCTCCAGTGTTCAATGCCTGTGCGCTGGAGAAGGACCTCACCAGGTCTTCCTTCTAAGGCACCTGTGGATGGATTCAAACCACCAACTTTTCAGTTAGAAAGCCCAGCACTTAACCACTTGGGCCACTCAGGGTTCCTCACACTCACATAAGTAGATAGCACATATCTAATAGGATTATGAACTAAATCTTTAGGTTGAACTATATGTTTTTAAATTATAAAACTCAAAATCAAACCCCCTGCTGTGAAATCGATTCTAACTCACTGTGACCCTATTTGTGCAGAGAAGAGCCGCTCCCTGGCGTTTCTGCCTCTGCAAACTGTACATGAGGAGAGAGCCTCATCTTTCTCCCATGGTCCAGTTGAGGAGTTTTAACTGCTGACCCAATACTTAACCCACTGCACCACCAGGGCCTGCCTCCCTTCAGTTATATTAATATTAGTACTATATATAATAATGACATCTTTTATTACTACTAAAATTAATTGAATTTGCACAATAACCTGGATCATGTTTAAGCAGGTTATCCTAGAGTGCTAGTAAGGGCCCATTTCAATTGAAGTCTAATCCATTCTTCACACAGTGGATAAAATGATTAGTTTATAGCATTATTTAGATTAGATTATATCACTTACCTCCAACAGCTTCCAATTATGCTCAATTTAAATAGCAACTGCTAGCCATAGTTGTAATACTCTAGGGGATCTATTTTACTGTGAAGTCGAAATAAAAGTGTTACTGTTGATAGAAGTAGCTCTCAAACTGGACATTTTGTTAAACCACAAATTGCTGGGCTCCCTGTTCGGACTCGGTAGATTTAGGGTGAGGACAGAGGATCTGTATTTCTCATGAGTTTCCAGGTGTTAGTGATGTTGCTGGCCCACTGCCCACACTCTGAGAACCACTGCTCTAGAATACCAGTAACAGAATAGCATTTCTTGTTTTTCCCTCTGTTCATGTTTCAGTAATTCCCTAATTCCATGGAGATAAAACAGGTACCACTTTTCTCTCTTTGCTACACGGATACAGGATATGCCAGCAAAAAACAAGCAGGAAGTTCCTCTACAGCAGAGTGAGCCTGCTGGTCTAGTGTCTAGTACAGGGGGTTGCCCATTTTATCAGTTCAAAAATGTCTGATGAATAAATAAATGTACAAAAGTACAAATGGATACTTTAAAAAATTCAAGCCCCAGTGAACTGGTCGCTCTCTCCCACAGCAAACTCTGCATTCCTCTTTTGTTCATCCTAGCTTTGACAGAGTCCAGCTTTCTGCACAAGATAAATTCTTCATATGTACTTGTTGGACTGAATTATCTCAGCAGTAATTCCCTGAACTAGGACTACCAATGGTCAAAGATAACCACCACAGATCTTTTGCTACAAAATAACTTTGATGCAATAAGAACCTAGCTTCTTTTCATAAGGGTTTAATTCTAATTAACCTGATAATGTAAAACCAGCCCCAAGTTAATCTATGAAAGTAGCCTAGAATTTAGGAGACATCACTGAAAATTAATGGTTTGAAACAATGGACATAGAAAAGAATTACCCTAATTTCCAAAGCAACGTTAAAATGCAGCATTTTGAATGGAAAACCAAAAATCCTTTCAAGTTTTATTTAAAAGAAGTAGAGTTGGCAAAAAAAAAAAAGAAAGAAAGAGAAAAAAAAGAAGTAAAGTATCTAGAACAGTACCTAATAAACGGCACTCTTAGGTCATTCATAGAGTGAAGAGGTGCATATGCTCCTTGCTCATCCCACCACTTGTGAGCCAGTGCCCGGAAGGTTCTCACTTCACTGCTATCTACCGTGGTTTGCGATGTACTGTAGAGTCTTGTCCCAGGGTCCCTAGGGGGTCAAAAATGATGAGCCAAGCAAATAATACTGTTCTTAAAAATGTAACATTGGATATTCCATGTGGCACTCACAAAACCTCCTGTCAACTTGCAATGGGGTGGAGTCTATCTTGCTAATCAGGTTGCAGCTTGATCAACTCATTTGGAGGCACTAAGGGGATAAATAGCTCACTGGAGGGCAGATTGCCTCCACTCTCTCTGCTTTGTCTTCCTGCTGACAAGCCACATGGCACTCCACTGATGTAGCCAGAGCTCTAGAACTGGAGAAGCCACGTGGAGACTCACTCCAGTGCTGAGATGCTTCCACCACCACTGGATCCACAAGACTTTCCACCCACTGCCCTGTGATCTTTCTGCATTCAGCATCAGTGCATGGCTTGTGAGCCTAAAGAGGAATTTATAGACTAGTATTGACATATGGGGTAATATTGAACTTATGGACTTGATCTGTACAGGGCTGGCATGTTTTCTTAATGTACAATTGCTCTCTGATATAAAGTTCTCTCTAACACACGAGTGTCTCTGAATTTGTTTTTTCTAATCAACCCATACTAACACATTACATGTAGAAAGATGTTGTTACTTATCATGTATTAGATGCTATACATGTATGGGTCAGTTGTGATGTTTTAAAATCAAGTCTCTTGTAATAACACTGCTTGTAATTATGCAAATTCATAGATGAAACAAAATTTGCTTATGTTCACAGCAAGCTACAACTTAATCAGAACTTGATAAAGTTTATCCTTATAGGTCACATCTAATAAAGGTAGTGTTAGTAAGAGTAACAGTGTTTAAAAATACCAGTTGTGGTTGAGCTGACTTCGATGCATGGCAACCCCATGTGCACCTAACACTCTCTGCATTACATGTGTCCTCTCTTCAGGACAGTGTGAGTTATGAATACACTTTTTCAAGTTATGTGAGCTTACATTTTTTAAAAAAATCATCCCTGAATGTATTATGTACTGGATATACATGCAATTTTTCTACCAATTTATATGGGCTGGAAGTTTTTCAAATTTAAAACTTACTGAAAACGAAATTAGTCAAAAATATTTAAATAAACAAAAGCAACCTTAATCAAAGGACATGAGCTATTTAGATACTGAGAAAGTGTATTAAACACATTCATTACTAAAATACTGTTGTGTGGGGAGGGAGGGTAAAAAGAGGAGCTGATACCAAGGGCTCAAAGAGAATATAAATATTTTTTTAAAATGATGGCAATATACGTACAAATATGCTTGATACAATTTATGTATGAATTATTATAAGACCTGTAAGAGCCCCCAATAAAATTATCTTAAAATAAAAAAATATATATTGTTGTATATAATACTATAAATACTAACCACAATAATAAGCACACTCACCTGCAACTTTCCATTTTATTCAAATAGGCAAAGTTCATCCTATATGATTTGAACTCCTCGGGTTTAAATTCATTGGAAATCCATGGTTTACTTTGTAGAGTCCGACTGTGATGATTCTTTGAATAGACTGAAAAAATTATATTTACATGTGATTATACACATATGAATCCATGATATGAATGTAATCAAAAAAACTATTTTATATGACAATCCTATGCTAGACAAAATAAACCAGAACAAAGAAAATGACAAGGAACAAAAAAGGACATTGCATCACGATGCAATGGGCAATCGACCAAGAAGAAAAAGCGATCTTAAATGTGCATGCACCAAACAGTAGCATATCAAATACATGAGGTAACAAATTGACAAAACTTGAAGGAGAAATAGATCCACAATTATAGTTGAGGACTTTAATTCATCAGTCATTGGCATAATCACTAGATAAAATCACTTCTGCAAAAAGATACCGAAGAACTGAACACTATTGTCATGGATTGAATTGTACTCCCCCAAATATGAGTCAGCTTGGCTGGGCCATGGCCTCACAGATCCCACGGGAACTGATACGATGACATATGTAGGCCCTGAAGGAATGCTGAACTTACGAAGATACTGAAAGAGTAGGGCTTCTCCTAGAGCTGGCCCCTGGGTTTGGACTTCCCGCCTCCTACACTGTGAAAGAATAACGTTCTGCTTGCTAAAGTCACCCACTTGCTTTATTTCTGTGATGTCAGCACCAGATAACTAAGAAAATAAGCCACCAATGAAATGGAATTGAAATTTATGAAACACTTCTCTCAAGCAACAGAACATACATACTTTCAAGTGTTCATGGGCATTCACAAAGATAAATCATTTCCTAGGACATAAAACAAATCTTCAAACTAAAAGAAATAAATAATATAAAGTATGTTCTTTGACTATAATGCAACCAAAGTAGAACTGAATAATAGAAAAATTGCATGAAAAGCTTCAAATACTTGGGGGGGAAAAACAACACACTACCAAACAATGTATGACTCAAAGAGAAAATCCCACACACTAAAAATATATTGAACTAAATTTTTAAGCCCCCTCATATAAGAATCTGTAAGTTGCAACTAAAGTAGAACTTAGGGAGAAACTTATAATAATAGATATTTATATCAGATACTATGGTTATAAACCTTACTATTATTCAATTTAACAGTTTAAGATAAAAATGAAAACAGAAAAACAATAGAAAAAAATTAATCAAACCAAAAGTTTGATTCTTTGAAAAGTCACAAAAGGAATAAATCTCTAACAGGAATAACAAAGGATAAAGAGAGATGACCTAAATTACTGATACCATGAATTGAAGAGGCTAGCACTACATATCCAACAG
>NW_022107431.1:77046836-77048725 GCF_000313985.2 Echinops telfairi
GTGTGTGTGTAACTACATATCCAACCTTGTGATGGGTTCCCCCTTTCTCCCTCTTCTCCCTCCCCCACCATCCCCCTACCTTCATGATATTGCTACTCCCACTACTGTTCCTGAGGGATTTAATCACAAACTTTTTAAAAGCCCATCATTTGTGTCTACCCTCTAGTTAGTAATTTACTTTCTGTTACCCTCCCACTCTGGTAGGCATCACAGAAAGTATTTTTCAGTGTGAAAACTGACAATAGTGGTCTAATACAGTATTTGTCCATTTGTGATCGACTTATTTCATTCAATATAATGTCCTCCAGATTCATCCATGTTATAAGGTGTTTCACAGAGTCATTGTTATATATCAAGGTAGTAAGATTATTGGATCATATGGCATTTCTATTTCAAATTTAAAAATTAGTTTTATTGGCATATACTTCAGATATCATACAATTAAATTGTTTAATCATATTAAGAAGCATTGTGCAATCACCACCACAATCAATTTCAGAACATTTTCTTCTCATACTCATTGTAGTTAGCTCCCCATTTCCCCCCTGCTCCCCTGCCATGGCCCTGGGGTAATTATTCATCCATTTACCATCTCTATAGATTTACCTATCCTGGGTTTCATATACTGCAAATCATACAGAACATAAGCAGGAGGCAAACAAATAAAAAACAATGACTAAACTAAACCTAAAAAACCTCAATGGAAGAGAAAGCAGAAAATGTTAAAAACTGAAACAACTTTAAAATGGGTAAAAAAGAAGATCAAATGATAAGGTAATACATTTAAGCCTATCTACATCTGACATAAGTGACTTTACAATGTCGTCAGATGGCAAGGTTATTCCCATCCCTCCACTATCAGAACACAAATTGTGAACCTTTGGTTTGCAGGCTATGGATGACAATGGAAACTCAAAATCCAGTTGCAGGATCCACTCACTAATTAAGCCTCCAGTAGTTCTGATACCATTCATTCCTTCCTTCGGATTTGGATTTTATTATTTACAACACTTGAATCACACAGGCTGGTGTGCTTCTTCCATGCGGATTTAGTTGATGTTGCATTTAGATGGCTGCTTGTTTGCAGATGAGTCTTTAAGACCCCAGATGTTATTCTTTCTGGTAGCTGGACACTGCCTGGTTTTGTCACCACACTCTGCTATAGCTATCACCTGTATCTTCAGTGATCTCTTCATGAGAGCAAGCATTGAGCAGCCAGGTCATAAGAATTAATTGTTCTTAGATTGGGACTAGAATTAAGGCAAACTCCAAATCCATTCATATAGCTTTAGTTTATATATGTCTCTGGTTCACTTTAAGAGACATAATTATTATTTTATGATTAAAAGAAAGAAAGATAAAGAAAACCAAACTCACTGTCATTGAACTGATGCTGACTCATAGTGGCATCGTAGGACAGGAGAGAACTGCCCCGGGGAGTTTCCGAGACTATAGCTGTTTGCAGGACTAGAAAGTGCCATCTTTCTCCTACAGAGAAACCACTGGTGATTTCAAATTGCCAACCTTTAAGTCATAGGCCAATGCTTCATCACTATGCTACCAAGGCTCATTTTATGATACAGAACATTATAAAGCATCCCCCTAGAGCATAAGGTACTTCTATGATGGTGTCATTAATTTAACCAATGGTATAGAATTTAAAGCATTTTTGAGAAAAGGAGATTATATAAGTATAGGCTGGCTTCAGAATGCAATACATGAATTGTTGACTTTTACAGATTAAATTCTGAAGTGACTAGACACTATTTACACAAACAATGGAGGTTGGTGATAGGGCAAAACTTTCAACAACACTCCTCACAAAAGCAGAACCATGCCTACAAGACTCATACATGTCATAAGAAAGGAGATATTTGCTGAAGGCAAAG
>NW_022107431.1:77053553-77054731 GCF_000313985.2 Echinops telfairi
TGTCAGTATTGGGTTGCTGTAATTTACCATTTACTTTAATCACAGGGCATGGTAGCACTAAGAGTCGGCCTATGGGATCTCCTGGATTCCAGATATATTCTTCTTTACCTCCATTATGTAACACCAGTCCAATTTCTCCTTGGTAATCAAGATCAATCACACCACTTAGTACCGTGACACCCTTCCTGACCTGTTGATCCAAAGGCATGAGAAGCCCAAAGTGGCCAGGGGGGCATTCTCAGCTGCCAGTTCAGAGGAATCCGTGCTGTGTTTCCAGGTGGGAGAGTTCCTTCCTTCGGGACCAGGACCTCCAGGCCTGAGGAACACAAGGTTGCTGGGACAGGAAGCAAATGCTGCAAGTAGATCACTAGGAGTAATAGTGAGGTGCCACTCCAGCTTCCACTCCTTGGCTCCTGGACCCATGAATTCTGGCTATTGGAGACACAGCACCATATATTGGCCGCTGGTTTAGAGCATATACAGCTTCCTGGAGAACACTGCCCCAGCCCCGCAAGTTGCCGCCACCTAGTTGGCGCCGTAATTGTGCCTTTGGGAGCCCATTCCATCGTTCTATTAAGCCAGCAGCTTCAGGATGATGAGGAACATAATAGGACCAGTGGATTCCATGGGAATGGGCCCATCGACGCACTGCATTTGCTGTGAAGTGAGTTCCTTGATCTGAAGCAATGCTATGTGGGATGCTATGCTGGTGAATGAGGCATTCTGTAAGTCCATGAATAGTAGTTTTAGTAGAAGCATCACGTGCAGGGAAGGCAAATCCATATCCAGAGTAAGTGTTTATTCCAGTAAGAACAAAACGCTGTCCCCTCCATGACGGAAGTGGTCCTATGTAATCAACCTGCCACCAAGTTGTTGGTTCATCTCCCCGAGGAATGGTCCCATATCTTGGACTTAATGTTGGTTTCTGCTGCTGGCAAATGGGGCACTCAGCAGTGGTAGTGGCCAAGTCAGCCTTGGTGAGTGGAAGTCCATGTTGCTGCGCCCATGCATAAACTCCATTCATGCCACCATGTCCACTTTGTTCATGTGCCCATTGGGCGATAACAGGAGTGGCAGAGGAAAGAGGAGGACCAGTCTCCACAGTGCGTGTCATCTTATCCACTTGATTATTAAAGTCCTCCTCGTCACAGGTAATCCTTTGGTGAGCGTTCACGTGA
>NW_022107431.1:77055918-77090963 GCF_000313985.2 Echinops telfairi
AGGGCTCATGAGGGAGGGGGGAGCAGGGAGGGAGGGAAAAATGAGAACCTAATGCTGGGGGCTTAAGTGGAGAGGAACTGTTTTGAGAATGACGAGGGCAGCGAATGTCCAAATGTGCTTTACACAACTGATGTATGTATGGATTGTGATGAGTTATATGAGCCCCTAATAAAACGATTTAAAAAAAACATTCAATTTTTCTTCTTTCTTTCTAATGGCTACATGGTAAACTGTAATTTAAAGAGTTCTCCCATGACAAACATGGATATTATTTCTAATTTCTTGTTATTACTAAAAACCTGCCATTGAATTACACAGGTAACTTCATAGGTGCTTGGTGTGCTTGTTGGTAAAACCCTGAGAACTGTTGTGTACATTTGTAAGTTCTTAATCGCCACTCATAGATGTTTTCTGAAGCCCCTCAGGCAATGACTGAGAATATCTAGTGCTATTTCCCCACAGTATTACAACATATGAGTAACCACACATTTTAGTCTTGGCTAATCAAGTAAATGACAAGGGGATCTCAGTGCAAATTTGATTTTATCTTGGATGAGGTTAGGTATCCTTTAAGCTTAATGAACCTTTGTATTTCATGTCTTATCTTTTCATAATCTCTGCACATTTTTCTCCTGTGTGCTTTACGTTTTTTGTTTGGTCTTTTAATGAGCCCTTCACAGTCTGGTTCAAAACCATTTCAGTGGTCTCAAAAATGTATTGATATGTTTGTTCTCCTGGGTTTTCGCTCATGTGATTCTCTCTTTCACCAACTTTACCTATACCTTTTAAAAACCTACTTTAAATATTATTACATAATCAACTCAGAGATAAAGATGATGCCAGGAGAGGCTTCAAAAAGTTTGTGAAAAAATAGAATTAAGGGATAAAGGTACTTTTGCCACGAAATTTTTGAAGCTCCTTAGTATATCCAGACACTAACACACCAAAATTTTAATGACGATTTTCTGTAGTGTGCTGGGTGACTATCACTTTATCACCTTTATACTCTTTTCCTGGTCTTTTCCCAGTAAACAACTGCTTTTATACTCAGAAATTGTAAATTAATCTAATACTTGTAAAAATGATTAATAAAAAAAACTAACCTAATACTATTTCCAGATTTAAGGGGAGAGAGTGAATATAGGCGGAGTGTATATTTTTCTTTTAAAATACTGAGTTATCATTCATTTAAAAAATATTATTCGTAGCCCTGGCGGTGTAACATTGGGCTGTGATCCGCCTGGACGGCAGTTCGAAACCACTTGCAGCTGCACAGAAGGACTGAAAGTTCCAGTCTCAGACACCCAAATGAATGGGAGCTCGGTACTTCCTGGGGGTCCCTGGCGGCGCCGTGGGCTTGGAAAAGCAAGTGAGGATCAAAACCCACAGCCCTGGCGGGGGTGAAAGTTGACGCCCGCTACTCAAAGACTGACGGCCTACTTGGGGCCGCGGTGAGTGGAGATCGACTGAAGGGCAGTAGGTACACAGTTCCTGATACAGAAACAACAACAAACCAATCCACAGGCGTCACGTCGATTCTGACCGCCCTACAGGAAGATGTGAACGTGCCCCACTGAGTTTCCCAAGCTGTGACTCTTCAGGGACGGCGCATGGTCCAACCCCCGGTCCCAGTCACCCACCGTTCGGTGAGCAGCCCGGGCTCGGCGTAGCCGTGCCTTACATGCCTTCGGAAACAAGGTCACCCCGGAACGGCAGCTGAGGGGCCTCGCAGCCTGCACACACAGGGGCGCGAGCTCGAGAAGCTGGCAGGCATTCGAAAGCGGCGGCCCCTGGGCAGCAAGGCCAACCCCACTAGGGTCCAGGTGGCCCGGTGCAGGGCGGGACCCGCGGACAGTGACCAGGGGGGCCGCGGCCGCGAGCCCGCCCCCCTCGGTGAGCAGGGGGATGTTCCGCTCGGGGGCGCCGGCCGCACAGCCCACGGTGCTCGCGGCCCCTGGCGGCCCGGCCGGCGCTCGGAGGGGCCTCTCACTCACCTGCCGAGGCGGGGCGGGCACGGCCGGCCGCGGGGCGCCGAGCCCCGAGCAGGGGCGCGCGGGACCAGCTCAGGCCGCCGCGAGCCCACATGGCGGCCGATGGGGCGCCGCTTCCGGTCGCAGTCGAGCCGCGAGCTTCCGGGGCCCGCCCGGCGCCGGGAGCTTTCCGGTCGGGTCGTGGCTACTCTTCGCATCCGCTAGCGGGCCCGTCGGGGCGTCGACTGCTCAGACGGGGCCCTGATTGTCCCCTCAATCTGCGGCCACCCCCGGAGGCCCGGTGCGCACAGGGCCTGTGCTCTACTCCCGGTAGAGTTCGTCTCAGAGGCTCGCTCTCCCGATGGCAGTGACTGTGACCGCCATAAACCTGTCATCATGAGCTAGCTTTTAATCCCGTGTCACTCAATGATCCCTACCCAGGATCGATGCCTACTCAGCGACCCCAGCAGGCAGCGTCGAGCTGCCCCGGGAGGGGGGCGGTGCTCCAGCGTAGTTGACTTTCCCCGCTGTGCACCCGCTGCTTTGACAGCCCCCCGCCACCACGAGGCTCTGCAGAGGTGACCCAGGGCTGCTGACAGTCTCTCAGCCACACGGCAGTTGCTTCTATTAAAATGGATAGTCTTGGGAACCTTGTGGACGGTGCTGCTGTGCTACAGGGTTGGAAGAGCCTCCATGGCCGCGGGTTTGCACTTCTGGAGAAGACAAGGCTTCACTCTTAGCATCACAAAGGTATGGAAGCGGTTCTTCTCCAAGTGTCCGTTTGCCTTTCAAGGGACTGTTATCAGGACCACCGGTCTGACTTTGAAATTATTCCACACAATTGTTAAGGTAGGAGGCCCAGCGTCAAACCTCCATGCACAAGGTCAGCGGTTTGAAATCATCAGCCACACTCAAAAAAAGCTTTCTACTCCCACGCCTGTAAGCAGTCCCGGAAACTCACCGGGGCAGTTCTACCCTGTCATATATGGTCAGTGTGTTCGGATGGACTCGATGACAGGGAGTTTAGTTTTGATCTCTGTTGCGGTAGCTCACGGGGGGAGGGGGCTCTACTGTAGGGTCCCTTTAAGTCGGCATTGCCTCAGGGACAGTTTTTGAGACCTGCTAAGGTTTCTTGGAAGTTGTTTAATGCACTGCTCAGCCCCAGTAGTGCTATGGTAAAGCGCTCAGCTGCTAACCGAATGTCGGTGGTTTCAACGCACGAGCTGCTCGGAGAGAAAGATGTGGCAGAGTCGACTTGTATTTACTGCTCTGTAAACACCGTGGGCAGTTCTACCCTGTCCTTTAGGAACACTGAGTTAGTGACAGCACACAATAGTTGGCCTATTATGGTTCCTTAGCTAAAGTTCTGACCTCCAAAGTGCTGTAAACTTTTTCAATAGCAGACAATGGCCCAAAGAATGAATAAGGTTAATCATAAAGATGGCGAAACGCCAGGTAACATTTCACTGTGACTTAAGGTGGTTGCAGGTCAGAGCTTACTCCACAGCAACCAACAGGACCCTCAGGGTTCCCCTCTCCTCGGTTACCTGCCATATCTCAATCGAGGGCAGACAGCTCAGCACAATTTAGCATGGTATTATTTTTTGGAGTGGCAGATCTAAGGAAAATCAAAATGCAAGTGAGTCTATGAATCATTTGCACGTGCCATTCACTCACTTTCTCCCATCTCACTGGACTTCAAAGCCCTGTCACTATACTTTCAACTCAATAAAAACAAAAGTAAAATGATTTGCCATAACACTTTCAAGACCAAATTACTGTTGCTTTGAAATTTTTGCTGTTTTCAGTAATGGAAGGTATGCAAAATGTGTGTATTTAATCAAGGTAAAATTTTTGAGTTAATATGGATTTTGGTAAAAAACATGGGACACGTCTCCAGTAAACTCTGGTGGTAGGATTGGTTGAGTGAGACCCATTTCTTCAGACTCCAGGCAGTTATCCTTGCCAGGTGGGAGTACAAACTACAACTGAGATAGCAACTTCCCAAGAAACCTAAAAGGCAGAAAATGGTGGTGACAGATACCCCTCAGGACACAAAGGGGTTAATAGTGAAAGGCAAAGGCCTCTTGAATCCTCATAAATAAGTTGGCCCATATATGAAAAACTAGCTCACATTTTCCTGTGCAATCATCAGACATAAGGTTTTCTTTCCTACTGGTCCTTAATTATGACTATGTTAAAAATATTAGTGCTATGCAGTTTATGGCTACTGCTGGAGCGATTTCCCTATTGCTATGCTCTTTTCCATAAACATATATACTTCGTAATTACTTTGTTATATAACTCCAAAACCTACATATAAATTTTTGTTTTCATAAATGGTAGGCTACAAACGGTAAGGTCAGTGGTTTAAACTTAAAAGCTGCTATGGCTGTCTGCTCCCACTAAGAATGACTGTCTTTGAAACCCTATGATTTGGAATCCACTAGATGGCAGTAGGACACATCTAAAAAGCTTGATCCCTCTGAAATGCATATACTACAATAACTATTCATCAGTTAGCAAATCTCAATATTTAATAAAAAAGTTTTACATAGACATTTTAAGGATAATTCTATGTTAAGCTATTTCAATCAGACCAAGGATTAACCAATGGGTGATTACTAGAAAGCTCTACAATTGATACCTGATAAATTTCTGTGCCATAAAAGTGAAACATAGGTGTGTGCTATCTCAAGAGCAAGTAAAATGCCAATTTTCTCATTTAGAGTTGTGATATTAAAATCTATTTCTATTTAATAGTGAAGAACTTAACGGTTATAACTGCCCAAGACTTAGATAAGTTTAGTCTTCCCTTATATAGTTGAAAAAATTGTAACTCCAGTGATTTCAAAACATACCAAGTAGCAGAGAGCCAGGTCAAACTAATGAATCAAATGTTGTTTCCATTAAGCTATGATTAGTACATTTTAGAAAGCTGAACAATATCTTAATATAAGAAAAACTCAGTTTAAAATAAAGGCTTCTTTCTATCAGTGGTTATACAGTAGGAACTTGGGGATTCATAAAATCATTGATGCAAAAATCCCCGAATAATTAAAAAATGTACCTACCCATTACATTTTTTCCTATTTGTAGGATCATGTATCACACCATTAGAAAGAGACTTTTAAGACATTTTATAGTGGCAGAAAACATACACTAGTGATTCCACACTAAGCTTTATTTATATTTGGGGGCTTGAAGTAAGTCTTATAATTATTTCTTCCAAATTACATTTTATTCTCCTATGGTGTGGATTGCCCTCATGCCACAAAAACAAGTATTATGAACACACTAGAATAGTTTGAAAGGAGAGCCTCTTAAAAGACAGTTTTTATTAGCCAATCCAGACCAATAATTGCCTCAAAAGCTGTCATCTACTCTTTGGCTGCAAAAACCATTTCATCATCAAATTGTACATAGAATTAACTTATGTGTAAGTTTTATCATTCACATCCTAAAATCATGGAAGCCCTGTTTTATAAATTCTTACCACTCGAGGAAAACATACTACATTACATGACAAGGAAATAAAGTCTAAATTATCCATAAAACTCTGAGAAAATCCTAAATATTTAATTGTATAACTGTTACATTTGCTAATAATCACATACATCATTACTGTGTTGGTTTGGTTGTTTTTCTGGGTTTTTTTTTGAAGTCTCCAGATAGAAACTGATAAAAAGCTTGCAAACACTGGCATAGCAAACAAACTGTCAAATAGCAAATACTTTTTGTTCTAGTTACTCTCTTGCCAAAAATGTGCATATCATAGCCAGATTTTTTTCTGTAGAATTTTATTTTGAAAATAGTTTTTCACTGGAAGATTAATCTAAAAAACATTTGATATGAAATGTTATACAACTTATTACAAATTAATCAGATAATTAATTCTGCAATTAGATATACCATGTTAGCTCTCCTACATAAAAATATTGCACATTTTCCTTCATTTTGTCTCCAGATGTCACTGATACCTATATAGAATTCTACACTATTTTAAAGTTATCCTATGAAATGACAACTTTATAAATATCAGAACTAAATGTACTGTAAAACAGCCTTTTTGGTAAACATGCATTTATTCACAGTTGATTTATTTTTTAGATAAATGCATAATTGCTCAAAATTAGTACAGAACCTATAGAGATGGTATAAGAGCATACTATACAAATCTATTTCTATCTTTACTTTGAGGAAAAACTGATCTTGGCAAAAATATGGCATTATTTTAAAATGGACTATTGCTGGTACAAAGGCATACTTAAAACTTGTGTCGTGCACCTGCTTTTTTTTTTTTAAAGATTTAATTGCATTTGTTTTCAGAAATTTATCTATTGCCACATAAGTAAGTAATCTTAGAAAAACAGACCATGAAAGCAGTCGAGCACTTAAGTTAAAATGCCTCTAAAGCCCCATTTTAATAAGTTATGACTGGCTTAAATTGCTAGAGCACTCACTGATCATAATTTTAAAGTGACAAAATCAGACCGTTTTAATGTTGTGAAATTGACACATCGCTGCGTAATACAGCATTTCTTGAGTTGACGTCATAGTTCACTTTATTAAATATAAATATATACTGACTTGTCTTAGTTCTATAATAAACCCCAAAGTATTTAAAATACGCTTCTAAAACAGGAGTGGGTGACTGCAGAACAGTTCCAGACTTGACTATTACACACTCGTCCTTTACAAATAATTCTACTGGTGCAATGGCTTGATTGGTTTCAGCAATTTCACTTTACAGGAGTGATCCATACTTTATATACCAGAGAACACATTACTTGAAAATCCCTAAAATAGGAAGAAAAATTTAGGAAGCTGTCAAATGCTTCAAGTGGAAAGAAAATATAGCTCTATTTCTGGTCTACTTTCTTTCACACCCTTAAAGATGGAATTTGACAAAAGTCCATTGGTACAATTTACAGACTTGGACAAACTCAAAGCTAAAACCATTTTCTCTGGGGGACGGAACGAAGTACCTTTAAAACGTGTTATACAAAATTCCAGCTGCCCTTTTTATAAAAGTACGTTCCTTAGATTAAAAATCATAAAATTCAGGTGCAAGAAGTTAACAAAAATGAACTAAAGAGCTTTATTGACATCACAGTACATTCAAGAATTTTAAAAACATTACAGCTGAAAGAGAATGGCATGTTTATATTCTTATGCACTATTTTGGGAAAAAAAAAAAAGTAATACAAAGTAACGTAGAGCAGCATTTGGAAAAAGTACACCTATTTACAGACGGGTAAAGAAAAAAAAAAAGATCTGGTTTCACCTACATAGCCACAATGTGCCTCTATAATGAGACAAGCCCTTAAAACTCATGGAATTTTTTAAACAACATCATGGCAGTCTTGCCACATCATTCCTCAGCGTTTACGACGAGGAGGGGTTGTTGATCTGAAAAAAAAAAAAAAAAAGAGGGAAAAGACAAAATTTAAAAATAAAAATACATTTTAAATATAAGAATCCGCAATTTAAAATAATATATAGGATTTCTAAAATTACTTAGGCTACGATCATTTTATTAAGTACCAAACTGAGTTATTAAAGAGAGAGAGAGAAAGGACACTTTCAACTCTGAATAAATTCAGTCAAATTTTTTAAAAATCAGACAAAATACTTTAAAAAGTATACTACCTTGATCGGGACTTAGACTTGTGTTTGCGGCTTGCCTTCTTACCAGACCTTTGAGATCTCTCCATGGATCGCGATCGGCTATGTTTAGGCTTCTTAGCCTTCTTTTCTTTGCTACTTCCTGGAGATTCAGAACTGCTCCTTCCACTAGACTCAGAGCCTGAATGTTTTTTACTCTCCTTGGTAGTACTTTTCTTACTATCCTGTCTAGAATCATGCCTTATGATTTTGACAGATATTGAACCACTCCTAGAGAATGTTCTCTCACTTTCTCGTTTCCTTTTTAATCTATCATCCTGACCACTAAACTTAAACTCTTTTTCTTCCCTTTTTTGTTTTTCTTTTCTTTTATCCTGTTCCCGTTCCCTTTCTTTGTCTTTCTTTTTCCTATCTTTATCTATACTTCGACTCCTCTCTTTTTTCCTCTCTTGTTCTTTAGCCTCACCTTTATGCTTATGACTGCTCCCACTAAGATTTCCACGTTGGTCATCGATTTTACGCCTATCTCGACTCCTACTTCGACTGGAACGAGTGGTTCGCCTGTCCCTTGAGCGACTTCTACTTCTACGCCTCTCTCGGGAAGGACTCCGATTTCTTCGTCTTTCTCTTTCAATACTATTTCTATTAGATCTTCTCCTATCTCTAAGCTTTACCCTAGCCCTATTGCTCTCTATTTTAATTCTGCGAGAGTAACTTCTACTCCTACTACGCCTAGCTTTCATGGTGAGAGACCTACTCCTACTGTGTCTCTTTTTCCTTTTAGGAGAAGAAGACCGAGAAGAAGTCCGACTACTACCGGAGCTCGAGCTGTAGGAAGAAGTGGACACAGTGCTACTGGAACTGCTACTTCGACTACTGCTACTGGAGCTGCCGCTACTAGAACTTCCTGACCGACTCCTTCCTTGCTTCTCTTTCGCTTTATGCTCTTTTTTGGGTTCTAAAGCTGATGTCATTTCACTTGGAATTCTTTTCTTTTCATTAACCACATCACCGTCTGTTTCTCTTCCTTCTAGTAGAAAACTATTTTGCTCTTTATGAATAAATTCGTTCAGCTCTTTTGTAACCCTTTCTGTTTGTAGCTTTTCTTCTGAAACAGACAAAGACAAAAATACTAAGTAAAATGCACAATAAAAAACCGCTTACCACCAAATTTCAAATATGAGCCCATAACAATACAGAAATATTCAATAAAAACAATGTGAGCTACATAATTTAAAAAAATTAGCAACCACATTAAAAAAGTAAACATGGGCAAAACAAATTTTTAATATTGCATTACCATAATGTATCTAAATATTAGCACTTTAACATGTCAGTAAAAAGTATAATAAAGTATTTCTTTTTTTTGTTTTGTTTTTAATAGAAAGTCTTTCAAATCCGGCTTGTTTTACACTGAAGGCACATCTCAATTTGAGCTGGCTGTATTTCATGTACACAAGAGCTGCATGTAGTTTGTAACTAGTCTTAGGCAAGGAACCAACTGAGTATCAAAATGTACAGCTGCATGTAAAACAAGAAGTTCCCCCCCTTCTTTTCTCAATAAAGCAACTTGAAAGTTGATCCTTATTTTACTTGCTAGCTCAATAAACCAAAAATAAGGAAGCAAAAATAATTACCTTGCCAATATGCTCAAGTAAGAATTTTTCAAAACGTAAAAACATTCTATTTCTAGCATTACTATATAAACTTTAGAGAAATACATACATATAAAGTATTTTAAATAAAAACTTCAAAAAAGCAATCTTTCTACCTTTCATAGTACTTAAAAATTCCAGTTACAAATTACCATCTAAAACTTTATTGGCTTAATTGTCTTACAATATATTTCCTCAATTTCAAATCTTTTATGGAAAACTTTTAACAAGAAATGAAATATAATAAATGTACTTGCATACTAATAAAACCCACCGCCATAGTAACCCTGAAGAATAGAGTGCAACTTTGCACATTGTTTTCCAGACTGTCAATCTCTATCAGTGCAGACTGTCATATCTTTGTCCGCAAGAATGACTGGTGCATCCAAACAGCCAACCTTTTAGTTAACTGCACCACAAGGATTCCCACTTCTTGACATATAGCCACAAGAAGTATTAGCTCCTAAAATAGAAATGTCTACCTTTATAAACTGTCATACCTGAACACTAAAATTAACCTTGGCTTTAAGTTTGCTAAAAATTGCACAAAGGACAGGGGAAAAATTTGTTTACAATTACATCAGGTATTATTTATAATTGAGTTTCAATTAATCCTGTTTTTAAGACGGGTAAAAAAGATAAAATTAAATGCAAGCAAAACTAGTCAAAAACTAAATCTAAAATACATACCTTCCATCTGTTTATCATGTAACAGCTGCTGTTCTTTTTCTTTTCTCCAAAATGCTTCCTGTTTTTGCCGGATTCGGTGCCGTAATTCTTCGTCGTCAGTGTCAGATGACTCAGAGCCTCTGTCACTCCTCTCATCTTCTGTGTCTCCTGATCCATAACCACCCAGTCCACCTGCGTGCATAAAGCCCAGTCTATCACGTGGAAAGATGTTAAAGGGCACTAAAAACTTTTAAGGTTTGAGAAGAAAGTGTATTCTCTTTTCATTGCCTTTTCTTGGAAGAATGTGATTATTCGGGGTGGGGAGGAGTACAAATTCCACTGATCACAGAGCTCATAGAACGCTCACACAAATGATTATTTAGCATCTGGTCTTATTCTTTCTGGAATATTTCATATTATCTCTTATCAAAGAATCATGATAATGGTTGTTTTATTGTTCATGCTGACCAACATAACTACTTTTTAAGAGGCAATAAAACAAAGCCTGTTCATCCCAAATACCCGAAATTTTTATGACAGCTCTGGAGATATCTCTAAAATTAATTCTCAGCAAGTATTTTCCCTAAAAAATTTCCAGTAAAATTCTCATTGGGGCAGAAATGGTATGATATGAGACTACTCCCCACCCTGGAGTGATCTAAATAGCAGTAACAAAAATCACACAGATATTTGGTTCTCCCCATTTCTCTTGACTCTTACAAAGAATCTGAAATGAAGGATGTGGAAAAGGCAAATTCAAGCTTTTACAGCCTTGATTGTATATCATACAAATAGCAAATTATGAACGTATCACTATTATACTATGATGATGACATACTCTTTTCTCTAAGATAAAACGTCACTTACTAAAACAGTCTATATAAAAAGTCACTAAGAGCATTAAGTGATTAGGTTTCTCCCTATAGTACGCATATAGTTCCAAAAGGGAGCTTAAGACATTTGCCCAATTATGAACTGCTGAGTTAAACTGTGTGTTTACATACGAGGGAGTACCCCCAAAAAACCGGAATTGAGCGGGCAGAGTGGAGGTTTACGAGTACTCATTCTTCCCGCTGGCGAGCAACTCGCTCTGCGTTAGTGCACCCACTGGCATCTCTCTGGTCACCATCAATTTTTTCATAAAAGCAGTTTTGCTCGAACCTTGATGACCGATTTAAGAGAACAGTGTGCAACTGTGAAATTCTGTTTCCTGCTTAGGAAAAATGCTGCAGAAACTGTTGTGATGTTGAACACAGCTTACAAGGACAGCGCTATGGCAAAAAACCAGTGTACGAGTGGTTTTCTCATTTCAAAAAAGGTGAAATGTTGATTGGTGACAAACCTCACTTGAATGTCCATCAATTCCCCGAACGGACGAAAATGTCGACTCGTAGTGCATTTGGAGTTCATTCCACAAAGTCAGACTGTTAATCACGCTTTTTATTTAGAGGCTCTGAAAAGACTGTGTAACAGCGTGCGCCAAAAAAGAGCCTGATTTGTGACAGACGGGGGACTGGTTTTGCCACCAGGACAATGCACCCGCGCACTCTGCCATCTCAGTGAACAGTTTTTGTCAAAATTCAGCATGCCACTCTTCCCCCACGTACATTACTCACCTTTTTGTTTCCATGAATGAAGAGGGACAAGAAAGGACAGCAATTTGATGATGTAGAAGAGGTGAAGAAAAAATACAAAGGAGGTATTGTAGCTATTCCAAATAGATGAGTTTGAAAAATGTTTCCAAGAATGGAATTGCAGATTTGACAAATGTATTAAGTGTAATGGAGAATACTTAGAAAGTGATAAGGTTGTTTTATAGAAAAATTTAAATACATAGCTTTAGGAAAAAATTCCGGGTTTTTTTGGGTACCCCCTCGTATATTGGAGCAACCACAACTTGCCCCAATAAACTATGGATTAAGCATTACATTTACAAGATTCCCATTATGAATGTTTTAGTCAGGAGGGAAAAAAAGGCAAATCTTTTGAGAAACTTCTAACCTGGGCTTTATAAACGAAATAGGAATAGTATAATTTCAAAACAGAACACGCAGAGAGACAAGGTAATTGTGCTTTTCCCTTGAAGGCCCGCTCAGAAATAAGGACAGCACTTACCAAGTCCAGTGAGGGAAGCCAGGGCACTGGACTGTGCCAGCTGTTTTGCAGGAGCTTTGTATCACATCAACAACAGGAACAACATGTTAACACAAATAGCCACGATTTCATAGTCATGTGAGTCTACGGTATTGTTAAATCTACTACTATTGCTGCTTTTTGGGGAGACAAGAAACATTAAAAACATCACATTCATTGAAAACCAGTAGCATGTCTGGCTTTGAAATTACCATTCTAATGTGAGGTGAAATTGGTTTATAATGAGGACAAATGTTGACAAGTATATCTGTATTTCTATTTCTGAGGTGGCTATAATTTATCTTTTGTTTTCAATATATTATTAACTATATTACTAAAAGCATAGAAGAGTAATTGCCTGCTTCTGTAAGGACTATAACTAGTTAAAAAGTGAAAACAAAACTGAAGATTCATAACTCATGTTAAAATAGATAAGAAGTCATATACCAATACCACCGTTATCTATAAGAAAATCAGGTGAAATAAATGGAACAGCATATATTTTCCGCAATATGTTTTTATAGGATAACAGCATGATTGCTAACTTATACTCAAGTAGGTTAAGCGAAATAAAAATATTTGTATAGTTTTAATATGGTGTCTACAAATTTAACCTTTTCCAGAGTTAAAACATGCAAGAAGAGAATATTCAAATGCCAGATAGTAATTCAGCAAGGGCAATAAAAAAGTCCGAAATATCTATCAAAATCAGAATGCCCTCACAAAACCAATACCAAGAGCACCCACAATATACCTTTCGTTGCTTTTCGGTGTGCGTCTTTGGCTACATAATATATTTCTTCATCCGTCACATCCAGTAAAATTTCAGTCAGAAGCATTTTTGTCAGCAACATCTAAAGAAGATTATTTTATAAATTACTACCATGTAATTACTAGTTATATATTTTAAATATTTAAAAAAGTAAGGTGGATTACATAAGTAACTTTAAGAGATCAGATCAGTCATTCTGAGGTACATCTTGAAAATTACTCTAAAACATCAAAACTTGTGGAGTAAAAGAACAACATACATTTATCAATTTAGTAGACACTAAAGTCTAATTTTAGAGATAAAACATTGAGAATGTAAGTTTCTTTTGAAAAAATGTTCACAAATACCTAACACTGACACGTAACAAGAACACTATGAATACGCACACAAATTAGGTACGGTGAATGGACCACAACCCTGACACACAAGATTTCCATATTTTAAACACCTATTCTGCTCAAAAGATTGCCTCTTGGTTTAACTACAGGTTCTGCAGGAGCACAAAGTGTTCTGGAATTCTCATTCTTCAAATGTTATCCATTTGTTTTGATACAAACGCCTTTCTTTGCATAATAAATAAAACACCAGTGTAAGCATCTTTCTGGTACTCTTTATTGTTCAGCCAAGATGCCACCTAACATCAGCAATGATAAATCTCATTTCATGTCCTCTTTGGAATCCAACTTTAATTTCTAGCTGTTTTATTTTGTTGTATTGTTGCTGCCGATTTTTAACTACCTTCAGGAATATTTTACTTGCATGAGATATTAATGCTATTGTAATTTCCACATTGCGTTGGGTCACCTTTCTTTTTTTTTATTTTTATTAAACATTTTATTAGGGGCTCATACAACTGTTATCGCAATCCATACACACATCAATTGTGTAAAGCGCATTTGTACATCATTCTCAAAACATTTTCTCTCCACTTAAACCCCCGACATTAGGTCCTCATTTCCCACCCCCTCCCCGCTCCCACCGGGTCACCTTTCTTAAGAATGGCCATAAATACAGTCCAGTCAGTTGGCCAGGTAGCTGTCTTCCAAATTCTTGACAGATGAGTAAATACTTCCAGAACTTCATTAATCAGTGAACATATTTCAATTGGTATTCTATCAATTCCCAAAGCCCCATTTATTTTTGTCAATGCTTTCAGTGCAGCTTGGACTACCTTCAATACTGTGGTTTCATAATCAGATACTACCTTCTAAAACTGAATGATCAATTATTTCTGGCACAGTGATTCTTGGAGTCTTGCTTCCTATCTCCTGATGCTTCAGCATCATTAATATTTGCCCACAGAAGAGCTGTCATTTGGAGTAGTCCCCCATCTGTGGTCGCCATGTCAAGATAGCGCCGGGCCACGCCCATTTCTGGTCGCCATTACAAGATGGCGCCGGGTCACGCCCTTTCCGCCAGAGGCTGCTCGTAAACAAGTAATATCACGCATGCGCATAACGTCAATGATGACGCAGGAGAGCTTTGCACCTATCCGGGGATGCCCCGTCACCAAGTAGCATATATAAGCCCGAGTTTTGCGGAACTCAGGGTCTTCAGCAGCTGACCTCGGAGTAAGAGGCAGCTTCAATAAACTTCGCTTACAACGCCATCAGAAGGATCCTAACTGATTTGTTTCGTCGTGTGTCACCTTCGCGCGTGACACCCATCAGCAAATGATACAGTCTCCAAAGCTTTGCTACATCCACATCATTAAGGTCGGCTGTACTTTGAGAGGCTGCTCTTTCCCAGTCATATTTTGAGTGCTTTCTGATTGAAGGGCTCATTTTTCAGCAAGATATCCAACTATGTTCCACTGCTATTCAGATGATTTTCACTGGCCAACTTTTTTAGTAGTAGTATAGTAGGTGCTCTCTTCCTAGTCTAGCTTAATCTGGAAACGTCTTTTTTTTTTTCTGGGAAATTTTCAGGAATCTATCCACCCTGGGTGACCTTGGTAGTATTTGAAATACTGGCAAAATAGCCTCCAGTATTGCAACAAACATGTACGACACCACAGTACAGCAAACCAACAGTTACATATACGGTAGTTGTACTGTGAAGAGTTAGAATGGTACGATATGGATACTTCACTTGAATTCAGGAGTGGATTGTAGGGCTTGGTTTGGCTACCAAAACCTGATTGGATTGTGGACTATTCTTATTCTCTCTGAGCTCCAGATTATGCATTTATTCAAATAAGAGTAGACCGATCCTGCATCTTCCATGAACATTTGAAAGATCATCAAATTTTTCAACATAAGGAATACAGCATATTATATTCTCAATCTCAAGAAAATGATAGTACATTACAGAAAATTTTAATGAGAAAAGGAGATTCTGAAACTGTGGTAGCAATTGTACAATACTGTTTGATGTGATTGAACTATGGAATGATACATGTATTAACTCCCAAACAATCAATTTTTTAAAAAGATAAGAAATTTTTGAGAAGTCTTGCAATAAACAAGTATAGTCAATTTTGGTCATCCTAGTATATCCTAAAAGAAATTTGTTTAAATTCCTTAACCTTTATCATTATTTCTATTTCAAATAACACGAAACACTTGGAGATTTTATAGATATAATCATGTATTCTCAGCGTAAGCCAGCTACACAACAGTTTAAAAACACTACAAACAAAATATCTTCTTAAACTGGGTAAGAAATTTAGTATTCTACCATTTGATATTCTTTCTCTTCTTCTGTCATCTCTGGTTCACTTTGCTCTTCTTGAGGGACTGGAGACGGACTTCTCGTGACTTTTCCACTGCTTACACCTTCAACATTGTCATTGTCTTCATCTTCCTCATCACTATCCTATTAAAAACAATAGAACGGGGGAGACGTCGGACAGTGTAAGACAGGAAAAAATAAGAATAATTTATAAATTAAAATTACCAAGGCTTCGTGAGGGAGCGGGGAGGCAGAAAGGGAGCAGAAAAAATGAGGAGCTGATATCAAGGGCTCACATGGAAAGAAAATGTTTTGAGAATGATGATGGCAACAAATGTACAACTGTGCTTGACACAATGGATGTATGTATCGATTGTGATGAGAATTGTATGAGCCCCCAATAAAATGATTAAAAACAAATATACAGGGGGGGGGGGGGGAAGGAAAATGAGCAGATTCCGGGAACCCAAGAGGCAAGAGAATTTTGGGAATGATGAGGGCAACAAATGTATAGATGTGCTTTACAGAATTGATCTATGTATTGTGATGAATTGTATGAGCCCCAATAAATTGATTAATAAAAAAAAACCAAATATACAGAATGGCTAAGCCCAAATGCATGCTTATAAAACCATTACTTTAATAAAAAACTTTGTGAAGTAGAAATATAACAGTATAATTGCTCTCTAAATTACATTACATTTTATAATTGCTCTCTAAATTATCTTTTGGTAATTTCATAATGTCAATGAATTATACATGCAGAATTGTTGAATTGGTTAATGTTTTGCTAGTGTACAATAAAAAAATTGCATGTAGAAAAGTGTGACTATACCTGCGGAAAAAGCATTATTCCTAATTTAATAAAATTTTATAATAATTTACAATTGAGTATATGTATGGTTAAAACAATGGACATGCAAGTGCATTGGATCCCAAACAATGCTCACAAAAGTAACAGTCAAGAGATCAAACGGGGAATAATGAGGGCAACAAATGTATAGATGTGCTTTACACAATTGATCTATGTATTGTGATGAATTGTATGAGCTCCAATAAATTGATAAAAAAAAAAGAGAGATCAAACGACACATTGCACTGGGTAAATCTGCTACACAAGACCTCTTTACTCACAAAGAACAGGTAGTAATTTCGAACTCCTGCAGCCCAATGCATAACCCACTACAGGGCTTTTCCTACCTTCATGCACATAAACGTAAAAACATAATCCCCAATAAACATACTCAAAGTCATAATCTGGAACTCAACTTAATTTTCTTTAGACTAAAGCTAATAATTTTTTCTTTAGACAAAATTCTCACAAGGCTGGGGAGATGCTACTCACAAATTTACTTCTTTGAGGTAAACGAGGGCCAGCTCCTCCTTCAGCATCTTCTGTGGCCTTCTTTTCTTTTTTGGACAATTGTGAGCGCTGTTGCTCCATTCTTTCTTTCTCCAACTTCTTCTGCTTTTCCCGTTCCATCTTTTCAAGCCCTTCACGAATCCAAGCTGGAAGAGTCCTGCGCTTCACTGCATCTATTTCACACAGACAAACCTTTTTACCAGCCAGTTAAAATCATACAAAAACTTAAGTTCCTTGTTCATAAATTTTAAAAAAGGAAACAGTTTAGAGTAAATGAGAGAAAAAAAATTTTGTGCTATTTGAGTCCTTGTAGAAAATACTGGTATTCTCCAGCAAGGTAATAAAAACAACCAATTAAGCAATGTACACTGTTCTTTAAAATCATCCATATTAATAACAAGCAAAGCACTACTACTCCCCGCACGCCCCAAGAAAATATCAAACTCATTTCCATTGAGTCGATGCCGACTCATAGCAACCTTAGAGGATGGGGTAGAACTAACTGCCCTGGTGAGTTTCCGAAGTAACTGTTAATAGGAATAGAAAGCCTCATCTTTCTCCTTTCTAGTGGCTGGAGGTTTCAAACTGCTGACCTTGCAATTAGCAGGCTAACACATAACCACTAAGTCACCAGGGACCCAAAATACTACTACAGCACACTAAATCCTAATCACTCTTAGTTTTCACAAGAGCCCTAGGGGTGGCTAGCTATTATCTGATCCCTTTTGCAAGTAAAGAAATTGAGGCTCAAGAGATTAAGTTATTTGCCATGGAGTAGAGAGCAATTAAGTCGTTTTCTGAATTAATTCAGGGCTAAGTTCTTATTCAACACTTCTACCTAAAAATATGCAAACAGAACAGAGTCAAACAAAAGCATAAATCTATTTTCCACAGTAAATGGAAATTTCGAACAAACATTTTTCAGTAAACTTAAAAAGAGGCATGGTGTGTGTTCATATATTGGCTCAATGTTTCAAACTGTCAAAGTTAAAAAAATCAAGATGCTATGATGACCATAAATTTCTATTTTTAGACCAGCATTTGTTTTAATATTTCTTAAGGTTTTATGGCTAAAATGAGTATCTTAAAGTACCTATTCATAACACATCAGAAGCATGAGAACAATTTAAAAAAACAGAGGAAATCTCTTTTACATGATCAAGAAATCATGCAATGCAAAAATGAGGAGCTGATGCCAAGGGCCTAAGTGGAGAGGAAATGTTTTGAGAATGAGGGCAATGAATGTACAAATGCGCTTTACACAATTGATGTATGTATGGAATGTGATAAGAGCTGTATGAGCCCCTAATAAAATGATTTTTAAAAAAAAGAAATCATGCAATGCAGTAACTAAACTTAGTTAAGTAGCTACCAATTGGTGGGGGTTCTTGCTTCACAGGAAGTGCGATAGGAGAACGCTGCCGATCCCTGAATGATGAGGGTCTTTCTCTTCGATTCTGGGGAGGTGCTGGCGGTCCTGGAGGTCCTGGTTGCCAATAAGGAGGATGAAATCCACCTTGCGGTGGACCAAAAGCAGCCCCATGCTGAAAGAGTATTGCAGTTTATTTTTCTTCACATTAATACAATATATATTCTCTGGGACACACGTGTGTTATGAACTGGGGCAGTAGAAATCCATGTGAGCAGGAAATCCAAGAATTCCATATCATAATATCCATCAATATTTCTATAGCCCCAAGAATTTAGCTACTTTTCCTAAGGAAGTTAAAAACTTTTTTTGCCCTTGTAAATGCACAGTGCATTCTGAAATTCACCTAATAGTATTATTTTCCCAAAATACAAAAAAAGGATATAGACATACATGCACACACACGTGCCTTTTCATTCTGAATCCATTTATGAACTAATCCTACAAGCAAAACATGAAATATAAGCCAATTTTTAAAAATACTAGAAAATGCTGGAAATTTTACAAATCAATTCCAACTTCCTACTTTTAGTGAATTTAAATAGCTTCCGTAATCATACAAGAAATATCTAATTTATACACAAAAACACAGAAGTTTCTGGATTTTTATTGCTGCAATTCTGCCATTTTAAGTGTTTTTTTCTGTGGCAGTGCTCAAGAGAACTCTGCCATGCCAATGTGGTATTAAATAGAAACTCCCTCCTACTATACTCTTCAGAAACCAAACAAACAAACAAAAAAAACCTGTCTTAACTGTATGTATACTTATTGAGCATTTAGCAAGTTAAACATTTATGAATGAGAATTTAAGGTGAATAGTGTTTATATTTATATCTATTATAAATTCATTATTCAATTAGTAAAATAATGTATGGTAGGAGTATTCTCCTAAATTTGTAATTATGATAGCTAAGATTATAAAGCGATTGCAATAACTTGAGTATAAGCTGACCCAAATATCAACTGAAGCACCTAATTTTACCACAAAAACTGCATTAAAAATGTGCTGAAAAACCTGGCTTTTACTCGAGTATATACGGTATTTCAAAAAATGACAGCTAGAACTTTAAGCGGAGAGTATGGTAAAGCAAGTATAAAAAAAATAGTGAGTACATGACACTATTCCCCAGGATTCTATGTCCCTAAAATGATCTGGATACTACAAACAAAATTAAAAACCTCGTTAGCATGTCTAATGATAGTAATACATTAGAAAGACTGTCATAATTCTTTGGTGCACACAAAGAACTGCACTTAATAGATGGTCTATGTTTCTAATGTATTTATGTAAACCATAGCCACTATATATATATTATATTTAATTTTTAGATGAATTATCATAATCCTCTTTATGCATTCATGTCTATTTTCTTTCTTATAGTAATCTGTGAAAGACAGAACTGATGTAAGGCAGTGTCCGGTCAAAAACCAAAACACTTCCCACCAGTATAGAGAGATACAAAATGGTAAGTCTACACCTGGTGAAGGCAAGGAGGTGCCTCCGAAGAAATCCTTGGCACTCTCCTGAAAACTCATGCACTGAAAACGATGGAGAACAGTTCCACTCTGACACAACTTTTGGTTCCATGTGTCTGGGATTGCTATGAATTTGAATTCTCACCAACAACTCTTTGGTTGGTTGGTTTTTATTTTTAATGGAGGCACTATAAGGGTGTAGACTACATTTCCCAGATTCCTTTGCACTCAAGGTTCCAGGTAGGCGCTACCTTCTAATTATCAGCTTCACAGAGAGGAAGCGGCTTTAAAGTTAGCAGGGTTAGTAGAAGTCTTTTGTTTTGATTTTTATCACAACCGAGGTGGTATGACATTGACATAATAACGGCAGCTCTTCTACAGCCTCAGTGATTTGTAACCACACCAATGTCTGTATGAAATTCTGTCTGCTTCATGCAAACACATACCTTGAGTTTGCATCCTGTTCTAGACTTTATAGATAGAACGGGGTTAGACTCAGATAAGTATGTTTGCACTGAGGTTTCTAGGAACTCAGACCTAGTATTAAACTGTTTCAGCATTCGATTCACTGCCATCATGTCAGTTTTAACTCATAGTGATGCTATAGGACAGAACAGAACTGCCCGTGGGTTTTTGAAACTGTTATCTATTTTTCAGGAGTATAAAGTCTTACTCTTCCTCCTATGCTGGTTTCAAACTACTGATCTTGAACTACAATATATTATTGAAAAAGAATGTAATCAACTACTGTGCATTTTCTAAAATGTATTTAATATTTTAAAATGACAATCATGGTGATGATGACTAGGTACCTCATGGAGACAGGGCTGGCTACTCAAAAAGCCTTCTGTCCTAGACAAATGGAACCAAGTTCACTGAGTCCTTTTTGAAAAAAAAAAAAAAATTAAAGACATTCAGAAATATAAGAAACGTAAAAATCATATAGTTACTGCACTTTCACTTTCTCTCCTTTTTACCCCCTAAAGATGCTTCATTATGTTCCTAAGTAAATAAAAAATAAGCCCAAAACCAAAACGACTAAAGTTTTAACACTCAAAAACTGGTCAATTTTCTAAGACATAAAATGGGCTTAACTATACAAGCCTGAAAAGTGAAACACACTTTTGGTACTCCTGATGAGATTATGTTGAAAAATGGAATATGTACACATCTACAATATTAAAGCAACAAGATATCTTTCACCTGATAGTCAAACTGGTTCACTGGCCCCACTGCAAAATTATCAGGTGGTCCACCAAAGTTGTGATTGTTCTGGTTAAATATATGCCTGTTATCAGGGGCAAATTCTCCACTGTCCTGACTGTTGCTGTCTTCAGAAGGAGGGACAATTTCCATTGGGCCTGGTGTTGGTGGCATCCAAGGCTGTTCTGGAGGGGGATGTGGGGGTTGCTGGTGCAGTCCCCATTCTATTTAGGATTCAAGTATAAACACATTCAACAGGGGGTTACAACAAAATCAACACAGTTTCTTAAGATTTCAAGAAAGCTAGATTTTTCAGTAAAGAAACAGATAAGGTATTTATGACTTCTTGGTCAAATTTCTTCTGCATATCATAAGAATAAGCAATGAATTAAACTATCTTATGAATAATTCAAATGAGCTAACTTCATTTACTCTAATTCATACCCTGAACAAATGGAAACCAGATGGCCTTAATTATTTCTAATGAAAGTAACAAAACCAAGAGCAATTTTTGGTTGAATTTTATTGTTCAATAACATCACCATAAAAAATAGTAGCTTGAGTTTTTGTATCATTTCTTCCATTAATACATGTATCCTCACAACATCCCTGTGAGGGAGAGAAAAAAGTAGGTATTCTTTTTGCCAATTTCAGAAGGGAAAATTAAAGCACAGAGAAGTAAATTGTTTTCCCAGGGTCACAGAGAAATTCAGCCTACTAAAATTGGGGAGTGGTAAATGCCATGGTGAGTCATTTATAAGCTTGAACTTGGAAAACAAAAATTTTCAAACTTGGGGAAATGTGGCATAGCTTCAAGAACACTAGAAACAAACCACTTAACAATATATAAAATCAGAATATTCATTAGTGTTTAAAAGTGGTATTAGAGGGTAATATCCTGCACTTTCATTCTTACATTAAGAACTAAAAATAATAAAGTATTATTATAGAGAAGGGGATATGACTCCACCACATCAACATACCTAACTGGGATTTCTCTACAAATAATTTGAAGTGACTACTAAAATTAATAACACAGCTATTGGAATTGAACTAGCATCAAGGAATCAAAATCATATTGTGAATGATAAAAGTAAACAAGAAATTAAAACCAGAGATAGAGAAGATCTTCACTATCTGAAAAAGAGGGAAGAAACGGGGAAGTGGATGGTAGGGCAGAGCAGAGCATATTTGACAGATTGTCACAGAGTGACACAGTTTTTCTTTAATGAGAGACCAGACGTGGTTTGCTCTGCCAGTGCTGCTTCTGAAAGGGCAGAGGTTGAAAGGGAGGCATAGAATACTCTCCTCCCTAGATGTCAAGTGAGGTTTCCAGTGTTCCCAGTCCCTGTCAGCCTAGGAATGAAGAACCTAGAAAAGAATCAAACTGAGTGCCACAATGCTAGGAGACTGAGAACACAGTAATTTTGATGTCAAGGTCAAATCAAATTCAAACTATTCTTTAAATACATTAATTTCAAGAAGTCATAAAACTAAGCAAATTAGACAATGTAATTACAAATGAAATAATTTCATTTCGATCTTTATTTTTTTAAAAACAAAAGTTCTAATAATTGGAAAACGAACAACAAACCTGGTTGCCACATTCTGTTAAAGTTTGAATCGCCTTGAAAATTCCCATGATTATTTGGACCTGATTCCATTGTCGGCATATCTTGTCCATTTGGCATCATTCCCGGTGGTTGTTCTACCATACTTTGCTGTCCTGAAGCTTCTCTTTGGGCAATCCAAGCTTGAGCCAAGGCAGCCCAGTCTATCTGGCCTAATAAAAATAAACACAGTAAAGTTAACACTCAGGCAGTCTGAGTAAAAGTTAGCATTCAGACTGAGGAGCTAAAAGATTGTGCCACTATCCAATATAGCCTCCATGCCAAACATCTCTAATATTCCTTATTAGAGATCTAATATATACACTTATTTTTTTACATTCTTTTTATAAGGGAAATACAAAGTGAAGTAAGATATGATTTTTCACCTTTCATTTTAGTAATTTCTACAGATTTCCATACACTTACTGGGATAGATTGACATAACCCACATGGAGTTAACTTGGAAATGTGTACTAAATACTTTTTCAGATATGTAACTGTAACTTAGCAAATCCAGTTCTTGGATTTCTTCCTGGAGAAACAACTGGAAAGGATATAACACAACACTGTGCTAATTGCCCCACAAAGTAAAATGCTATAAACATTCAAATATCCAAAATCGAATTTTTTAAATTCCAGTACGTTCTAGTGTGGCTAACTTCCTCCAAGACCAAGTGCTTCATTTTCCATGAAACTAGAAAAACTGGATGATGCCTAATACTAGGGTCACAGTCCATTGAAGAATCTTGAACAAAAGGGGGAAAAATACAGGAAAGAATTTAAAACTCATGGAGGCTGGATGAACCCCAGAAACTATTGTCCATAGAGAATCTTTAACCTTAAACAAAAATATTACTTGAAGTTTGCTTAAAACCAAACAACAGTTTAGCTTACCTACTAAAAAATTTCTGACGAGGATTATGCTCTTTTAAAAATTGACAACTTGAAAGATTAGATAGGAAATTTAAGGGGCAGTGATTTTATGTTAATGGGGAAAGAGCAACTGAAAAAGGAGGATGACAATGGTTGCACACAAAAAGAATGTAGTCAATGTCACTGAATGGCACAGTAGAAATTGAACTGGTGGGTCTTTGGCTGTGCTATATACACTCTCAACAATAACAATTTTTACAAAAATCAGTATACTCTACAACACAATACCACACAGCTATTTTAAAAAGTTATACCAGATTAACCACGTTGAAGGAAAAGCAGGGTAGGAGGTGATATATATTAAATACCGTATATAATCGTGTATAAGCCGAGTTTTCCAAAACATTTTTAATGCAGTTTTTGTGGTAAAATTAGATGCCTCGGCTGCTATTCGAGTCAGCTTATACTGAAGTATATATGGAAAGATTAGCAACGAGTTAATAACTGCTAAATACAATGTAATAAATGGCTCCCTATACTCTTCTACCTTTGTATATGATTGAAATACTCCATAATAAAAAGAAACTTTTAAATGATATAGTACACTACACATTTGAGTATGATCTATATAGAACTAAAGTGTGAATCACTGGAAGATTCAGAACAATGGAAAGTAAGCTTTACTTACAAAGGCAAGAAAATGAAGCAACATGTTAGAAAGTTTTTCCTATTTCTTTAGATAAATAAGAGCCAAGTTAAAAAAAAATTTTTTTTCCCCCCAGAAAATCTTCTGCCTTGTGTAGAAGTCTTCCAGGAGAAATCGATTTCCTACTATATATCCTATGGCAAGACTATTTGAAAAAAGACCAAAGTCTGGCCACAAAATAAACAATCCAGTAAAAACAAAACAAAACCCAAACCCATTGCCATCCAGTGAATTCTGACTCAAACCTACAGGACACAGTAGAATTTCCTGATAGTTGCCAGGGCTGTAAATCTTCAGTTTTTTCTTCCATTTAACCCAAGTCCAATTCCAGCTCAGCTAATCTCCTCATCTATCCCCCACCCCCTCCGACTTCCCTATAACCCCCAACGCCAGTATTTAATTGGTGTCCTTACTTGGATCCTGCTGGTGCTGGAAGGACTGCATCCACTGCTGCTGGTTCAAGGGCCACTGCTGCCATGGCTGTCCTCCTTGATCCCACATCTTGAGTCTTTCAATACACTCTACTTTCTACCTTCAAAAAATTGAACAGAGTTTAAATTTCAGGAGGAGGATTCTTTAATTTTAAAACATGTCTGAGAGTATATGATGATACACTTATATGATCAGAGCACTAAAATCCTGAGCAATGAGCAGAGGTAGCTGGAATTATTAGATTGCCAAGCAAGAGTAGAAAACTTCCTGTCACTGGTGGCCAGTCTGCTGGTTGCAAGCACAGGTCTAATCAACTTAGCTCATAAAGGTTTTAAAAAGAATTCAATTTTCCCAAATTTTGTGAAATCTAACAAAATTGATGTGATGATAAAAATATTTATCCCAAGACACTTTAAGAAAGTAATGGAATAGCTCTAATTGTTAACAGCTCCTCCTTATAAAGAATTACAACTAATGAATGAATAAGATAAACATAGAATTAGAAAACTGCCATATTCCCATGCCTAATAAAATAATTGACTCATTCAATCTCAGAAGAAAACTTGACAAGAAATCAGAAATTCTAGGTTACCAAAACATTATCACCACATATTACCTATATTTAATAGCCACACAGTACACAATATTCGGTATCATTATGTTGTTACTGAAAACCTGTAATGGAATCCAAATGAGCTTTTGGATCTCATTTCTAGTAAAAAGTAATTACAGGGGATAGAGGAACAACCAGACAAAGACATAAAGTAAGGTAGTCTCCAACACCAGATTTCTTAACAGGTAAAGGGAGGAAAGAACCTTACTAAGAACTATAAAATCTAAGTGGGGAAGTGAGAAGCTTCAGCAAACTATTTCTCTGTAAACTAATGAAAACTTTCCTACAAGTCTAGTATCTTTGTACTTCACGCCACAATGTTGTTTAAGAATCAATGGCACATACAAGTAAGACGGTAAGTTTCTTTATTTTTATAACCGAGGCCTCAGCACATAATAGACAAAGAAACATTTACAAAATGAATCTTTCCCCATATTCTATAGCTTCCCCTATTTTAACACACACTGATCACCCCCAAAAATAAAAATAAAAAACCTCACTTCCAGGGATTCAATTCTGACTCATAGCAACCCTATAGGACAGGGTAGAACTGCCCCTTATGGGTTTTCAAAATTAAATCTCTACGGAAGTAGAAAGCCTCATCTTTCTCCCTCGCAGGGGCTGGTGGTTTCAAACTGCTGACCTTGCAGTTAAAAGCCCAACATGTAGCCCACTTCACCACTAGGGCTCCTTTTAAAAACAAAAGCAAACCTTATTATTGAAGAATCACAAACTAGCAAACAAGAGGGTAAGGGACATAAAGTCAAATATGACAGCTAGCTAATTCAATTCACACTTTTCAAGTTGAAATTTTCAAATTTCAGTCTTGGTAGTATTTTTAGAATGGTTTATAGTTCTATCAGTGGCAGATCCTGATCTCTCAGTTTGAAAACACTTTATTATGATATATTATTTTGTTACCCAGACTAATTAGTCAAATGTATATCTTCTATAATACAGATATTATGCTATAGACTATATTGTAAAATATGGCAAAGATGAGCTGATACAAACAGCTCAAACAGAAAGTAAAGGTTTAGAAAATAATGGCAACATATGTACAAATATTCTTGATACAACAGATGTATGGATTGTTTTAAGTGCTGTAAGAGCCCCCAATAAAATCTTTTTTTAAAAATTAATAAAATATGGCAAAGACGGGCACCAAATAGTACCACTTGAGGCCAACTACCAGTTCCAAGTTAAATGGAACTATTTTTAAATTCTCTCCAGTTTTTTCTTCTCCTCCATTTCCCCCTTCTTTTTCCATCTATACCTTTTAATGCCTTTAAAGCTAAATGCGTTACCATAGCCTTTAAGAAGCAGCTTAATTTACAACTTAAAAAAAGCAGAAGTTTAAAAAGTAGAGGAAACACTCAGAAGAACTATCAAGCACTATGTATTTTAACTGACCTCAGAAGCTCACCGTGTTTAAAACTTAAGTTGACTCAGAACACAGCTTGGAAGCATAGCAGCAGGGTTATTTATAATCTAAGAGAGGGAAAAGAATAGTTTGCCTTAAGATTATGAATTATTTCTTCAAGTTAATAAAAATAAGTTCTAAAGATGTAATGTGTAAGTATAACCATTTCAAACTCAGGTGGAATTTTTTTCCCATTCTTCAATTCTATAATGGAAATCACTTTACTATTATAAGGTTAAAGAGATACAACTGAAATGAGAAGGCAAAACTTTTAACGTGTTTCTTCCAATATATCCTTTCAGATTTTTCTATGTATAAAAATGAACATCAGTAAGAATGGTTCGTTAGTCTGTAAAATGGTTTACTTCTCATTGTATCAACAACTTCAAAAATTGATAGATGTTTATTCATGTTTATTCATCTTTTTATTTACCCAAAGTTTTAAGATAGCATCTTGCACATACATACCAAACCCACTGCCAGAGTTGATTCCAACTCAGAAATCCTATAGGACAGCGCAGAACTCCCCCATAGAATTCCCAAAATCGTAATCTTTACAGAAGCAGAAGGTCACAGGTTTCTCCAGCAGTGCTAACTGGCAAATACTTCACCCACAGGGCCGCTGAGACTCCTTTTATCTTGAAAATAGCAGACGCTAGATGAGCCAGTCAGGGTGCGATATAACAACGATGAGAAATACAACTTTCCTCTAGTTCCTAAATGTTTCCTCCCCACTCCCACTACCATGACTAGAATTCTACCTTGCAAGTTTGGCTAGACCAGAGGATGTACACTGGTACAGATAGGAACTGAAAATCCAGGGAATCCAGGGCGGATGAGCCCTACAGGACCAGTAGTGTGAGTAGCGAAACAGGGAGGGTGGAGGGAGAGTGGGTAGGAAGGAGGGAACCATTACAAGGGACTATATGTGACCTCCTCCCTGGGGGACGGACAACAGAAAAGTGGGTGAGGGGAGACGTCAGACAGGGCAAGATATGACAAAATACCAATTTATAAACTATCAAGGGCTCATGAGGGAGGGGGGAACAGGGAGGGAGGGGAAAAATGAGGACCTAATGCTGGGGGTTTAAGTGGAGAGAAAATATTTTGAGAATGAAGTACAAATGCGCTTTACACAATTGATGTGTGTATGGATTGTGATGAGTTGTATGAGCCCCTAATAAAATGTTTTTTTAAAAAAGTAGCAGACACTAAATAAATACTGAATATGTAAATGGTCTCTAGTTTCTTATTTTCTTTTTAGCTTTAAATTAACAAGGAAGCTGTTGGCTTAAATTTATGAGAACCAAAAAGCTCAATAAACACCACTTGCCATGTTTTACAAAACTTGTATGGTATATCAGCTGAGAGCAATACAAAAATTTTCTGATACAGATTGTAAATTTATACAATGTTAAGTGTTATCCATTGCCTGCTAGAGTTACAAATATATGTGCAATGGGTAAAACCATTTAATAATGAAAATGATTGTGTACCAATTTTCATCATTTTCAGTACATGTTCATTTACTTAACCAGAAATCAGAATATACACTTCTCTTCTTATTCATGTTTTAATGGTTGTCATTGACAATTTTTTCAGTTCTCCTTTAAGTTTTCCAATCAACTTTTTAGCCAGATTTCAGAGCACAAGCTCTGTTTGGGGTTCCTAACTATACACCTCGTAGTTCTATGAGCCTGGGCAATTTTTAGCCATTTTTCTGTCTGTTTACAAAAAGCCACATTCTAAGGTTTACTAATTGAGAACATATTTATGGAAGCTGTATTAAAGTTCACTATTCAAATGCACTTAGCTGGAGAAAAATATAGAAAAGACATATAACTGAGAAACATACAGAATAAAAGTGCAGCAAAGAACTTGACAGTAAATGTCTAAGTAATAAAGTGTTTGGAACTAGTTAATTAAATGCTTTTAATTAAAGCTGGAGTTGAATTTAGCTATAAGAGAATAAGCATGAGATGAAGGTACTGTATAACTCAGGGGAGACAAAGCATTACAGCATCTTATTCAAATTTAAAATGCACCACACTTCAAATCCAGTGATTACACTTCAGGGACTTAAACCACTTGTAACTACACTGACACCATAAAAACTGAAAAATCTTGAACACTTTTGTGCAATAGGTTTATAATTAACGAGAAAGCAATTAAATAAGTGAATTACCATCCAGTGAGTGAACCACTTAGAGAGTTAGTTGCCATCGAATCAATTCCAGGTCATAGCAAGCCCTTTTTGTGCGGACGACAACTGTCCTCCAAGGTGCCTGAGTGGGTCTGAACAGACCCCCTGGGGCCGGCAGTTGCTCTCTTCAATGTGGCACCACCCACGGACGACAATTCAGTCACTAATAAGGGCTATCAGTGATGTGTGTTAATATACAAACTATATAATTAAGTGAAAGACATTACATTACACAACGATACATTTTAGACTTTCTTTTAAGAATGAATTTTTGTATACAAAATTCAAAAATATATATACTTAAAAATTGGTAAATCATAGGGAGCAAAAAGGTAGAACTGGAAGAATTCTGATGTTTTATTTTACATCTTTCTATGCTTTTTAAATTATCTCTTTTTTTTTTTTTTTTTAGGTAAAAGTATAGATCCTAGCACAAAGTAAAGAAACCAATTTAGAGCATGGTATACATTTTGTTAAAATGGGTCAGATTTTAGGGAAAACTGGGTATAATACTACGATTACTCAAAGGTTTAATATAAATCTTTGTATATACCCAACAGTTTTTTTACAATTCAGGGAACAGAAGTGTAAGTAATCAAAAGGTAACGATTAGAAACTCTATTCTTACCGGGAGGGTGGAGGGAAGGTAGGATAGAAAGGGGGAACAGATTACAAGGGGGGAGGAGACGGACCACAGAAAAGTGGAGGAAGGGAGACATCACACAGTGTCAGACATGACAAAATAATAATTTACAAATTATCAAGGGTTCATGACAGAGGGGGAGGAAAAAATAAGGAGCTGATACCAAGGGCTCAAGTAGAAAGCAAATGTTTTGAGAATGATGGCAACAAATGTACAAATATGTTTGACACAAAGGATGTATGTGTATGGATTGTGATTAAGAGTTGTACAAGCCCCCAATAAAAAGATTTTTTTTTAAAAGGGAAAAATAATTTATAAACAGATAAGGCTATAAAAATAGTTAATGATGCTATTGTGGGAAGAATCTATGACTTTAAAACTTATGTTTTAAATTATTGATGGTTGAAAGAGTAGATAAACTGCTTTACACGATCAAACATTCCACCTGCAACACCTGCAAAACTGTAGAAGATGAACATGCTTTGGGGCACTACCCTCTTTTGTTTCAGAAGGAATAATACTTCATGAGTAGGATATTTGTTAATTAAGTAAATAATCTTCCTGAAATTGGATATGTGTAAATTACATAAATGAACAAAGTTGGATCATTCCAAATGAGTAACTAACCCCACCATCCCATCACTTTTATATACTTCTTAATAAAAATATTTTTATATAACATGCAAAGTAGACTAAAAAAACATTAAATCATTGAAGAAATATCCAAACCCTTTGTTTATGCTCATTTGGCAAGCTTTAATAAATCCATAAAAAATTAGATAGGAAAAAAAACCCTCCATTCTTCACCTCTACTGTTCACAAATACAAAATCTGGAAAACTAATATAAAGTCACACCAGGTAGTAATCAAATGATATACCTTAATTTCATTATTGTTCAGTGAAATACCACACCATTTAAAGTACTCTTTACACAGTTTTTAAAATGTGGAAAATATTGCTAATTATTGAAGATGAGTTATTAGTACACTAGTCTCTGCACTATTCTACTTTTGCATATTTTGAAAATGGTGACAGGTTAAAGATGATGAATATATATAGTTCGTGGAAAAATTTCACTGCCATATAATGATTTTTCCCATGAGCTTTTTGAAACACCTCTGCATGTATATTTATGTATGGGGCTAGAGTGAATTCTCAGGTGTTTTGTCGTGGCACAAATAAATATCTTCTTGAGGCAGAGAAATACCTTATCGTTTTCTGAATTCACCATCGTGCTTTTCATACATTGAGTGGTAAAAACCTTTTTATTAACCCACTGAAACATAAGCAAATAAATACAGTAATCTTCAAACATTGTAATTGCGACGATTAATTCTGACACCAAATATTTATTCAAATTTATTGGGGCTTCTTTTTAGCCCGAAGACCCTTAGTCTTAACTTCTCAAGTTTGGAGAAACTGATTATGATGAGCCAGGTGATAAGCTTTCCCAAGAATACCTCCTTTTATGAAATGATTTCCCTGGAGAACAATTCGGTTTTGAAAAGAACCGAAAGATCAATTATTATGGCTTGTATCCGGATCACCAAAGCCATCACATTAATGGAAAAGCAAAGTTAAGAACAATCATTCATCTTTTTATGCTTTCTGGTGACTTAATATTGTGTCCATAAAATCCACTGCACCATGTTGATTCCAATTCATAGGGATTGTATAGGGCAGAATAGAACTGGTCCACAGTGTTCCCAAGACTACAAATCTTTGTGGGAGCAATTACCACATTTCTCCCTTGGGTTTGAACCATTATCTTTGGGTTATCAGTTATATACTTTAACCACTGCACCACCCACACACCATTGTGCCCATAGAAACCTTCAATATTGCAACTCAAGGCTTCTATTTTTCCATCCAGTGATTTCAGCTTGAAAAATGCCGAACATGTTCTTCGAGTCTTCTAACTACAGGTCTTTGCATATTTCATTGTAATGCCTTACTCGGTTAATAAATGTACCATACCTACCATGTTAATGTAACTTGTTACTATTCGGTAGAAATGTGTGATAAGCTAACTATAAGAACGTTCTGCACTACCTGCTTAGTTTAATTGTAAAATTTAAAATTCATTAATGTTTTTAAAATGTAGACTTTCTCAAGAAGATCTTAAAAGAACTAAATTACTGTTAATTTCCTATAGCTTTGCTTTTGCCTTGCAGCACTCAAATGATACATCCTAACTTGATTTCGTTTTCGTTGGAATGAGAGATGAGATTAAAGAGGGATTCTGATTTTTTTTTAAAGAGAAACTTGTTTTTATTTCTTGGTGTTTATCTTTAAGGGATTCTGAGTTTTAACTACAATGTTAATTCTAACGAACTTTTATAAGAGTTACCAAATGACAATTTAAAAAATCGGCAGAGTGCCCACGGTGGTCAGTTACCAGAAGATAATACAACTAAAAACGAAATGCCTTTTGTACACCATCGAAAATAAACACAAGAAAAACAAGCTAAGGAACCTGATGAGAGTCGACAAGGCGTGGCTTTCCTAGACGCGCCTGCGCAGTGCGCGCCGCACGGGGAAGCGGCCCAAGGTGGGGGTGGGAGCAAGGCCTCCCGCATCCCCGCTCCATCCCCTCCCCATAAAAGGGTGCTCACGACGCACGCGCAGTGCCTAACGGCCGGCCCGGAGCCCGACAATGAGCACCTTCCCGTCCGCGTCGTTGGGAAAGGGGGCTACGAGCGCTCGCTCCCGGCGCTTTCCCTTGATAGCGAGCGCGCCGCTCCGAGCCGCCCAGGCAGGCGGACGCCTCCGCTTCAAGGGACGGAGGTTCGGGCGGTCGCCCCAAGGGAGCGCCCCCATCGTCCGAGTGTTAAGTTGAGGCACCTTCACTGAATCCAGAGGCGGCTGTCATGGCCTGGCGGAGACCCACGCGCAATTGCTTCCCATCACTTACCCACTCCCGTCACGGAACACGGTTGTTGCCACCGTTCCTACAATACCGCCTCCAATCCGTTCGATGCCTGTACTTCTTCTCGAACAAGGCAAGATGGCGCCCGGCCTGTCTCCCCCGGAAGTGAATGCTAACAAGATCCGCTTGCCGCTTGAAGCCGTACCGGCCGCCAGGTTGTGCACACGTGACCCCGCCAGATTGACACGTTCCTGCGCCATGTTTGTTAAGGGCACGCACACCTCGAAACTCGTCCAGACCACGCGATGGTCTCAGGCGTTCCCGCTCGGTACCGTAGTGCAGCCGCGCCAGGGCCTGCCCTTTCCATCCCGGCAGCGACTGCGCAAGACCGAGAGTGCCCTCACACTGGATGCTCGGGGAACGAGATCGCTGTCGGAGGGCAGTTACGCACATCCTCCCTGAAGGACAGCCACTCCCGCTACGGAGGACGGGGCTGAGTCCATCGCGCCACGTTTAGACGACGGAGTGGCCCCAGGGTCAAGTACAATACACTGCCTGGTTGCTGGGTGCGTCCGGCGTGGGATTCCAAAACGTCTGGCCTCTCTGGCCAAACCATTCCGTAGTCGGAAAGGTTTGGGTTTCACCGAGAGCCGCGGGGGCCCCCGCCCAGTCGAGAGAGGATCTCGGTGAAGGTGGCCTGTCAAGGTCGGGATCGAGCGCAGAGTTCAGCCGACTCCGCCGCAGTCTCGACGCTGTGCCTCGCCCAACGAGTCGCTATTTTGTTCTTACGGAAGGTGGCAGTGAGTGCTTAGTTTCTGTCTTGCTACACCTCTACGCCCCCTCCCCCGGAGTCTTGGTGTCAGAAAATGTTGAACTGCTAACTGCTAGGTAGTCTGCTCAAACCTACCTCCTTGGAAGAAAGTCGTGCAGCTCTAAATAATTTGTAGCTTGGAATCCACTGAATGGCAGCAGGACTACCGCCCCCAGACACCCCACCCCCACCACCCCACACACACATTAAGTCCTCGCAAAAGGACTTACAGAATGCAATTTTTAATACTTTGATTCACGATGTTTTAACTATCAACCAAGTTCGTGTATGAAAGGTACCCATTTCCAATATGCAAGTTGCAAGTTAAAAAATAGTCCCAATGATACTGTATTTCTCAGAGAAATTTTGGAAACTGCCTTTCCAGAGAGTGGCATGAAACCTGGGGTACTAAGGAAATTGTTTCAGGGGGGAAAAAAAAAATGCTGTATCTTCTGTGACCCAAAGAGGGCGGTAACACAATCCAAGTATGATGGAGGGGAAAGTATCAGAGCTTAAATTATGAACACCCAGAGTATTTGGTCAGAGTACGCCTCTGGCAGATTCCCTCTAGCCACAGGTGAAGGATTCGAACAGCTTTACTTTAAGACAAAGAGTATTGTAAACTTGATTACGGTGGATCAAACTATGGTATAATATGATACTCGGTCAGTTGACCCTGAAATTTTCTCTAGGATCAAATATTTCTCATTCTCTGGTTTTTAAAACATTGTTGGTGGTCTTTTCTTTCTTACTGTTTATTTTTATATGTATATTATTTCTTCTTTCTGTTTTGTTTTTATTGTTTCCATTAGGTTTCCAAGTTTATGAAGCATAGGAGTGGATGCATACAGACAAATAACTGATGGAACGGTTTATGGAGAAAGGGGTGGGGGGAGGCAAAGGGGATCTTGCAGGGCGGGGTCTCTCTCAGCTCAGGTACTGAATAAACTCAACTAACTGCTGTCCAGTCAACGCTGACTCACAAGCAGCCCTTGCTGGTTTCCGAGACTGTAACTGGAACAGGAGTAGAAAATCCAGTCTTTCTCCCGTGGAGTTGCTGGTGGCTTTAAACTGCTGACCATGTGGATCACCGTCCAATATGTAACCACTACACACCTTTGGTACATACACAATGTAATATTATGCACCATTTAAAAGCGATGATGAAACTATAAAACACCTCATAATATGGATGAACCTGGACATTATGCTGAATAAAGGTAGCCAATCACAAAAGGACAAATATTTTATGAGACCACAACTAATAGGATAAAAAACAAGACAAATGAAGTGGCGTTAACTAAGTCCACAAGCATACTAGCTTGTGTGATCCAAGGACTGTAAATAATAAAATCCAAATCTGAAAGGGGGAATAGTATCACAGCTTAAATTATAAACACCCAGTTTGCAGAAGGCTAGGGATGAGAGTGGAAGCCCCAAATCCACACACAGATTAAGCCTACAGTGAGCCCTCTCTGATGATAAGGGATGTGAATAACCTTGTTATCAGAGAACGATGTAAACTGGATTATGGTAGATGTAGTTAGGTTAAAAATATAATACCCTATATATACTCAAGTATAAGTCGACCTAAATATCAGCCAGGGCACCTAATCTCACCACAAAAACTGCATTAAAAATGTGCTTAAAAAACTCAGCTTATCCACGAGTATATATAGTACCTTATTTGATCTCTGGACCCATTAAAGTTGTTTCCCTTTGAAAAATAAAAGTCAGTATCAGACATCAAAAAAAAATCAGTGGGTGCCCACCTTCCCTATATGATCACTGAAGATGTGTGCATAAGCAAATGTGGTGAAGAAAGCTGATGATACCTGGCTATCAAAAGATAGAGCGTTTGGGGTCTTAAAGGCTTGAAGATAAACAAGC
>NW_022107431.1:77091666-77097968 GCF_000313985.2 Echinops telfairi
AAGTGAAGGGGAAATACAAGTGAATTAAGCCTTCAATGAATCCTCTTTGCCCATAGACCAGAGATGTGAATAGTGTGAACGCAGTTAGTTAAAATTTAACACCTTATCATTTGATCTCTCTTTTTACTAAGTTTATATTTTCTGCTCTTTGGTCATGGCTTCTCTCTGTTTTACTTTGTTATTGATGTTGGTTTTTGTATAATTTTCTGTATAGGAAATTCAGGATAAGTAAATCTATAGAGACAGTAAATGAATTAATGGTTTCTTGGGAGTATGGCAGGGGAAGTTGGAAACAGGGAGCTAATAACTGAATACAAGAAAGAAGAAAATATCTTAAAATTGGTTGTAATGATGATTGACAACTCTTTTTAAGATGATTGAACTATGGCATGATATGTGAATTATATGGCAATTAAACTCTTAAAAAACAAAGACTTTCATATGAAAGAGAACAGACTTTAGATGTTGCTAAGGGAGGGAAGGCCAAAGTGGGAAGATGGAGCAAAAGACTAGAAGGTGTTGACATGGTGACAGGGAGGATGGAGGGGTTTGTCTGAGGCCTTATGAGTGGTTAAATGTAGAGTTGTCTGAAATGTAAACCTCCCCAAATAATTCTGTTTAAAAAAACTCACGCACCCCCCCAAAAAAATCAACTGCATATGGTAATAATTTCTTTTAGAAGAATTAATACCAGACTAATCCCAAGGAAGAGTCCTGGTGGCTTAATGGTTGTGAGTTGTACTGCGATATGCAAAGTCAACTGTTCAAAATCCCCGAAGGAGAAAAGTAGAGCATTTGAATCCCATAAGCAGTTATAGTCTCATAAACTCACAGGGGCAGTTCTACCCTGTCCTATAGGGTAAAACTGTAATTCAGCATCAACTTGATGGCAGTGAGTGAGTCCCAAGAAAGGAGTAGATCTGGTGGTGTAGTGGCTGCTAGCTGTAAGAGCACCAGTTTGAAACCACCATCTGCTCTGCAGGAGAAAAATAAGGCTTTCTACTCCCACAGCGATTTACAATCTAAGAAACCTAAAGGGGCAGTCTACTGTCTGATAGTCTCACTGTGAGTCAGAATCTACTCCGTGGTAGTGAAGGTTTTTTAGTCCCAAGGAGGTGAAGATTAAAGATATCTCAAATGTCTAACTTTTCCAAAAAGTTATACCCTCTCTGTTTTCCTTGCGATCACTCACCACTCCTCCCTTTAGTACACCCTCTCACATCCCTCATACCTGCAGTTTGCTGCACCGTCTCCCCAACTCGTGGACCTTTACGCACATGGGTGCTGTAAATCCCAAATCCGAAGTTCAGATAGATGTCTGGACGATCCTCTTCACCCACAAAGCTCTGGAAGCTGGTGAGATCAGGTCAGATAATAGTCCAAGAACCCCAGTCCAGGCAGAGGCAAGTAGAATGCAGGGCCAAGAGCCAGCCGCCAGAAATGTCCCCAAAGTCAAAGCAGCTCCTCTTGTTTATAGCAGTGCTCAGTCAGGAAGGGGAGGTCACAAAATGAATGGCTTTGCTGAAAGTGTCGCTTTGTCTTCTTCAAAAGATGGTGAGTGGAGGACACCCCTCTAGAGTGGAACAGATTCCATCTTCATCACAGAACAGAGCACTCCCTCCAGCCGTGGGATGATAACCACTGGCACAGAAGTGAGAATTTATAGTACATCACAGAAAGCATTATGGCTAGCTTATAATACATCACAGAAAGCATTATGGTTGGCAGAACCATGCTAAGTAATTGACTGCATCTCACACACAGACTTCATAGGCAAGATCAGAGAAAGTAAGGGGCCCTTCTATTTCACTGACTAGAATCAATCTCTCTCTCTCTCTCTCTCACTGCCATTGAGTTGATGGTGACTCATAGTGACCCCCTGTGGGTTTCCAAGACTGTAACTCTTTACAGGAGTAGAAAGCCCAATCTTTCTCCTGCGGAGCTGCTGGTATTTTGAACTGCCAATCATGCGGATCTCGCAGCCCAATGTTTAACCTCTACAGCAGCAGGGCTCCATACGGGCTGGGATATGCTTACCAAAAATATTTTGTGATTCAGCATACTATGTCTGTACTTCATCGTTTGCATAAGGTAGTAGACATTATTCCTTGTTCACCTACAACTCCTTCTCTGTCACAGCCTCCGAGCAGATGGAAGACGGCACCTCTAAGGTCCCTTGAAGATGGTGAGGACTTTGTGTGTCACTGATGGGCTGTGCGTTTAAATGATATTTGTTGGGATGGGTTAACAATGATGAAATCAGGTGCACAGTCACACCAACCAAGGCATGTTCCAGATAAGGCAGCTGCAGGTTGGTAGAACTTCTTTCAATCTGGACTACCCAGTTGCTTTATGGGAAGCAGTGGTCAGAAAGATCTACAAGTCTGTTCAGGAATGTGCGATGACCATGAAACAAACTGCTGCGATCTGGCCATTTGTTAATAAAGCATGAGACTAACTGACCTTGAGATGAATACAGATAGAGCCACAGGAGGTGGGGGCTGCTTGAGGCAGTAGCCTGGAATATGTGGCATCCTCTTAAAGGCTGATTTTGGAGGCTGGAAATAAGGTACTTCCTATTATGCAGTGGAAAAGTGTTTGGTAAGATGATAAGCCATGATAAGCTGGTGGGCAACAGATATGGCTCTTAGTGAATTGCAGGCACTAGGAAGAGGTTGAACAGCAAGACGTGTGTGCTGGGTGCACTTGGCATGGTAGGAAAGGGCAACCAAAATTTTTGAGCCTCATAGGATTGTGGTTTTTATTTGCAACCCGTAGGAGAAAAGCAGGAGAAAGCCTTTAAGCAGCCAAGGATCAGTGCGTGAAACCGGCATGAGGCCATATCTGACCTCTGGCATCCCAATTGGCAGGAGGCAGAAGTCAAGACGTGCCTCTACCCTCCGTCCTCCTTTCCCTTAATCTGACACCCGTGCCTTTCCTCCCAGGGCGTTCTACTTTTATCCTGGGTTTGAGAATTTGTTGCAACAGCCACACAGAACTCCCAGGCAAAACTCAAAATTATGGGGGTTATTAGGGAAGGTAATAGGTTACCACAAGTCAAGATCAGTAAATAGTACAACAAAAGGGGGCGGGGGGATCTCACTGCTATTGAGCCGATCAATACTGGCTCCTAGGAACCCTGTCAGAAAGGGGAGTCAGCTGCTGCGGCCTCTGAGACTAATGCATTATGGGAGTAGAAAGCGTCATCTCTCTCTCCCCCGGAGCAACAAGTGGTTTCAAAGCGCTAGAAATATGCACTTATTGGTCTATCCCAACACCTCTCCTTGGCTAGCAGCCCTAAATCTCTCTGGTCTCAGCCTCTCAGCCATAGTCCCTTGGCCTCTGCCTCTGTGGGCCATGAAGCCAGCACCGGCCTCGGCCTCACCCTGTCCGTTGTAGTGCAGCTCCTGTGTTTTCCCAGGGTCTCCTTGCCTCGGCCTCTGGTTTCAGTCTGGCCTCTTTGCTTTGTCCCATAGCCTCTGTGCAAAAGTCAGTCAACATCTCGAGCCAGTTGTGTAAACTGACCTCGTTGAGATGTCTGTGATGTTGAGTAAGAGTCTTAGGGGCGGAGTGGGTTACTTGCTGGGCTGCTAACCGAGAGATCAGCAATGTGGAGCCAGGGGTGAAAGAGAAGCTTTCTGCTCCCACAAAGATGTATTATCTCAGAAACCCACAGGACAATTTTACTTTGTCCTATAGGGTTGCTGTTCATCAAACGTGAATTTGGGAGTCTATGGTGTTGGTTTATTTGTTTTTTTGTTTTTTAGGAAACTTTTTTACTTGTAAGATAAGAATACAATATACAATATAAGAAACAGATATCTGTTTTAATGAACAGAAATTCAAATGTTGGTTCCTAAGTTTGAGGCAAATGGTATTATATAGAATTTTTATAAAATGTTAGACTTTGAAATGTTTTAATTTTCATATCTTAGTATATTAGTTATAATCCTTTTTTTTAAAAAAATCATTTTACTGGGGGCTCATACAGCTCTTATCACAATCCACACATACATCCATTGTGTCAAGCACATTTGTACATTTGTTGCCATCATCATTCTCAAAACATTTTCTTTCTACTTGCGTCCTTGGTATCAGCTCCTCATTTCTTCCCTTCCCTCGCTGCCCCCTCCCCACCCTCTCACGAACCCTTGATAATTTATAAAGGCTTATTGTTTTTGCTGTTGTCTGTCCTCTTCAATTCGGGCATGCACAAGATCAACTGATTCCTCCTAAATCAATGTGGATGAACTGTTGGTACTGGCTTCGCCTTCAACATGATCTCATCCCTCCTTGTTATGAGTTTTTCATAAGCAAACTGCCGATTTCTTTAGAGCATTGTCTCCATAAACTTTTCATAAAGCACTCATATTGCATCACTCTTCCACAAAAGCTGTACCATAAATTTAATTTTTGTTCTTCAATTTTAGCAGAATTCAAGTCTCTCTAATAGGGGTTCTTTTCAAACCAATGTTTTATCCTTTGTAGTGCCCCAAACTATATCCTGTTCAGATATGTGATGAGTTTCACAACAAACAAAACAAAACAAAAACCCCGAAATTTCTACAATTTTTTCATAGTATGTATTTTCCAGGAACTTTTTGAAGACCTCTCATGTGAGAAACTGAGAGCTGGGAAAAAAAGTTTATGTGGACAAATTCTCTCCGCTCATATTTAAGGAGTGTGGGTGGCCAGATTCTGGTAGGAGGCCTGCATGTTCATGAGTTGGGGATGAATCCCAGTCACATTCTCCTAATTAAAGTTGTTTCCCACAGTGTCCCCCATAATAATGCCAATTTTAAGATGTTGCTTGCAAGCCCATGGTTGCTAATATAAGCTTCAAGTTAATTGACGGTTATCCACCTGAAGACTGTCTGCCGTCCAGTGCAGTCAGCCCGCCGCTCCCTTCTGATAGGGGAACCCACCGCAAGGTTGGGTACAGAGCCCACCCCACCCAGAGGGATGAATAACAGAAATGTGGGTGAAGGGAGACAATGGACAGTGTAAGACATGAATTAACAATAATATAATAATTGATCAAGGATTCATGAGGGTGGGAGGGCAGGGGAAAAGAGGAACTGATATCAAGGGCTCAAGTAGAAAGAAAATGTTTTGAAACTGTTGATGGAAACATATGTACAAGTGTGCTTAATACATAAGATTTTTAAGAGGCTCCCCAATAAAATGATTGAAAATAAATAGCAAAACGCAAACAAATACAAAAACAAAAAGGATCATAGATTGCTCCCATACAGAAGAGCTCATGGACACTTAAGGTCAAACCAGCTCAGAGACGACCAAGGTTAAGCGCCATCTTAACTCTGGAACATGCCCGTCTTGTTACATATGTACCTCCTATTGTGTATACCCATAGCACATCCCCTTCCTGTTACTTATGTGTATGAGGTGGCTTGCATGCCCAAGATTATATAAGCCTGTGAAAGAATACATCCACTCGATCTCTCTAGATCCTGGCAAAGGAAGAGGTGAGCGCTTCCATGTCTTGTCTGATGTTTCTCTTAATTTACCTTTCAATTACAGAACCTCCCCTTAGAGGACCATTCTGTTGTGAAGGCTGGTCCCCCATACCCTCATAATCCTTAACACATGTCAGATGGATCCAAGGAGAATAAAAGGGAAAGACAAAAATCCCCTCAGAGGGTGCAAGGGGCCACAGAAAGCAGAAAGGATTGAAAAGGGGATTTTTTTCTCCTTAGAGAACATTTAAAACATGTAACTATGAACATTCCTCATGCTTAGGGTAGGGGACTCTGACAGTCTCCCATTCTCCTCTCTCTTTCTGAATGTTCATTGTACTTGCTTCCTTGTTACACCACGTGAAGTCTGGTCGTGTGCATTTAGTGTCATGTGGAAAATAGCATAGGCGTTTGGTTCCTGAATCTCCAGACCAATAGGAACTGCATCCGGACAGTGGACTTTGGGTGAGCAAGAGATCACACTTCTGTTGGGTTGAGCCACTGCTACAGCATCACGCGCCCTGTCATCATACAGTGCAAACACTGGGTATTTCTACTTGGGCACAACATTGAACATGTATGAAAATATACTTGTGTCGGTCCCTGAGCCTCTGGAACTAACATCCATTTTGAACACTAATTGCTCTGTAAACATACAGGTACCAGGATTTCCCTCCCCAGGCTCTGCATTGTGTGGTGAAGTGAAATTGGTTGGTATGATGTGGGAGCCAGCCCACAACCAGATTGGGTCCTGAGGGGCAGTTGTGTAATTGAAGGGATTAATTAAAAAGACAGACAATGATGGTGAAGAAAGCTGATGGTGCC
>NW_022107431.1:77098916-77108456 GCF_000313985.2 Echinops telfairi
TACAAATGCGCTTTACACAATTGATGTGTGTATGGATTGGGATAACAGTTGTATGAGCCCCTAATAAAATGTTAAAAAAAAATTTAAAAAAAAAGACAATGAAAACGTTTTGGGTGCTCACCTCCTCCATGAAGTCAGGTCCGAGAGGGAGTGAGAGTGAATGTATTCTTTCACCAACTTATATAGTCTAGGGACATGCAAGCTACTCTAGCTACAGCCACCCACATGCATAACAAGGTGGGCAGTGTTCTAACCTAGATGTCCCTGAGCTCATTGGGGGAGTAACCTAACACCAGTGTTGAAGCAGGTAGAAAGGGGTCTACCGTCCTCTGAGGGGCTAGGGTGGGGGGAGGAATAGCAACATGTCTGCTCCTGTAGGTAAGGGTTGCTGGCCGCAGTGTACATCAGCCAGTGTTACTTGTAAGGAGTAACATTACGGCAACACTATTATGGGAGGATATTGTGGGGATAATTTTTAATTGGGAGAATGTGACTCTTCTCCAACTCACAAATGTGAAGGCCTCCCTCTGTCAGAATCCCGGCCTCCCAGGCTTCCTTAATCATGAGCATAGAGAATTTGTCTACGTATACTCTTCCCAGTTCTCAGTTTCCCATAGTATGGCTCTGTGTTAGTCTGTGTTGACTAGAGAAATAAATCCAGTGCCACTCATATGTGTATAAGAAAGAGATTTAGGAGTCTCTTTTCCGTGGCATCGCGGAGGGGTCGGCTGCTTCAGCATGAAGCTGAACATCTCCTTCCCAGCCACTGACTGCCAGAAACTCATTGAAGTGGATGATAAATGCAAACTTCGCACCTCTTATGAGAAGCGAGTGGCCACGGAAGTCGGCACCGAGGCGCTGGGCAATGAATGGAAGGGCTATGTTGTCCGCATCAGCGGTGGGAATGACAAGCAAGGCTTTCCCATGAAACAAGGTGTCTTGACCCATGGCTGTGTCCGCCTGCTGCTGAGTAAGGGGCACTCCTGCTATAGACCAAGGAGAACTGGGGAAAGGAAGCGCAAATCTGGCCGGGCTGCATTGTGGATGCCCATCTGAGCGTTTTTAACTTGGTTATTGTAAAGAAAGGGGAGAAAGATATCCCAGGACTGACTGATACAACTGTGCCTCGTCGCCTGGGGCCCAAAAGAGCCAGCAGACTCCGCAAGGTGTTCAACCTCTCTGAAGAAGATGACGTCCGCCAGTATGGTGTTAGAAAGCCCCTGGACAAAGAAGGCAAGAAACCCAGGACCAAAGCGCCCAAGATTCAGCGTCTTGTGACTCCACGCGTCCTGCAGCACAAGCATCGGCGCATTGCCTTGAAGAAGCAGCGCACCAAGAAAAACAAGGAGGAGGCCGCCGAAGACGCCAAACTTTTGGCCAAGAGAATGAAGGAGGCTAAAGAGAAACGGCAGGAACAGATTGCCAAGAGGAGGCTGTCCTCGCTGAGGGCTTCCACCTCTGAGTCCAGTCAAAAATAAAAGAGCCTTGAATAAATAAGCTCATCTATTTAAAAAAAAAAGCTTTATATGAAAGAACAATTGTATATTGAGAAAACATCCCAGCCCAGTTCAGATAAAGTCCACAAGGCCATTATTCAACCATTATGTCACATACCAGTTTATAAATTCCTCTTCAGACTCATGCCAACACATGCAATGATGCCGAATGCAGGAAGATCACAGGCCACTGGGCGGAGTCTCATGGAACCAGTGAGGTGGAAGCATCTCAGCGCTGGTGGGCGTGGGACTCCATGTGGCTCCATCATAATACCAACAGGTGGCTTGTCAACAGGAATGTCAAGCAGACAGTGTGTGTCCCACCTCCAGGAAGAGGGGAATTTCCAGAATCATCAGAAGGCCAGGCCCCGAAACAGGGAGGATGGAGGGAGAGTGAGTAGGAAGGAGGGAACCGATTACAAGGGACTATATGTGACCTCCTCCATGGGGGACGGACAACAGACAAGTGAGGGGAGACGTCGGACAGGGCAAGATATGACAAAATAACAATTTATAAACTATCAAGGGCTCATGAGGGAGGGGGGAGGGAGAGGGAGGGGAAAAATGAGGACCTAATGGGGTTTAAGTGGAGAGAAAATGTTTTGAAAATGAAGTACAAATGCGCTTTACACAATTGATGTGTGCATGGATTGTGATAAGAGTTGTATGAGCCCCTAATAAAATGTTAAAAAAAAAAAAAAGCCAGACCCATCATTGGTTATGACCTGACAGTATAGACTCCACCCCTTTACTCAAATTGACAGATTATATAATTGCCACTGGCTCTTATTCAGTCCGTATAACTCCCACCAAATAACTAGATGGGAACAAGCAAATAAGGTGTGCAAGGCTCTCACTGTAGAGGATTGGTCAGGTTTTCCATTCCCTGGGTCTAAGAGTAAGCCACTTCAGAAGCATGAAGAGAGAATCCCACCACCCTCAAGGAAGAAGAGCCAGCAGTGGAGCACAAGTGTGAGGTCCCTATGTGAAGTGGTGAAAAGTGTGGCAGCAGTGGAGACACCAGATGCTGCAGCACCCAGACCATGCGATGGGGCAGTGAGCTGCTTGGCCCACTGAATGAATACAGGTGAGTGCCTTCAGGCTGGAGGCTGACTTAGAGTGGGGTGTCCAATGGGCATATATCAGCATTAAAGGAACTTTGTAACACTGGCCCTAGTAGGGCAACAACCATATGGTTGAGAAGCTAAGGACCAGAGATATGGCTACCAGCATGGCTGAGAACCATGGTCAGAAATACTGTATTCTTAATGTTATTTTATCTTGACTTGCTACCTGTTAACTTCTCAAACCAACCTCCATAATTGTCTGAGGTCTGTGAAGCCACTGCAATGGACTTTTGAACCTCGCAGAGAAGTGGAGTGCTTCGGGAGGAAAAGATGGTGTCAGAATAGGGTAACAGAAGGTTGTAGGGTGGAGACATGTCTGACTCCTGACTCAGAATCAAGCCTTGGGCTGGTGTGGAGTTGGGTAGCCAGAGGTTAGAGGTGGCCCCCATTCCATTTCTTCAATTGTCATTAGCAGGAGTAATGTGGAGCCCCTTGAATTAATCTCTTCCCCTAACACTCATAGCTTCCTCTTTGGGATATCTGGACTAAAATCATTATGCCTTTTATCTCTAAGATATCCATCATCCCTTGTGCTTTCATTCTCAGGTGGCTCTTTGGGTAGTGCTGCTCAATTTTTTTCTCTGTGGTTTACCAATTGTCCTGTCCTTACTCCTCACTCTTAGACCGTCTATCTTTTTGTTGGAGAACTTTCTGTCTCCTGTGTTCACTGATGTATTCTCAGTGCCTAGTACCTACTAGGTGCTCAATAAGTATTTAATACGTGAACAAGTAGAGATGGTCTAAAATTTTCAACATAATCTCAAAGAGTTCCATGATCTCCCTCCCAAAGTTAAAAATAAACAGGAAGACAAAATAGTTTCTGATGAGTTTCTATACAACGCAAACATTTCGTGAAACATTCTGAATGTATGGAAAAGTTGGGTGAAAGTGACTCATAATGACAATATTGTTCTGAAATAATTTCTAAAATTTGAAGGGTATTTTGAATATAGCAAAATAAAGTGTTGATAAAACCTGTCAATACATAGTACAAAAAACCCTGAGCTATATTCAGGACTTTAATATGGCCCTTCTTGCCATAAGCCCTTATGTGATGTACTGTAGATTCTAACCTCCATGCCTATGGTTATAATCCCAATTTGGAGGGAGTCCTCTGCTATGCTAATAGACAGGATTAAGATGGGGTGCATTCTGAGTCTCCACTTTATGAGAGGGTTTAACTCAATTGAGTCAACTCCCATTGTTTCCTGTGGGGTAGGGTTTGGTGAAAGCCAAAACCCACAACCCCATGAAAGCCATTCTTTTTGTGATACCTCTTTCTTGACTGACCATTCATAGGAGGAAGGAGACCTGCTTTGATTTTCAGGGCATTTATGGCTGCTGGCTCCTGACATGGCGTTTGGCTGACCTCCAGTTCTTGGGTCTTGAGTGGCAATTTTTATCTTTTCTTTTTTTTCACAGCTTATTATTTGACCTAATTTTTCCAGCTTCTTAAGAGCACCCACAACCATCTGAGCAATTTTCTCAGGGTTTCATGAGTTCTTTGAGATGCTGAAGCAAATTGGGGAGCCCAAGCAGGTGAGGGACTATACTAAGAGGAGGAGTGGTGGTACCTCAGGAAAAGAGTGGTATAACATCTTGAATCTACATCTACTTGAAGCTAGTAGTGATTTTCCTAAAAAATTATTTTTACAAACTCTAAGACCAATAATAAAATATAAGGTAAATAAGAATTTAATATTTATTATGTTTATTTATACAGTAACAAAACTATGCTTACAAGCTACACAGCTATTTTCTAAAAACACTATAAAGGTCAAACAGTTATGATATTACAACCATGTAACTCAAAATTTAAAATATAGTTACCTATCTTTACACAAATTTGCATTGATGATTTTTCATGAAGAAAACCATTTAAAATATCTCAAAAACAGTCTTTCTCAATAATGCACCATACTTTCTGAAGGCTCAGTTTTATTGCACATAACATATATTTGATTTGGGTTTATTTAAGTATCATGCAGAAAATAAATTACGAATATAAATTTAAGAAAAAGTAGGCAGGATATTGTTTTGCAGTACAAAATCAGATGGCTGACACAGTTCACAGGTTAATCTTCAGGAAATTTTATTCCGTATTATATAAGTTAACTGATTAAAATAATCACAACGTGAGATTAAATATAGTTTGGTAAAGTAACTGTTGGCACATTTAATATCAGAGAACAGCTACTAACTACTCTTTCAGCTGAAACCAACTACCACTCTTCTTGGCCACCTAACAGGATGGTCTTCACTGCTATTTTTAAAGCATCAAATGGAAAAACCTTAAGTATGGACATATATTTAGTTGTGTCAAAAATATTCACATAATTGGCACAAATAAAACCTTATCAGTTTAAATATGAGAACATGAGGGGGCGTTGGATTGGACATGCCCTGTAAACTGGTTTCTAAGTAAAGCTTGTGAACCATGTCTGTTTTACTTCTTCTGTTCATTCAACTACACTGGCTGGTCGTTGTATTGAGGATCTGTAAACATTCTCGTTACTTGTTTCCTGAGGTCTTGTCAGAAAACTGATTACAGTAGTCTAATTTAATATCTCTGAAAATGTGCTTTGGAAATATTAAAAAAAGACAAGTCAGAAATGTATAATTCGGCACACTTTTCCTATGACAAAAGCTATCTTTAGAAAATTCTTGGTATCAAAATGTAGTATAACCCATCTCCAGAAGACCTCATAAACTTAAGGTCACTTTTTAAAAATTAGAGTTAGCTCATGTAATATGAGAGAGGAAAATAAAAAGAGCCTATTTGAATGTCCTACATCTAACACCAATGTAGGACTCTCTACGTGGAGCCAGTCAAACAGTGTCAGCGCAGTGCCTCGGCTACAGGAGAGGCGCTCCGTAAATACAGAGTAGAAGAAGAAATGTCAAACAGAGAAGGTACTTTGATAATTGAACTATAAACCTATACTCTCACTTAATTAAAAATTATGTAGCAAAGCCAAAATCAAACTAATAAATACATCTCTCTGGTATACTTCTCAGCCTACTGAAAAGAAGTATTTCCTGGATTCCGGCTCATCTCTGACTTCCAAGTGTACAAGGGATGAGCCAAGAGGCAATAGGAAAGAACAGCCTTGTTCTGGTATCACTTCTTCCCCCTTTCATAAGAGACAAGAAGTAACCATGTGAGGAAAGGTATAGGCCTCATAATAATACCTTCTCTAGGAGAAAACTCAAGTGACTTAATACTATTTTACATTCTGGGGTAAGAAAGCCCGGTAATTTCCCTTATTACCATGATGGCTAACTTTCATTAAGGGATTTTAAAGATTATTATTTTTAATTTCACTGCATAATATGGAATTTTCAATGTTAATGATTATAAGTAAACAAAAAACACATGAACTACATTTTTAGAGCATAACTTGCTTACGCACATTAGCTGAAATGTTTCTCCATCATTTCACTGTTAAAAATCAAGAAAAACACTATTAAAATTTTAATAGCCTAGAAAATAGAATTTGTGCAAATGCATTATAAAGTTCTGCATTTTATATAATATTACCATCTTAACACTAATCACCATTCACCCATGTGTCAAAAAGGCAGCACTGGTTCTAGACAGTTCCTACTCTGAGGAAAGGGATCTGGGATCAGACATTTCCCAGCACTTGGCCCATAATCTCATTCACTTTTATTAAATGCCCAGAAGGCTAAAACCATGCAATTAGATGTTTTGATTAAGTAATATGACAAAGAAGCAGCATTATTTTTTAAAACTCAAGTCCATGTAATAGTAATACTTTTCATGCTAAAATTTGACAGTTTAATAATTTGTAATGCTAGGAGAAACCATTTGTTATAGGTCTTGTACTATAGTTTAATTATTTAAAAAGAAAAACAGAAGAGCTAACTTTAGGCCTATTAATAAAAGCCTGATCCACTTAAACTTACTAATGATGCTTACTGAAGATAAAAAGTAATTTCAAAGCCAAAAAATCATGTTTAATATTTACTGAAGTATATAGAACTATAAATGAATGATATTTCCCTGTTAAGTAGCAGAAGACTGTAACTTAATAATTTACTAATTTAGTACTTAGTATTTCATAGGTACTACATGGGCCCATATTTATTCTGCATATTACAATGATATACAAAATTATCTTTGACCTTGGCTAACCACTTAACAAATTTAACTCTATCATGGATAGGCAAATGATATATTGATAAACTATTTTAATATTTGTCTTGTTCTTAATAAGCAAAATGCTTAGGTATTAGTGCAAAAGTATCAATGAACAATAAGCTAGTGAATCTACTGATTGTAAAAACATCATATTGAAATTACAGTCCTTGTTACATGGCCCATCATACAAAATGTGACAAGGTAACTATGTCGTATTAGGTATTACTTCATTTAATTATGTACTATGGCAGTGCTTCCCAACAGTAGTACACATGTACCCCTGGATATCCCTGAGATTATTTTAAGTGGTACATGGAAGAACAATTTTTCTTTAATAGTTATACATTAATATTATTGCTCAAAAACACAGCTAAGGTGGAAAAAAAAAGAGGATTAAAAAAGTAAGTTAAAAAATAAGTAAAATGTTTTCATGTATGTAAGTATATATCTTTATATATAACCACAAAACAGTAAATATTAAGGAAGAGCAAAGGATACATACATATATAATTATACACATGAGGAAGCTTTGAAAAGTTAGTGAGAAAATTCCATTTTTCCACAAACCTGGAAGTTCCCTCATATACAAACACACTGAAGAAATCGGGAAGGTGGGTATGTGGCTTTCATTTTGGAAACACTGTTTTAAGAGATCAACTGATTTAGCCAACATCACTTATAAACCCTGTAATGTTGGACCATAGAGGGGTTTCCTCTACTACTAGTTTTATTGTAGGACACATATTTTGAAAAAAAGCAGGTTTTGTATTTGATAATATTGTTGAAAGTATTGAATACATTTAATCCCTTTTAAAGGGGCTCATTCACCAAAATGGTGAAAAAGTTTGGGAGTATTTGAGAGACATGCTATTCCTAGAGAAGAGAGACAACAGCCAAGGCACATTACACATGTTATCATTGCAGCATATCAAAAGCAACCTCAGTAAGCATTAACATTGCGCAGATAATTATAATACTCTTTCATAAAAAAGAAGGTAAGCTTGTGCATTCAGTGCTCTCGACTCGGGAACCACCTGTACACAAGTGTCACTAACGTGGACCCACTCTTCTGTTGGCTCACTTTCACATTCTTTCAAACCTGGTGAAAAAAAGGGGAAAATGCTTTAGTTCTTAGCAGAATTACAAACAGCAATACATCCATTACAAACTATATTGACCTAAATTAGATCTTACACAGGAAGTCTGTTTTTTACAAAATGAACTCTTTCAAGGTATTAATATTAAAAGGAATAGCTAATATTTATCCCTAATTAATATAATTTTATTTAAACTATATAATGAAATATTCAGAGCCTTGGTGGCATAGTGTGTTATGCACTGAGCTGCTAAGTGCAAGGTCAGCCGTTTGAACCCAACTGCCACTAGGCAGGGAGAAGAGGAGACTGTCTGCTCCCATATAGCCCACATTTAGCGGTTTTTACTCTGTCCTGTAGGGTCTCTAAGAAGTGAGTCTATGGCACTGGGGTTGCATGGAATAGGTGATGTAATACTAGATGGCACTGCATACAGTTATTGGCTCAGGGAAAAGCATAATGTTCACGAAAAGAGAAGGAAAAGAATGCTTGTTCACTGACCCATAGACAATGGGTAAAGTTTTTAACTCTCACTTTATACTGAGCACCTAGTAGATCTTCAAAAAAAATTTGCAACACTAAGTACTACTACACTATAATACATGAGGACTAAAATCCTTGAAAAATGGCGTGCTCTTTGATATTTCAGATGAGCTATGATTTTCTAGATACTTTTAGAAGTAATTCTCATGTAATTTGGGGCATCCATGAAAATAACATCTCTCTTTTAGAAAAGTAAAAGCACATTCCTTCATTCCTACAAATGCAAAAGCACTTGGAATGACGTACCAGCTACATTTTTCTTCCCGGTGACGTGCTCCATGAAGCTCTTGGAAGGCGTTCTCACTCTGACATAAGCAGTGTAGTGGCCTCCTCTCATCGAGCCGCTGTGCTCCACTACTCCATAGAGACCATAAAGAACTTGATCTCCCACACTTACGTTCTTCCAAACAGAAAAACTCCAGTTAGTATTACTTAGTGAAATATGATTGAAAGAAAGTAAAACTAAGCCATACACACATCCTGTAGACAATAAGTGAAATACGCAAAAATCTCTCACAAAATTGCAAAATGAAAACGCTTAACAGCATTTTCTGTTGGCAGTTGTGAAGAGTACATGGTGTGGGTGGCAATATGAAAAGTTCTCCCTCTTAGAATTATTATTTAGCTCAGTTACATATATCTTACATTCATCAGCTCTATTTTTAGGATGCTGGCATACAGACATAAGAACAAAATGTAAAAAGAACTGCACTAGTCTATTACTGGATTATCTGCAAGAGTCAAAGACCGGAAACACAAATATGTGGTAACCTGAGGGACTGGCTGAGAATGTAATGCAGCTAAATCATCCATGCTCATAATTATGGGTCTGGAAAGCTGATTGGTGGGGGAAGACTTTCACAGTTATGAGATATAAATAAATCTTAAAGTGGAGAGCAAATATTTTGAGAGTGATGAGGGCAAAGAATGTATAAATGTGCTGGACACAATTGATGTATGTATGTATTGTGATAAGCGTTGTATGAGCCCCCAATAAAATGCTTTTAAAAAATCTTACTACACATTCTCATGACTGAACACAATTCCTCCAATAACCCCCCATAAAAGAACTGTCATAACGAGCTACCATATTAAGAGGAATCATTTCTGCATCT
>NW_022107431.1:77108556-77110526 GCF_000313985.2 Echinops telfairi
AGACAATAAGTGAAATACGCAAAAATCTCTCACAAAATTGCAAAATGAAAACGCTTAACAGCATTTTCTGTTGGCAGTTGTGAAGAGTACATGGTGTGGGTGGCAATATGAAAAGTTCTCCCTCTTAGAATTATTATTTAGCTCAGTTACATATATCTTACATTCATCAGCTCTATTTTTAGGATGCTGGCATACAGACATAAGAACAAAATGTAAAAAGAACTGCACTAGTCTATTACTGGATTATCTGCAAGAGTCAAAGACCGGAAACACAAATATGTGGTAACCTGAGGGACTGGCTGAGAATGTAATGCAGCTAAATCATCCATGCTCATAATTATGGGTCTGGAAAGCTGATTGGTGGGGGAAGACTTTCACAGTTATGAGATATAAATAAATCTTAAAGTGGAGAGCAAATATTTTGAGAGTGATGAGGGCAAAGAATGTATAAATGTGCTGGACACAATTGATGTATGTATGTATTGTGATAAGCGTTGTATGAGCCCCCAATAAAATGCTTTTAAAAAATCTTACTACACATTCTCATGACTGAACACAATTCCTCCAATAACCCCCCATAAAAGAACTGTCATAACGAGCTACCATATTAAGAGGAATCATTTCTGCATCTGGCTACGTCACAATGCCTACAGATTATCTTTGTTTGTTTAAGCCACCTTTTTTTAATCGTTTTATTCGGGGCTCATATGACTCATCATAATCCATACATATATCAATTGTGTAACGCACATTTGTACATTCATTGCCCGCCTAAAGATTATCTGTAGATAAAAGCAATCAGGTTCTATAGCTAACCCACCTTAAAATGTAGCAAACTCTGTTTTGGCATCTCTTGCTGATACTGATCAGATTTCTCCCGCAGGGGAGGGCTCAGGGGGGGTTTGAAGTCAATTAGCCTAGGTGAAGACATTGACTCACTTCATTGCTGGGTTAGTATGATATTACTCATTGACTCACATGTTAGCTGTATTATGTGAATGCCTTGTGAAAGATTTGTAAGCCCAATTATATATACCCAGTGGAAAATACATTCTCACTTAGTCCAGACATGGGACGAGCAGCCCCCGTGCCTTGCTGTCTGTCTACCTGTAATATTTTCTACAATTGTAAAGTTGCTCCTGAGGACTCGTTCCAGTGTTGGGGACACCCCCACCCCAACACAAATGTCTATAAACTGGGGACTTATTGAATAATGTACCTATACAATAGAGTTTTATCTTGCTTGAAAATAAGAACACAAACTATATATATTGCTATGAAATAGTCTTTGAGAATCATGTTAAGATGGAAAAAAAATAGTTATTGTAAGCTTCGATTATTTAAAGGGGGAGCACAAATATGCATAAAAGTGTCTGCTTATCTTCCAAGAAGCAATGGAAGGATAAAGCACAGTGTCTGTAATGGTCGTCTATACGGAAGAGAAGGAAGCTGGTGGTACAGACATGAAGCTAGACCTTGAATTCAGCTTGTTTTGTACATTTGATACATTGAATGTTGGAATTTGGTAAACCTTTTATAAAACTATTAAAATCAAAATTGCGAAAGCAATCACTAAACACACACACACACACACACAAAATGAACAGTATTTCCAGATGGTGGCATTACTACACAGATGAACATCACCAGAGTCCTATCAAAAGGTCCTAAGAGCCCATCTGACATGGTCCCCAGTGGTCGTTTGTATTCACTGAAATAATCTACTACAGCGTATTGTATAGAGAGTAAACCTACAAAGATGTTTAAATCCACGAATTTACTAATTGATAAACTAATTGGTTATGATTTGTGCAAGATAGTGAACTAAGGAATTATTTTTGAAAAGTAGTCTAAAAGCTGGTAGTAAGAAGCATTCAGTGATCCTGCCTTTCCTATAAGAACTATACCAAAAGACAACTAAATAAATGAAAGGAACTTCTCTTTAAGAGTATACTGGCTAGGGGGGAGCG
>NW_022107431.1:77110626-77112209 GCF_000313985.2 Echinops telfairi
AAGTGGAGAGAAAATGTTTTGAGAATGATGTACAAATGCGCTTTACACAATTGACGTGTGTATGGATTGTGATAACAGTTGTATGAGCCCCTAATAAAATGTTAAAAAAAAAAAGTATAATGGCTAATAAATGGAGAAGGGGTGACAAACATCACTCAGTCATAAAGTATGGACTTCACTTGGAACCTGAAGTGCAGTGGATTATTTAATACAGCTCTTCCAGCCACAGCCTCTGTTACTCCTACCAAATGATCCCCGTTTTCCTGATGTGTCTGGGTAAGAAGATGCTAGAAGAGACTGATTTTAAATATGATACAATTGTGACGGAACAGGTTGTGTTAATTGTGGTGGGTATAAAATCAGTCATCTCAGAAGTAGGGGAGATCTCACTACCAACAAAACAGACAGGAGTGGAGCATGTCCTGTGGACCCTGAGATCTCTGGGCATTCGTTCTCCTGGATTTAGGTACTGCTTTAACATCAGAGGAATGGCAGAGGAACAGCAGCAACAGAACCAGGAGCCAGAGTAGTGGATTTCCCAGGCCACAGAGCAAGTAGAACTAGAATACTTCTGAGAAGGACACTGACTTGTGTAGTGGAGTAACTGATTCAAGGACCTTACTTAGGAGAGCTGGGCTTGCTTGCCCATAGAAACAGAGCTGGTGCCTTTGGGGTGAGTGGAGTGGTATATACCCTGTGGGCATTTATTGCCAGCTCCAAAAGAGCTCTGCAGGATTACCAAGCAGGGCAGGGGCCAATGGGCCAGAGAGGCCGAAGACCAGAGAGGCCTACCTGTTGGCACAGCAGAGACGGCACTGTCCTGACTGAACAGCTGTATCTGGAGCATTTCTCACATGGATTGTAACAGGGTAACTTCTCTGATCAGCCCAGTAGCCATATCATCTGGGCATTCTGTGTGGTATTTGTAATTTATTATCAAATGCAGCAGGAAAGCAGTGTGTGTGGTAAGTAAAGTGCAATGGGAGGAATGGTTAGTGTCAGAGTGGGGTTAAGAGGGTGGAAACATGGCCATCAGCTATGGGAGCCAGAGAGCAGATGTGGACCCCACATCACTATTTATTTAGATCCTAATTAATTAAAAAGGAAAAAGGACAATTGGAAATATAAACACTAGATGAAGAAACTTGTTAATAGTTTTGGTAAAGTAAAAAAAAAAAGCAGGGGAAATCTTTTATCTTTAAGAGATACATAGCATGTGTGGATTGTGATGAGTTGTACAAGCCAATAAAATGATTTAATTAAAAAAGAGCGATACATAGCACAATATTTATAGATGAAATGATAGTATGCCTGGTATTTGCTTTAAAATAATACAGGAGGAAGTGGATGAACATGTGACTGGGCAAGGCTGGCCATGCATTTAAGGTTGTTGGGACCGGGGAATGTGTACCAGGGCCTCATTATACGGTTGTACTTCTGTATACACTGAAATTTCTCCTAATACAGAATTAAAAACAAAAAACCACAGGAAAACCTCAATCCAAGTGAAAGCAAAAATAATAGAAACTAGAACAAATTAAAAAGTGTCAAAAGGGAAAGCAAAAGAGATGTTAAATTTTAAC
>NW_022107431.1:77113613-77114593 GCF_000313985.2 Echinops telfairi
CCTTTCAAATTTAAAAAACAAAGCACTTTTTTTTTTTTGGCTAAAACATGAATTTATTTTCTTCATGTGATCTTTAGAAGTCTTACCATGATATCTGACATGTGATTATATCCCAGTAATAGTTAATCTTTATTAAATTTAATTTTATCATGTGCCACCATTTTTCTGCCTTATATTTTAAAAGGCATCTCCTATAAGCATCAAATTCCAGTACTGACAGCAATTCAGGCTCATATACTTTTGCTGCAGAGAAATTACCCCATGATAAAAGAGATACTCCACTCCCATGTAGTCCATTCCGACTCATAGCAACCCTATAGGGCAGAGTAGAACTGCCCTCCTAGAATTTCCAAGTCCATGAATCTTCATGGCAGCAAACTGCCACATCTTTCTGCCAAGGCGTGAGTGGGAGGCTCAAACTGCCAACCTCTTGGTTACTAGCTGAGCACTTTAATCATTGTACCAGCAGGCTTCACTAAAAGAGACTCGTAAATGTCTTTAACAAGATATGAATGCTTTTTATTTTTGGATTATCTACTGGAACCTAATAATAATGGTTATACAAATTAAGAAAATGTTCTAACATTGATTGTGGTGATAACTGCACAACTCTTTGATATATTTAAGCCACTGAATTATATGGTATGTCAATTATATGTCCATAAAGCAGTTCAGTTATACACACACACACACACACACACACACAATTTCACAAATTTAATATAGAGCTTGTTAAACATCTTTGATAACATTTACTATGTTGTCAAAGCCGAAGAATAATCTTTGACAGATAGTGTAGAGTTCCACAGCATAGGAATTAGGCAACTGCATTTCAGATACTTCTGTTTTAGCAGTATTTGAAAACTTGAGCGTAAGGAGCATTCTGCCATAAAAACACCCAGATTGGGAGTCAGTAATCACGTAGTGTCCATGCCCCTCAAGGAAGATCTGACATGGTCCCCAGTGGTCGTTTGTATTCA
>NW_022107431.1:77115470-77116737 GCF_000313985.2 Echinops telfairi
TGCAGTGTGGTTTTTTTTAAGCTATTAAAACCAGTTGCTGGCAAGTTGACCCCCACTCCTGCTGAGCCCACTGTGTCAGAGTGGGGTTGTGTTCAGTGGCTGGTTCTCGGGAGTCGGTCACTAGGCCTTTCTGTAGGAGCACCACATAGTGCAGACCAGTGTCCAGCGTTTAGGCTAGCAGTTGAGCACATGAACGACTGGCACCACACAGAGTATCCTACTTTATTATAAGGGCCTTTATCGTTTTAAAAGGGATTTTATTATATTTTTAGGATATGATTAATTCGCCATATTTATGTCAAGTATCTATCCAGTTTGCACTTTGCCCTCAATGGTTGTGGATGTTTCTGACAACCCAATTCTCAAGTCACGAGAGTAATAAGCTTGTAGGGATGCTGCATAAGTAGCAGCAGAAGGGGTGCTTCAGGAACTTTGATCCCGATAATCCCCCACCCCTGGGAATGAGAATGTGGGCACTGACACTGAGCTAGAGAACGTGAAGGGATCAAGACGTGAAAGGATCAAGACGTCTATAAATATAGTTTTCTCTGAGGGCATGAATGCCTTCAACAATCTCTTCCTCAATAGGAATGCACGTGCCAAATGCAAACCGTGGCATATCATAAAATTAATTGCTTCAACCTGGCATGACCATACCTTGTTGAGAGAGTCAATGGCATAAGCAAACTTAATATAAAGTATTCTGAGGTCCTGAGGAGGGGGCCGAGGATGGAACATCTGCTGCTGTGTTCCATGGCCACTCACTCTGTGTCCAGTGTTTCTCTGTAACTTGCTTATCGAAAAGTAGGGAGGTCATCTCATCTTTCTGTGAGTGGGGGTGCAGAGAAGATCTCCTCCTGCCAATCTCTAGTTTACCTAAAATGTTGTCCTAAATGATGTAAAATACTATCAAAGCTCTCAATCTTTTCTTTGGTTTTTCGTATCTGGGCTTTCCACACAAAGGTCATGCTAATATCAAATTATATTTTTATTCTCTAGTCTTTTTTCAATGATTTAGTTTAAAAAAATTTTTTTATCATGATCTGTAAATTACTCACTCACTGCCATCCAAGCTGAAAGTGGGTAGAAAGGGTAGAACTGCTTCTGTGCGTTTCTGAGACTGGAACTGTTTCTAGTATTGGTAACAGAGTATAAAGTGAACCTCTCCATTCTTTCTCCAGTATTTTTCCTCCAAGCATTTTACTAAAGAGTCCCAATCCCCCTTCCCCAGTGATTTGAGAATCTTTATTATAATGACTTTACATTT
>NW_022107431.1:77118952-77137045 GCF_000313985.2 Echinops telfairi
AAAAAATGATTCCTTTTTCAACAATATTTCACTATTTTCACTTATTCACTTTTCCTGAGGAACTTTAAAATTACTTATTCAGATTTTTAAAATCACTTCATTGAGGCATGAGATTGGAATGTTCCTCTTTCCAAAATCTTCAACTATTGAGAATTGAGCACTTTTAATTAGAAAAGTCTTATGAACTATGATGGCTGGAAAACCAGTAACCCCCACAAATGTTTACATTCAATAGATTACAGTTGAATACTTACACTATTCCACGGACTAAGGACTCTGCAGAACACACACTAACAACGAAAACAAGGGCTCTTACCTGATGGAACCTTTTCAGATGGAGGATTAAGACAGCTGGAACAGCAGAAATGAGCAATTGCTTCCTGGCATTAGTATAAACCCCCTCTGCTTTTGTTTCTGCATGAAACATAACATGTTTTTTTGTAAAACTCCAAAATTAGATATTATCTACCTTATAGGTATCGTATCACATTTTGAAAAGGCCTAAAAAGGAAACTGGATTCTGATTATGGGGCACCCATCTGCTTTATGAAAATCAACTCAAGTTAAGGAAGATTTTTTTAAAGGCACATACTTATAAAGACAAATAGGACAGGTGACACTTGCAACAAAATTTTTGGGGCTAATCAGTAAATTTTGTAAATACCTTTCAGGTAAAGATTACCAGCAATCCCAATAAACAAATTGGGTTACCATACATACTCGTGTATAAGCCAAGTTTTCCAGCACATTTTTAATGCAGTTTTTGTGGTAAAATTATGTGCCTCAGCTGATAATCGGGTCAGCTTATACTCGAGTATATATGCTAAGTACTTGCACTATGGGAAATCATGGTGGCCCAGGAAGAGAGTCATTCCAACCCACAGCAACCCTATAGGGCAGGGTTGGGCAACCCTATAGAACTGCCCCTGTGGGTTTCCGAGCCTACAACTGTGGGAGGAGAAGGCATCCTTTCTTTTCCTTGGAGCAGCTGGTGCTTTTAACCTGCTGACCATGTGGTTAGTGGCCCAGTGAGTCACCATTACACTCTAGGGCTCCTGCTGGAAAGGACTTAGTACAGGATTTGAATGCGGCCAATGGTGTATTTACCTTGGATTAATGTCAACCAGTATTTCTTCCTTCTCCCATCTAAACACTTCCCTAATTAAAAACTGCCCTGAGGTCAAGGAGCTGATTCCAGCACATGGGAACCCCATGCGTTAGAGTAGAATTGAGTTCCAGAGCTCTGGTTTTCGTGGCTGTAATCTTGATTACTGGGCCTTCCTTCCATCATGCTGCTGGTTGGGTTTGAACTGCCAATTTTTTATTAGCCAAGTGCAAATCACATAGGCGCTATTTCTCTAAGGACTAGTCAGTAAGACCAGAGCAGTCTCTCCTTTTAATCAAGGCAGCACTGTGCTGTGGGTGAGGTATTGGACCACTAATTGCAAAGTCAGAAGTCAACCTCACAATTCATGATGAGAAAGAAGGATGAGACTGGCTGTTCCTGTAAAGTTTTAGTTTGGGAAACCCTACTGAACGTTGCTGTGAGTAGAAATCTGCTTGCAGGTAGTGGCTTTGGGTTTTGATTTAGAGATACAATGGAAATTTCTTACCTCCCAATTTTTGTTTTACTATGTTTAACTACAGCTATTAGGCTGCTGGCTTCACATTGCACAATTATTTGAAATGTTCAAATTTATAATTTGTGTTATGAATTTATAAGAGATTGATGGGATTCTTTATCAAGCACATTAATCTCACCAGTGATAGGAATATAAATTTTAGGGCTATTACTTCTGGATAGATTTCAGACAGCTAGGCTTCTAAATAAGATTATGTGGATTTAGTGTCCTCAATTTATTCCAACAATAATCGACTGCAAATCTACTCTGCCCAGTTGATGTCTTAAATTCAGAGATACACTATGAATAAAATCCCTGTTCCCGAGTCTTGGTCTGGAGACAGATTCTGAAATCCCTTGCTTTAGGATCTTTGCTATCAGAAGAAAAAACAACAACAAAACAAAAAAGCATTGTCACTGAATTGAGTGACCCTGTAAGACTGGCTAGAACTGCCCCTGTGGATTTTCAAAGCTGGAACTGGGGAGTAGAAAGTCTCATATTTCTCCCCTGGAGCAGCTCGTGGTTTCGAACTGCTGACTTTGTGGTTAACAACCTCGCATAATCCACCAAACCACCAGGATTCCCTTGCTATCAGATAACCCACCAGTTACTAAACGAATAATGCGCTATTTACCTGCAGAACTGGTTTCCTTTTGGTGTTGCTGTTGCTTTTTTGTACAATTCAGGCAGAGAAGCTTGTTGTTCCCCATGAGTAACTCCATAGATGTAAACTGGTAAAGACAGGACTGCACTGAACATTCTTTAGGAGTAGTTACATAGCTCTGAGAGAGGGTCTGAAAAGCATTTTGGGGGTTGTCAGACACCCTTAGCTTCTGCTCTGAAAAACATAAATGATTTGGAACATTTACTGGCTGATTTTCTCTGTCAAGATCTCGCTCTCCGATTACACTGCTGCTCAAGTGAAGGTCAGAAATCGCTTCAGCCACTTCTTCATCACCACTGTCCATTTCCTTGGGGCAGGGCAAGTCACTTGCTGATGGACGGTGGGGGAGTCCACCGGTGCGCGCACAGGACACGTGCCTGGATGGATGCGCCGCAGCCTGCTGTGCGGCACAATCCGACCCCGAGGCCTCACTGTCGGCATCCACACTACTCTCCGAGTGGCTGGCTTCCTTTTCACTGCCGTCGTCGTCCTCAGGGGGGCTTTCACTCAGCGCCGCGGAAGCCGGCTTCCTGCGGCTTGCAAGAGACTTGGGAGAATCCCCATTACTCTCACGGTTTTCCTTCCTGGGACACAGAACAGCAGTTTTCTCTTCTCCGGATGCTAACTTTCTTCTATGTTTTCTGTCACGAGTTGGTTGATCCTGTAAGTTGACAGTAGTTTCAGAGAAAAGAATCTTATGACCTTACTGAAAATAAATTCCAACCTGTATGCGCCCCCAATAAAATGATTTAAATTAAAAAAAATAAATTCCAGTAAGTCTATTTTAGACTTCCCACAAATATTAAATAGATACTATTTCTCACTACCCCTAAAATCCATCTTCTGTAGTCTACCTAGACTACAATAATAGTTCTTGAAAACAAATTAAAACTAACATAAGGACATTGCATCTGTATTAAGACACATTACAATTGCTATAGATCTGAAAGTAAGTGTTATTTGCATGGAGCTTTCCTTTGGTCTATTAACTACTGCTTTTTTGATCAGATGAAATGGTGTAAATCTGCTTCTTGTGAAAAGACAGAGATAAAACCAGCTAAATTTGGTGATACTCACCAGCTGATTGAATCAATTATTTTAAACTTGTGAAATCCTCCCCCGCCCCCACTACAGGCCCACCTTAAACTTTCCCTTTCTTTCCCTACAGTTTAGCTTCAGAATGAAGACAGGAGACAGAGGACAGATGTTATGGATCACATACAATAATGAGAGCTGTTCCCTTTCAGTTCTGGGGAGGGAGGGAAGAAATGGGATGAATTCTAAAAAGTATCTGTGTCTCGTTTTTTAGTCTTCACACACTAGGTTCTTGTGTTTCACAGTATTCTGAAACGCCTGGCTGAAAACTAGACATTCATTTGCATCATATTTATTTAGTCTACTAGAGCATATATGAAAAATAAATGAAGTTTATAATAATATCCTATGAACTTTTTAATAACCTTTCTGGGACTGACTTTACATATCAACTTTGTTCTTTACAAATTCCTATTATGCATGTAATATGGGTCAAGTGGAAAAATTTGGACCTAAAAATTGTAAGTAATTTGCCTAAGATCAATTAGCCAATAACCAAACCCAAACCAAACTCACTGCCATCGAAGTCAGTACGAACACACATTGCCCCTACTGGACAGGGTAGAGCTGCCATTGTGCATTTCCCAGGCTAATTCCTCATGGGAGTAGAAAGCCCCTTCTCCCAAGGAGCACTGGTGGTTTCCAACTACTGACCTTGCAGTAGCAGCTCAACTAGGTACCACTATGCCGCTAGGGCTCTTAATCAGCCAACAGATAAATGAAAATAGCTTTATCTGGAACCCAACTCATCTAACTTCTAATTCAACAGTTTCCTAAACCCCAAGAAAGTTTTTGTTGGTATAAAAACACAGGCAAGGCAATAACCATATAGAACTTCTGATTCAGGAGATCTGGAATTGGGTTTGATCATGTTTTAATAAATAGTTCCCAAGTGATTTGAAAAATCTGTCACTTATAGGAACTTTTGAGTCAGATTATTTTAGCTAACCCCTTTACCCTCCAAAACCAAAAGGCAAAACCCATTGCCATCGAGTCCAGTCTGACTCATAAGAACCCTAGCCAAGGGTTCTGAGGCTCTACACATCTTGACAGGAGCAGACGGCCTCATCTTTCTCCCTCAGGGCGACTGGGAGGTTGGAATCACAGACCCTGCAGTTAGTAGTCCAAAAGTATAAGATTACCCATTTCCATTCTCATTTTGGTCTTAATGGATTTATAACAGATATCTTTACTGAAAGATATTTTCTTTAATTTTCCGATATTTTCTTTAAAGTGTTTTCTTTAATTTTCCGATATTATAAATCAAGGCAAAGGATTGAGTTTACGAAGGAAGGGGGCTTCAAAAGTTTGTGGGAAAATTCCACTGTCTTTTAATTCCATTTTTCCATCAATGTTTTAGATCTCCTCATCTTCTGAATCTTGGGAACTATATGACACATGCTTTACCATCCCCAGGGCTGATCTGGGGATAGCAGTAAGAGCATGATTTGTGGACTATACCACCACATGCAAATTCAGTCACTACAGCCACCTAGCTGGGGTCCATTGAGAAAATGACTTCACATCTCATCATCTCAGTTTCTTCATCGATAAAACAGAAGCACCATTTACACTGGCTATCTTGGGAATTAAATGCGGTTACACATATACATGCCTAGAGTGGTATTTGGCACATAACAAGCAACATAAGCATTAGCTATGATCACTGGTAGCACCATAGGTTTAATCACACCTCTCTCCCCAAGCACCATCCATGTGCAAGCAGTAAATGAGCCACCTGAGACGTGGTAGTAAGGAGGATGTAAACTGAGTTTCTCAGAGCTTACAATCCATCACAATAGAAACAAGACGGATGGGGGCTAAGTGCTGTGGTGACAGGGCACACAGGGGCTATTGTCTAAATGCCTGTGTCTGACACCTTCCACCTGCATGATCTTAGCCAGGCTATGTAATCTATCTCTTGACTCCATATAACTGAGGTAAAGAACTGAGAATAATAAGCTGCAATATAGTACGAACTCAAAGTTTGGGTACAATTATTATTGCAGGCCCAATAAAAGCCAAAGGAAAATAACCAATCTGGAGGTCAGTGGGTCAAGGGAACTGGCATAAATTGAGCAGAGGGTGCAGGAGAATGGAACTGTCCCTAGATAAGGGGAGAGTGAGTTCAAAGGCCCAAGTTCAAAGAATGGAAGTCTCCCTGGGAAAGCCAGAGTCCTTGTATAGGAAGTGGAGGAGAATACACACAAAAATGGACCGATTTTCTTATACAAAGAGCTAGGGGTGACTGGTGGCAATGGGGGAACCAGGTGATTTTAGCAACCATGCTCTGATTGCAGTGTGGAGTGGAGCTTGGGAGGGGATAGGAATGAGTGGGCACTATGGAAGAGACCAGTCAAGGTTTCATGATTGTTCCAGCAGTCAGGTCACTCTGCTAATGCGTTCATGTCCCCATGCCATTTTCTAAGAAAAGATTTCCATTCATTGTTTCCTTTGGCTAATGTCTTCACTTTTAAAAATATTCTAAGAACAGACCTCCTCCCTCCTACCGACTTTTAACTCTCTATGTAAGAATTTGTGTTACTATTTGGGGTTTCATTTTTCTCTTTCTCCTTGGCTGATGTCTCACTACCATTCCTCATATGAAACTTGGTCAGCTTTTAATGAGGTAACTGTAGTATGATTTAGTAGTTATTTCACTAAAACCTTCCCAAGAGGTAAAAACCTTCTGTCATTAAACCAGTACTTTCATCTCAATAAAGCATATGTTGAAATAGTTAAGTGCCCTAAATAGTTAATGAAACAAAGATATGAGTATTTGTATTTAATGTAAACATTCTGTCCTTTTTGTGGTTGTGCCACTCAGGAATCTTGTAGCACAGCATGCTAAGTCTGGTAATATGCTAATCTGCCACATTAGTAAAATCATGTCCTGGAAGAAGTGGGATTTACTAAGTTTTATACGGAATGATTCAGCGGCCAGGCCGGCCCCTGGTGCAGTAACAGTTCTAGATGATGGTCACCAATGACTAGTAGCAGGAAGGAAAGAGAGCTGTCAAGAATCACTTCCTACAGCACTTGAATGCCACTAATCAGTCAGCCTGAACCTAACCAGGCCTCTAATCTAACGATCTCAGAGGGGACACAAGGGATCAGACTTAGAGGCAGTAACAACATGAATTACAAAAACAACATGTTGAATGTGGGAATGTAGGAAATCTATAGATTAAAAATATGAAACACAGCAATCAATTACAATCAACAGACCATTTTTAGATCCTATATACAAATTAACTTTTAAAAAGCAAAACCAAAATACAAGTATTTCTGAGACATCATCAGAACTATAAATAATGGTTTGATGCTTAGTGTTATCAGGAAGGTATTCATGTTTTTAGGTGTGATAATGGTATCTTGACTATGATTTTTTATTTACCTTCTCAAGATATAAATATGTGGGATTTATTTCCAAAAAATTCTAGGATAAGGAAGGGATTGAAATGTAATGTGGGTTGACCATTATAAAGTTGAGTAACGGGTCCCAGAGAGTTTATTATATAATTGTCTCTATTTCTGTGAAATGGTTGAAAATGTCCTTAAGTTATTAAAAATATATTTTTAAAAATTGTCTAACAAATGTACATAATCTTACTTTATCTTTCGATGAAAAATGCTTCTTGATGGCTTTGGACTGATGAGTATTTCCTGCAGTAATAGTGCCACTGTTCTGACCACGATCTGGCTCCTGTGAACTTCTCGATTTACTCATTCTTCCCAAGAGCACATGTTTTGAAACCTATAAAGATGTCACATGTTTACCATAAAACTGCTTTAGCACATAAATTCTGGATACCATCTACTTCCTAACATTTCTAGTTCACTTAAAATATAAAAATACAATTTCTTGAATATTAACTCTCAAAATACAAAATATAGGGTATCACTTTGAGAGTAAACACTAAACTTTACACACACAGACAAATCCTAATAAACACACTATATTAAAACAAACTCAATTATTATATACATAAAAAATAACCCCCGAGAATTTGAAACATGGTGGACGATGTGGACCAGCAACAAACTACCAACACAGCAGAGGAGCCTCTGGATCTCATTGGGCTCAGCCTGGATGAAGGCATTGATGTGAAAATGCGAAATGACCGAGAGCTTCGAGGAGGACTGCATGCTGATGATCAGCATTTAAGTATGATACTGGGAGATGTGGAAGAAACTGTGACTACTATAGAAACTGATGAAGAGACGTATGACGAGATATATAAATCAACGAAAGGGAATATCCCAATCCTCTTTGTGCGGGGTGACGGTGTTGTTCAGCCCCTCCGCTGAGAGTTGGCTGAAACCAAGAATCTGTTCAGCGGGAGGAGAGGGGCCTCCTGAATGGAGGCTGTGTTCCGAAGAGAAACCTACGTAAACTTTGATGCTCAGAAGTAACCAAGGATTGATTCATCCTTTCCTGAAATAATTAGTTTGCTACTCTAAACTAAATGACATTTTAATTTTTATCCCACCCTTCCAATAAACGTAATCACAAAAATGCAGTTTTTTTAGCAAACAATTTTGGAATTTTTTTTCTTTAAAATAAATGTTTCTTTTCCTATTTTAGTTTTTAAAAAAATAAAATAAATAACCCCCAATATCTGCTAGTTGTCAATAAATGTCTGAATGAATCAATGAATGTTCTTCATAAAACCTCAGTGTTAGTCTTCTTATCCTTACCCTTTCTTCTATTATAGGAAGTGAAATATCAATGAAAGAGTCGCTCGTCATGGAAATCTTAAAAGAAAGTAGATAGAGCAAAACAATTAGAATTCTAATACAGTCAATATCATTTGCCAACTCTTAAAAAAAAGATATCTACTTTCCCAGGCAACTTAACAGTTTTAAGTTTGAAATTCTCCTAGAAAGAATAGTGATTTAATTGGGTATAGCTGCCCATAATGTTAATAAAACTAAGTTATTTAAAAACTTCAATGTGTATAGCCAAATTTAATTTTACAGTATCATCAATGATTAATTCCTGAAGTAACTTCAAATAGCTACATTTAGTAAAACTGATGAAAAATACTGAAACTTCAAAAACCATTGAGTTCATTCCAACTGCCACTGAGTTCATTCCAAATAATGGTGACCCCGTAGGACAGCCCCTCTGGGTTTCCAGGGCTATGAATCTCTGTGGGAAGGAGAAGAGAACGTCTCCTCTTTCACCAAGTGGCTGTGAGCTTCGAGTGGCAGACCTTTCCGTAGCAGCCCAACAGGTAACCCACCATGCTGCCACGATTCCTTACACTGAACACATGTCTGTTTAGTACAGTAACATGGCTAAGGTATGAAATGTTAAGAAAAAGCTACCAAAAAAAGAGAACTTAATTATTTTGCAGAGGAGATAATTCTGCTTTCAAAGATACTCTCCGACTTGTGATGGAGAAATCAATTTCTATTTTGAATATTGTACAAATTTAAATAATGCATACTATTTTGTGCTTCAGTGGCAGGCCAGCAGAAGATATTTACACAACCCTGCTTCTACAAATCTACAGAGAATAGAAAAGTACTCCTTAATCTGGAACAAAGTAATGGACATTGAAATTTTCTGTCATCATCAAAATCTAACAAAAGTTTAAAGCTCATATTCAAAGCATTTCACTTTCAGAAATACTAACTACCAAGCAAACTGAAAACCTACAAAAAAAACCAAACAAACAACCCTATAAATATATAAATGTTAAAAAATAAATAAATATATAAATGTGCCTTTTTAAGCTGTTCAAGTACAGGAGACTTTCAAAATGAAAATTATTACTAATTTTAAAAATGAGTCATCAGCAACCAAAAAGCCAACAAGTCACATAAATATAAACTTCAAGTCGAATGAGAGCAGATCCCCTGAAGTTCATTACTGCACTTATATTAGAATGACAGCTGAGCGCACTGCCACGGGACACACAGTATCTCTCTCCACACAAGCTTATCGCAATCTGACCCTAACAGGTGGCTAGTACATTTGTGCATGTTAAGATAGTCTAGATCAACAGTTCTCAACCTGTGGGTTGCGACCCCTTTGGGGGTTAATGACCCTTTCACAGTGGCCACCTAAGAAAATTGGAAAATACGTATTTCTGATGGTTGGGGGTCACCAGAACATGAGGAACTGTATTAAAGGGTCGCGGCATTGGGAAGGTTGAGAACCACTGGTCTAGATGCACCTCACAGGTTTGGAGAGAGTAAAAATAAAGAAATATGTATAAACACATTTACTTGAATATATATAGATAAATCATATTTACTTTTAATAATGAAAAGTATAGTGTTGTAAAGACTGTCGAGAACTATTATGTAGTCACCTATCACAGATAAATAAAATGACTGCTGATAATCACATGTGAATAAAACCCATACTACAACCAGTGTGTAATCTATTCCATGTTTATGTGAATTCTAAAGTACCTACATTTGCACATTCTTCACACATGACCGTGCTAGTTAATTCACCAATAAATATCCGATCTATGAAATTCATTTTCACACCTTCTTTTCCATATGCTGTAAAAACAATACTTTTTAACACAAAAAAAAACCATTATCAACCATCAATCAAACGATATTTTATGCTACTTTGTTTACCCCAAAGCAGTAGCAATAAGGCAGTTGTCCCTTATTGCATTTAAATAACATATTAAATTACTATATAAATTTATTTTTTCCTTTATACTTTTAAGAAAAAAATATGACTATCAGCTATAGTAGTCTCCAGGAAATAATGAAGTGTTATTTAAAAAGGCAAAATAAATAGGGCAATGAAAACTACTCATAACAAATCTCAACTGCTTCCATTAAACCTTTTCGGCTACTGCATGTAACCCAGAGTACATGGAGGAATAGGAAGGGGAGTATGCCTATAGGGCCACAGATGCCAGGGTCAAGGCTGTGGGAACAGCAAAAAGCAAGGAAATATAACAAGATGAGAGATCAACACGGGCAGTTAAAAACTCAATTAGTGATATACATATTTTTTTTATAAATAGTATGGGAAATGAAGACATTTCATTAAGAAAAACTGCCCAAGGGATTGAAAGAAAGATTATAAAGTTGGAAAGAAAACCAGGCCTGTTACTCTAAACGTGCACTAGATGGCACTATCCCAACACAGAAGAACCAAAACTACACAGGCATTCACATTATTAAAAATCCCGAACTCTTAATTATAACATCAGTGTATATAAATATACACTGTGGTTGGGATGCACAACCACAGTGTATATTTGCTTACAAATTATACACATGTAATAGGTACATAGTAAAAGGGCAAAAATATTTAAGAAACAAGAACAAAATATGCTTAAATGTCTCTTAAAAACATTTAAATGGATTGTGATGAGTTGTATGAGCCCCTAATAAAATGATTAAAAAAAACATTTAAATGTCTCTTAAAAACAGACTACCATGAGTTAACCTCTCAACAGAATATATGCTTCCGGCCGTCACTGGCACAGTACATCACTGATGACGCGAGATATAATGCCACCTTTCAATCTGGGTAATTAGAAACAATCAGCTTTGATTAGAAAATCATTGTTTTCACCTCATCATTTGGCTGAAGAAGAGTCAACACTGAGGAAGCCAACCGTGCACATGTTCTTGACTTCTAGTGTGTTCTTTAATCAGTGACTTCCTTGCAGGAGTTGCTGAAGCATGTAAGCAATTTATCAGCTCCACAATGGTTCAGTAGAGTGAAGGGAACTTCTCAAGGTAGGCTGCTGCTTGCAACTTCTCTGGGCCCTAGGCCTTTCAGGGTGATCTGAATGTTTGATACTAGTTTTACTCCTAAGAACTCTCCCGGTTTTCATGTCCCACTAGAGGACTTTGCAGCCACTGGAGGAAGGGAACTTCTCTTTCAAGGCCAGTACTTGAGAGAATTCGTCCACATATGCTCAGCTAGCTTTTCTCCCAACAAAAAACATTTAATATGTTGTTCTTAACAGAGTCAACATACCTTTGACTTTTTTTCTCGTTTCATCATCAGCAGTCTTAGTAGTTGGATTATTAAATGCTTTCAGAATGCTGGCTTGTATCCTCTGTAAAACAGAGTTAATGAGCATTTTCTAAAATATCTACACTAGAGTGTTACCATTCAGTGCAAGACTTTGTGTTCATTTGAATAGAATCTGGTTCATTAACAGAGGTTTCACCTGCATAATTAAACAGTAAGGTACAATGTGGATCTCAGCTCCTAGTCTGTAAAATTTTTTTTTTAATGGAAAAAAAAAGTCCTTTCCTCAGAGAAAACTTTCAGAGGGAAACAGAATTACATATTCCAAGAATAAAGATTTAAGTTAAAAAATAATCATCTTTTATATTAACTGAGTTTTTAATTAGTGAGTGAGTGTAGTTTTCTCTAATCCACATTGTTACAGTGACATTAAGGGGGAGTTTATTAATTATTCTTCAAGAGATATTACTAGTATTTTGAGGAAAATCTTAATCACAGGTTTTAATACACGAAACTATTTTCAGAACTATGCTTCCATATGTGAAAATGAGCAATCCTGCTCTTAAAAAACTGCAAGGTCAAAAGGAAACTACTTACCTAATTTGCAGACATTTTCCAGAGAACAAGAAAACCAATACATATCTAAATCTGAGATGTTTTTCTAATGAACTCAGTCTTACATACTTAAATAAATTGAAAATGATAAAAATAAATGGATTAACACCAATATAAAAATTTAGAAAAAGAACATCAAAACGGGAAAAGTAGAAGGAAAAATAATTGAGGCTAAAGTAAATACATAGGCATTTCTGGAGGGTGTGTGTGGAGGAAGGAATAAATCCACTAACTAATCCTAAGCAAGATAATGGGGGAACGCATATACATCACACCCACAAAATAGGGAACCCCCCCCCACATACACAATCAACACATTTTAAATAATCACAAGTGACTACTTTGTTGGATGCTTGTGGTCATTAAACTTGAAATCTTGGGAGAAACAGGTAATGGTCTAGGGAAGCACAATTCTCTCACCCCCAGAGACACAGAAACCTACCGCCTTTGATGGGAGAGGGGAAGAGGAATTCTGTTAAATACTACTACATGACAGCGGCAAGCCCGAACAATGTCACAGAGAAATGTACCAAACCTACGTTGCAGAGCATAGGAAAAGGGAAACAAACTTCCAAATGACTTTCAGAAAGCATAATAGTACCCCAAACTGACAAAGCTTGCAACAACACATATCAATGTCACTTATGCAAAAACTGTACTTGAGACACAAGCAATCAATACAGCAACCATTAAAAAAATAAGAGGGGGGAAATCAGGAAATCTATTCATATAAGCCATCATACTGATAGTTCTTTTTTTAAAAAAATGTTAAGTCAGAGCTCTACCAATGAGGTCTTTACTATTATTCAGTGTTGCGTTACAGCTTTGGTCAATAAACCTGGATAGCAAAATAAGTCCCACAGGTACAAAAGTTGTAAAGAAGGTAAAATTGTTTGCAGACGATATGATTGTTTACTTGAAAAAGTCAAACCATATGAAAACTCCAAATAACAAGAGGATTTATTACTGGGGCATATGAAAATAATTACATCATTAACCTTCACACACCACAAATAAAAACCAGAACATTCAGAAGGTATAACGAAAGAAAATACTGCTTATAATCGCAACTAAATGGTGCTGCTGGTTAAGTGTTGGGCTGTTACCAAGGTTGATGGTTCAAAGCCACTAGCTGCTCCGCAGAAGACTATGAAGGCGATAACGTGCTCTAGTAAAGATTTACAGCTTAGGAAACCCTATACAGGGTCACTATGAGTTGGAACCCACTCTATGACAATGGTTTTGGTTTTGCTTTTTAAAAGAGAAAATGGCACGGAAAGAAACAAGGACTGTGTAATAGCTAAATGAGAAAATGTTTATGTAGCCCACTATCCCTCTAAACTTTGGGACAAAGAACTAGTACCTGGTTTCCCCCATAGCTCTGCCGGCAGCAGACTTTCACAAGCCTGGCCCACTGAACATTCAGGATCTTGCCCACTGACTTTCCCAAAAAAGAGCTCTTGTAAACTCTGTGGGAAGGCAAAGCCAGACCAGATTCCAAATACTCTTCAAAGACTTCCTTTTTGGGGGGGTGAACCTTCATCTACTGATGGCTGTAGGTTTCTGCTTGCTAACCAGTTCTGCAAAGCTATACAACTTATTGCATAAGCCATTACAGATAATTCTCAAAATTATTCCTTGAAAATGGAATTATTTCTGTAAAAGTCAAAACAGTGTTGCCTATGATGAAGGAAAGAGAAGAAGTGTTTAGAAAGGAAGAGGATACTTCTCAGGTCCTTACAATATTCCATTTTTTAATTTGGAGTTGGGGAACAGTGTTAGTGGCAAATGGCATTTCTCTTTACCATGCTTTACGCTGTATGCGTATTTGTATACATCCTCGTGTATATACGAGAAGTTTGATAAGATTCTAATTTTCCCCAAAATTGTGAAACCAAGTTTCATTTATTTTTTTTTATTTTTTTATTTTTTCCAAGTTTCATTTATTTATTTGGCTTTTCATCAGTATGTTACATTTCTAGAACTGTATTCTGCAAGTGTACTCTGAGAGTTAATGCAAGATTCAAAACACTTAAGTATCTACGAAACAGCGTGTAAGAGTAAGCATGCAGCAATTCATACCATACCACACGGTCCTGAAACACAAGCACATGCTAAGGCAGTCCACACAATGTTTCCCAGAAACTATTACATATTGAAACAATCTCTAACTCAGTTTCAATAAGTCAGACATGATTTATTTCAGGTATTTCCTAAATTTGCACTCTGCAAAAAGAACTAAAACAATTTATGGTATAAATTCCATACAAGAGAAATATTTAATAGATAAATGAAAAATTCCAGACATCACTGTTCACCTGTAATTATTTAATATAAGTGTAAATATGTTCTCTAGCAAGTAAAAGAAACTGTATCTCAATGTAGAAATCACTAACTCTAAATTCTACAATTTGAACTTTTTACAAATTCAGACACAACTTCTAATAGGACTGATTTAAAGGGCCTTTGGTATACTCTGAAATGTAGCCTGTGATAACACACTCTAAAACGAGCAAAAACAGTAAACTACTTGAATTATTAACTTTGGGAAAAAATCCAAAGGGGCACATATCTGGTAAATGAAAAGATTTCTTACTGAAAACTTCCTGTAATAAGACTTGATTTCCTATTTTTCCACATTAAAAAAATAAATAAACTGACCATTTCTGTGTGAGTGACCCGGTTAGCATTCTATTCAGCAAAATATATCTATTCCTCAGGTTTATACTGATAAGACATGGACTTAGTAAAGCCAAATAAAGTTAGGCCAATGATTTTTAATCATTACCAAAAGATTCTGGTTTCAGGCATTGCACTGTAGCCTTTATTCAATCAAAAAACACATGGCTGCTACACGCTCCAATAGCAGTCCGGCTGACAGCTGTGGCGTTCCCAGGCCACACAATGCAGCTCAGTGGGTACTCACTGTACCTGACCGCCCTGACTGTCCTTGCTTACAAGGCTGAATAGAGTCACAGACTTGACATTTCAATTTTGTCGCTCCATCGAAAGCCCTCAAATTGAGGAAGATAAGAGCAATCAAAGCCAATGTTTCCTGTCGCACTGCCTGCGTTTCTAAGGAACTGTGCATCCTAATGCACCATCAGAACACAAAAAGTCATTTAATTGCAACAGTGCTAGCCATCAAGTGATATGACGTGGGGAGAGGGGTGACAGGGACAGGGTTCATTGTTTTATTTGTAATATCAACAGGCAAAAACTGCACAGAGCTAACTTTTCATTCCAGTTACAATAGCTGATGAACATATAGCAAACATATTCCTGCCAACCCTAAGGAAAGACATCATCCTAGCCACCCACTACAAAAACCGTACTGGACTCCTATGAGGGTAAGTCAAACAGCATTGCCACTGGGGTTCATTGATGCAGAGTTTCCCAACACAAAATGTATTTAAGCATGTCTCGGTGATCAGTGGATGGCTAGGCTATAGACAAGTTCTACTGGAATTACACCCGTCTCGGTTTTGTCTGAATGCCTTCAAAAAAAGGTCCAATCAAAACCACATCCTCCAGCAAGATCTTCTGGGCCAGTTACATTCAAAGCAGAGAAGTCAGCTTACAAGGTGATAACAACTGGTATCAAGGATTCCAAAAGAGGAATCTTGAGAGATCTTCTCAAAGGACACAAAGATCATGGAGGCTTATGATAAAAAACATTTAATGAGCTGAAATCTGCGTGGGTGACAAAAAGGCCAGGGGAGTTGCAGTGTGGAATTTATTCCCATCACGATAACGTACCTCTTCATTCTTCTTGAATAGCTGGGGCTGTCCTATGAGAACTTCCCCCTAGGGCCCAGATATACACATTTCTTTTTGTGCCTAAAACTCAAAGAACATTGAAAAGGAACATGATTTGGGCCCCTTGAGAACGCTAACACTCCCGTTTTGGTGTGGTGTAAATTGAGCAGCACCAAATACTTTGGGATTGTTTAGAGATGGCAACACTGGCTTCAAAGTTTATAGACCTAGATTGAAGATAGGTCAAGAAACAATACCAAATTTTGGAACATTTGTTTTTTAAGAATAAGAACTTTGTAACGATACATTTTTTTTTACTTCCCCCTAGTATCTGTAGACTCAAGAGTGTCGTGATACATTTACTATTCGTAACACAAAGACAATACAACCTTTCTTCATCTTGCTACTACAGGAATACATCAGAGAGAAACTTAGGAGCAGTGCCTTTATGTTAAGGGGGAGGTACCACTCAGAAAAAGGAGGATGAGAATGGGCACACACCTGTAATCCCTGGCATAATGTCACATGTAGAAACTGCTGAATTGGTGTAAATGTTGCTATGTATATTCTTAACAATAAAATTAACCATTTTTCATGAACTTTTTGAAGTGTTCAGATATACAACAAAGTTACTGAACCAAATTTGGTACTGATCCGTGTAAACCCTATAAAATAGAGGATAATAAAGTTTCTCTCTCTCACTGCAATTTAGAATTGAAATCCACAGCCAGTTCAGCTCTGAAGGGAGAATTCTAACTGTAACATGCAAACTTAAGTCAGTTGGAACGGATTTTTGCAATGTGCTGCCACAGAAGCAATAGTGGTTGTGCTCTACCATTCAGACAGAGAAGTTATTTGCAGAATGGCAAACAAAAACACTCTACAGAGCCTGAGAAGTGAGGAAATTGTGGTGAGTGAGAAATTGGTTAGTACGGTTCTTCCATCCATAGCCACAATAATTCCTGCCAGTTACTGGTGGGACCATGCAAATAGGGTGTAGAAGACTCTAACGCATAGATTGGTCAGTTTTGCCATTTCTCTGGGTATAAGAAAGCCATCTCAGAAACAAGTACAGAGATTCCTATGTCCACCAAGAGAAAAGAGCCACTGACGGAACACATGCAAGATCCCTGCGTAAACGTGGAGTCACAGCAAAACAAAGCAGGGAGCCACACTACTGAGTCCACAGGACGGTGAGGATGTGCCTCAAGAGGGCTTCTTGGGCTATGGAAACAGAGGGATGGTGTGAATGTGGACCAGAGGAAGATTTGACTGCTGCCTACCAACAGGTGCTACTGTGGACCAATGACTATTTTTAATGCTTTCTGATCTCAGCCTGTGGTAACCTGTTAACTTCCCTAAAAAATGCCCATAACTGTTAGTACTGGCAGTAAGTATTGTGTGGTCACTGCAAGGGATTATTAAACCCAGCAGAGTAGAGTACTGTAGGAGAAATAGTTGGTGTCAGAATAGGGTTAAAGAAGGATGGAGGGTGGAGGTCTGTCTGACCTGTGCGTTGGGGCAATAAAGAAGCCCAGGGCTGGTGTGGAGTTGGATTCTCCTCCTTTGTGTAAACAGAGGAGGTCAGACCCCACTACCACGTCATTTCCTCAGAGAGAGATTACGTTCTAGATCGTTGACAACCTTCCAGTCTCTTCCTCAGCCTCACCTTATCTCCCCCTACACTTGTAGTCACACATTAGTAATTTTTCTTAAGCTAGTTTGAATTCATTTCTTCTCTGCAGCTAAAGGGTACTAACTAATAAAGGGCCAGAAAATTATGAAAGGGTGAAAAAATAGTCCTATACCAGAAAAGAATACACAAGAGAGTTTTAAAACAACCAATCTAATGCTCAACCATGCTTTAAAGTCAATATATAATCAGACCGTTCTGGTCTTCTTATTAAAAGAAAATGATGGAGAAACCTGACCTTTGTCTCTTCTATCCTCACTGCATCCAGCAGATAATGAAGAAGCTCCTGACTGTCCTGCTGTTGGCAGCCTTTAAATCGAGGGGCCCTGTGATATAAAAGTCAGAAAGGAAAGAAGAAAAAAAAAAAAGAGTACTTTCATGTGCGTATGCAGTATCACTACTATTTTAAAACACTCTGAGGTAACACACATTTGAAAATTCAACTTAAAACTTTTTTTCAATTAGAAAGAGAAATTGTGATTACCATTCCAAATAAGATAAAAATTTAAGTATATGCAGATAATATTCTGTCCAACATTTAAAAGCAAGCACAGTACTAGGAAATTCACAAATCAAGTCGCATAATCCCCAAGTAACCATGGATATACTATTACCTCTACCTTACATGAGGGAGGGCGTGGAGGGACTCTTTAAGGGCTTGTAAAACACACAG
>NW_022107431.1:77137296-77143025 GCF_000313985.2 Echinops telfairi
TATTAATAAGAACACACTGCACTCCATTAGTTTCCTGTATTGTTTATATTAATAAACAAAAGAGAGGCTGAAGATCAATCATATTAAAGCACAGGACTATCAATGAGTATCTCAGTGAGGGTACCTTATGCAAGGCTTTGACCATTAGATTTCTGTGTATTTATTAAATGAAAGGATCAGGTGATGTTCATAGAGGTATTGACACAGCAAATATTTAGTTGACCTCAGTAACTTTCAAGATAAATAAATAAATCCCTGTCTTACCCTACGCATAAAAATCAAGTCTACAAAGATGAAAGTCGTGAACGTGAAAAACTTTGGCACCTCCCCCACTGATGTGGGAATGTCAAACAGTGCTGCTGCTGTGGACCCCGGTGTGGCAGCCCTCACAAAGGTGGGCTGTGAAACTCACGTGACCTGGTCGTCTCAATCACAGGCATACACCAGAAAAGTAAAGACAAGAACACAAACAGAAAACTGCAGACTAGTGGTCGTTGAAGCACTCTTCACACGGGCCGAAAGGCAGAAACCACCGACACGCCCACCAACAGATGAGTGGAAACACCAGATGTGGTGAACACACTCAAATGGACTATCCCTCAGCAGTGAAGAGAAGTGATGTCCCGACACATGCCCTAACATGGATGAGAGCATCATGCTGAGCAAAATAAGCCAGTCAAAAAGAAGAAAATCATTTCATTTCTATGACCAAATCAAGCTCATGTTGTCTCACTTATATGACCAAAACAAACTCATCAAGTTGTTTCCGACTCAGAGACCCTATAGGACATGACAGAACTGACCTGTGGGTTTCTGAGACTGTAACTCTTTACAAGAGTGAAAGCCATCTTTTTCTCCCGAGGAGTGAGAAGTGTCTGGTGGTTTTGAACTGCTAACCTTGAGTTGCAGCCCAACCTGTAAACCACGGTGATCCAACAATTCTACTTCGAAGCTCTCGTATGCTCACATGACGTTTCAATAATGTGTCCATCAACCAGACAATGAATGTTGTGTGGGGTTTTCAACTCAGAAATCCCAAGTGATGGAGCAGAACTGCCCCATTGGGCTTTCTTCACTTTAATCTTTACAGAAACTGAGTCCCTGGCCTTTCACTCTTGCAGCCATTGGTCAAGTTTAAGCATCTGCACACCCAGGGCTCCTTTGAGGACAATGGAGGAACTGTGATGTGTTCGTCCTGTGGCCAATAGACTAGACATTGTCCTAAGGGAAAAATCAAGTATGTAGAGTGGATATCCCATTATATATCTTTAATCTTGAAAATTTAACAACAGCAAAAACAAAAACACTGCCATAATGTTGATTCTAAACCACAGAGACTCGACACAGGGTTTCTGAGACTGCAGACCTTTTTGGGAAGAGACACTAAGCCTCATCTTTCTCTCAAGGTATGGCTGGTGTAGCTAGCAGCCTAACCACAGCACCAACAGAGCTCCTTTTTGAAAATTTATATTATAATTTTAATTATAGAGTATATTTATCAACTGCTTACTATATGCCAAAGGAGCCCTGGTGGTATAGTGGTGATGCATTGGGCTGCAAACCCCATGGTGGGCAGTTCAAAACCACCAGCAGCTCAGAGGGAGAACGACTGGGCTCTCTACTCCTGCAAACAGTTAGTCTCAGTAACCCACAGGGGGTTGATATGAGACAGCATTGACTCGATGGGAGCAAGTCTGGTTCGGTTTTCTATTCGCATGAAGTTTTACAGCCTCGGAAACTCAGAGGCAGCTCTACCCTGTTCTCCAGGCTCACAACGAGACGGCATTGACTCGAGGGCAGTGAGTTTGGTTTCAGTTTGTTACTATATTCCAAGGATGCGCTGTGTTCACCACGGTTATCTCACTTACTCTCCACAGGACCTATGAAGTTCTACTATTACACTCTTTGTAAAGACGAGGAAAGTGTGAAAAGATAGATAATTTATCCAAGCTCACAGAGCTATCGATGGCCCATCTCACAGAACTCACTTCAGGCTGTGTGTTCTACTGCAGAAAAATCAGTCCCTGAATACCATACGAGTATACAGTTCTGCTCCCAGAATCAGAACTGACCAGGCAGAGAGGGTTTGGAGGGGCTTATACTATACTGTACTTCCACTCTATCGAAGAATTGGGTAGCACTCAAGGTATACAGTATAACACAGAATATCATAAAATTAGGATTAAATGTCCTTGAATAACATTGTTTAGCAACCATTTTGGGGGGCTGCTTACCTTTTCTTGTGGACAAAACCCAATGAGAGCACAGCATATCAAATACTAATTAGCAACATGAGGGAGTAAAGGAAGTAAATGAAGGGTATGAATGGGAGGGAAAGCAGAGTCAGTCCACACAGCCTCTCTGGCCCTTGTACCCAGGTCACTAGTGCTGAAGTTGATCTCCTGGTTTGGCAACACAATGCTTATGCTAGACAGGATCACTGGAGGAAGCCGAGTAAAGGGTACAGGGGAATTTGTTGTACTATTGGGGGGAGGTGGGCAACTTCTTATTTTAAAATTACTTCAAATTAAAAAGTTATTTCTTAAAAATAGGCTTAAAGAAAGTTGAAACACTTCCCCCACAAGGAATATTCATCACAGGTGGGCTGAAGATTACTATTAGCAGAGAAACTTCAAGAGATGGGTTCAACATCCCAAAGTCAATCAAGGTGTACACACAACAATACAGAAATATGCACAGCCACACAGTCTCAGAGTAATTGTGCCAACTGAAAGAAGGCACAGACAAGCAAAGCATAGCAGCTATTCAAAATGCTCGAAACGGAAACCAATCACCCGTGAGAAAAGTAGGGAACTGGTAACCAGGGGCGAGCGGTTCAGAGGGAAGGGCCAAGTATGTTTCCTTGGTGGGCATGTAACGAATGATGCAATGGTGTCATGAATCCACCTGCCAAAACTTAGCCAGGTGTACATGCTGAATATGTGCAATTCATTGTAAGTGAAACATACCTGAATAAAACCATAAAGAATATCCACGAACATAATTCATGAAATCAACAGGCCAAAGAAAGAAAAACATGATTATTTCAATAAATGCAGAAATGCATTTGACAAAACCTAACAACCTACTCCTGATAACGCTCAAAACACCAGTCATTGATCATAATTCTCTAAATCTGCTAGGCAGAACATCTTTAAAATTAAATATATATATCTACAGCTATCATTATACAAAATGTGAACAAATGAACAATCTCCCCCTAAGATAGGGAACAGAGCCGTCCCCTTCCACACAGCAACACTATACTGGAGGGCCTCACCAGATGGTACAAAATAAGAAAAAGGTATATAAGGATCCAGATTCGAAAGGAAGAAATGAAAGGATCTTCAGTCACCAACATCACTGTCTCCATACAAAATTTCTCAAATCTACATAAAACGACTAGAACTAGCAAGCTGAACAAGGTAGCAAGAAACAAAATCAAGACCCCCAAATCACGAACTTTTAGGAATAAATCTGAAACATAGGTGCAGGATTTGAATGCAGAAACATACAAAACACTGATCAGTAATAAATACACTAGTGCTTTTTACCTAATGGTTATTTACATTTAAAAGGTAAATGCACCTACTTTTGACAAAGCTGACTAAAGAGAACTTTAGGGGAAAGTGGTCCTCTCTCAGTCTCCTTCATGGTGTGAAGAAACAGGAACAAGGCTGAGGTCAGTGGCCCAGGGCTTGAAAGTTCCACCATTAATGGATCCTGCAAAAAACATGATCAACTCTGAGTCAGAAATACTATGTATCACTTAAAAAAAATCTAAGAGTTATACATTGTTTAAATGATGGCAGTTACCTTGCCTCATGTGTATTAAGACTTCATTAGCATATTAAAACAGGGAAATATTAAATGTGTTATCTTGAGAAACTCATATTTTAACATTCTTTCCCTTCAATTTATAAACCTATTCCATAAGCATGGAATCATTGCTCTTTAATTATTTTTTATAATCCCTTAATGTACTTTCTCACAAATAAAATTATCGATCAACTTTGCATTTATAGAACTTCATAAATTAGATTTCGTAGGAAAACTCATGTTATTTTCTCCCAAATATTTTACCAACTTAATAGGAAATTATCCAAGATTATTATTTTGCAATAAGCACTCTTAGATCTTATTTCTAATTGTTTTCAAAATAATACACAAACTTTGTGCAGACACACCCACACACATAAAACAGCTCTATTTTGAACAAAAATCATTATTACTAGTGTTGATACCTTCCAAGCATAGACCACCAGGAACACAGCTATAACTGAACAAGTTGGGTTCATTACTCATTGCAAAGAGGGAAAACACATACCTGGGACCATCAAGGGGTGTCAAAGTTACAGGGCATTTAAAAGAACCTCTTCAAAGGATTTGGGGTTTGAGAAATTTGTGGAAGGGACTATAGAAACAGAGATTCTTTCTAGACTGGCTGTGGTCAGAAAATGAAGGAAATTCTGTGACTGAGCATCTCAGTAAATCTTCTCTGTGAGAGAAAACTAGAAAAAGCTGTAACTGGCAAAGGAAAAAACCTGGTTCAATTATAATATTAGAAAAGGACAGTGGTGAGAGTTGCACAGCATGATGGATGCAATGAATGTCAGGAATTGTACAAGGAACAATGCTAAAGTGGAAACCGTTTGAGATACAGACACAAAACTGTCATAATTTTAAAAATAGTAGTATTATTTAAAAGTAGGAGTTAACTCCACGTGGCAGAGAGAGGGGCATCTGGAATTTTGTGGGTGGCAGATTGACCTTCTTTTTTTGTCTGTGTTTGGACAAAACTGAGGTCTCCTGGTCTCGTTTGATCAGAACCTCTAAATAAATAACCTGGCCTGTGGCCCGTGTTCTGAGAGGCTGGTTATAGCCACAGAACCGCAGGCTCTCACTGTGAGTGCCAGGCCAGCCTCGGAGTCTCAGGGGTTACTCCTTTTTATTCAGTCCTTTCTCACCAGCTTAAAACCATCATCAGATTAGGCTCCCCAGACCTTTAGTTGCCCACTATTAAATTAAATTGGCCTTTAAGGAACAAACAGGCAATATTTATGCAACTGCTATCAGAACTATAAAATAAGCTCTAAATATTTTCTTCAACAAAAGACAAACTTCATTTGTTTTTTCCTAGTATGTTTGTTTGCTTCAATTTTTTAATATTTTTTGATCTTTGATAGGTTTGAACTATTAAAGCTTCTTTTTTTATTTTTTATTAAAGCTTCCTAAAGCTACGTTTTTCAAGGTTTGAAACTCGATTACTTTCACAAATTCTTACAAATTTTTGCTTTTAAAATGTCATTAAACTTCCATACCACTTGACAGTTCTGATAACCAGGATGGGAAAATTTCAGAAATATCAGTGTTTCAACTGAAAAGATCAACTGTCTAGATAGTTTGAGTTCTTACTCACCAGTTGACAGTCCAAAGAAGGAAAGATCTTTAATTTTGTACCATTTTCTTTGATCTCATTCATTAGTTCAGTAAGAATGTAAGTCTGTGCCAAGTTCTAAAATAAAACAAAAGTCATCTCTTGATTTGGTAACGTCTCTGAATAAAATATAAAAGTTTCACATTTCAGTTAGCTTCGCAGTCTACAGTTAGCAGCCCAATGCCTAACCACTACACCTCAGGGTCACATTTCATTTAGCAAAGCAACAGTGTATTTAAGAAAATATTTAAAATGTTAGTCAAATGCATATTGTGTGTGGTATATGTCACTA